>NW_027521648.1:0-300000 GCF_052094955.1 Ictidomys tridecemlineatus | reverse complement strand
GCTGTCTATAACAGTTTTTCTGCACCCCAGTCTACAAACTCTGCTCTCTGTAACAGGCCTTTTGCACCCCATTCTCCAACCTCTGCCCTCTGCAAAAGTTCTTCTGCACACGAGTCTCCAAACTCTGCTTTCTGTATCAGTCCATGTGCACCCCAATCTCCAACCTCTGCTCTCTGTAACAGTACTTCTGCATCTCAGTCTACAAACTCTGCTCTCTGCACCAGTCCTTCTGCAACGCAGTCTCCAACATCTGCTCTCCACAAAAGTCTTTCTGCACCAAAGTCTTCAACCTCTGCCTCTGTAACAGTCCTACTGCAACACAGTCTTCAACCTGTACTCTCTGCAACAGTCCTTCTTCACCCAAATCTCAAACCTGTGCTCTCCGCAACAGTCCTGCTACACCCCACGTCCAGCCTCTGTTCTCTGCAGCAGTCCCTCTGAGACCAAGTCTCCAACGTCTGATCTCTGTAACAATCCTTCTGCACCTCAGTCTCCAACCTCTGCTCTCTGCAATGGTCCTTCTGCACCTCAGGCTCTACTCTCTGTAAAAGTACTTCTGCACCCCTTCTCCAAACTCTGCTTTCTGTAACAGGCCTTCTGCACCCCAGTCTCCGACCTCTGTTCTCTATAACGATCCTTCTGCACCCCAGTCTCCAACCTCTGCTTTCTTTACCAGTTCTTCAGCACCCAAGTCTCCAAACTCTGCTTCTGTAACAGTCTTTCTGCTCCTCAGTCTCCAACCTTGCTCTCTGCAACAGTCTTCTGCACTCCAGTTTCCAACCTCTGCTCTCTGCAACAGTCCTTCTGCACCCCAGTCTCCCATATCTGCACTCTGAAATAGTCCTTCTCAACCCCAGTCTCCAAACTCTCCTCTCTGTAACAGTCCTTCCTGTACTGCGGTTTTTAAAGTTTCCTCTCTGTAATGTTCCTTCTTCACGACAGTCTCCAAACTCTTCTCTCTTTATCAGTCTTTCTGCACCCCAGTCTCCAACCAGTGATCTCTGTAACAGTTCTTCTGCATCTCAGTCTCCAAACTCTGCTCTCTGCAACATTTCTTCTGCACCCAAGTCTCCAAACTCTGTTCCCTCAAACAGTCCTTCTACACCACAGTCTCCAACCTCTGCTATCTGCAGCAGTCCTTCTGCACCCCAGTCTCCAAAATCTGCTCTCTGTAACAATCCTTCTGCACCTCAGTCTCCAACCTCTACTATCTGTAACAGTCGTTCTGCACCTTAGTCTCCAAACTCTTCTCTGTGTAAGATCTTTAGGCAACCAGTCTCCAAACTCTTCCCTCTGTAACAGTCCTTCTGCACCCTTTCTCCAAACCTTTTTCTCTGTAACAAGCATTCTGCACCCCAGTCTCAAACCTGTGCTCTCTACAATGATCCTTTTTCACCCCAGTCTCCAACGTCTGCTCTTTGCAACAGTCCTTCTGCACCAAAGTCTCCAACAACTGCTCTCTGCAACAGTCCTTCTGCACCTCAGTCTGAAAATTCTGTGCTCTGAAATGATCCTTCTGCACTAAAGTCTTTAAACACTGCTCTCTGTAATAGTCTTTCTGCTTCCGAGTCTCCAACCTCTGCTCTCTGTAACAGGACCTCCGCAAGTCAGTCTCCAAAGTCTGCTCTCTGCAACAGTCCTTCTGCACCCCAGTCTCCAACTTCTGCTCTCTAGAACAGTCCTTCTGCACCCTACTTACCAACATCTGCTCTCTTCAACAGTTCTTCTTCACACCAGTCTCCAACATCTGCTCTCTGCAACAGTTCTTCTGCACCTCAGTCTGAAAACTCTGCTCTCTGCAACGACACTTCTTCACCCCAGTCTCCTACCTCTGCTCTGTGTAACAGTCCTTCTACACCTCAGTCTCCCAAATCTGCTATCTGTAAGATCCTTCTGACACCCAGTCTTTAAACTCTGCACTCTGTAACAGTCCTTTTGCACCCCAGTCTCTAAACTCTGCTCTCTGTAACAGTCCTTCTGCACCCCAGTCTCCAAACTCTGCTCTGTGTAACAGTCTTCTGCACCCCAGTTTCTAAAATCTGCTCTCTGCAACAGTCCTTCTGCATGCCAGTCTCAAACCTCTGCTCTCTGCAATGATTCTACTGCACCCTAGTCTCCAACCTCTGATCTCTACAAGAGTCCTTCTGCACCTCAGTCTCCAACTTCTGCTCTCTATAAGATCCTTCTTCACCCCTGTCTCCAAGCTCTGCTCCTTTCAACCATCCATCTGCACACCAGTCTCCAAACTCTACTCTATGTAACAGGACTTCTGCACCTCAGTCTCCAATCACTGCTCTCTGCAACAGTCCTTCTGCACCACAGTCTCAAAACTCTGGTCTCTGATATATTCTTCTGCACTCCCGATTCTAAACTTTGTTCTCTGTAACATTCCTTCTCTTCCCCAGTCTTTATCCTCTGCTTTGTGAAAGTGTCCTGCAGCACCTTAGACTCCAACCTCTGTCCTCTGCAACAGTCTTTCTGCTCCCAGTCTCCAAATTCTGATCTCTGTAACAGTCCTTCTGTACCACAGTCTCCGAACACTGCTCTCCGTAACTTGCGTTCTGAACCCCAGTCTCCAAATACTGCTTTCTGTATCAGTCCTTCTGAACCTCAGTCTCAAACCTCTGCTCTCTGTATCTATCCTTCTGCACTTCAGTCTCCAACCTGTGCTCTCTGTATCATTCCTTCTGCACCCCAGTCTCCAAACTCTGCTCTCTGTAACAGTTTTTCTCTACCGCAGTCTCCAAACACTGGTCTCTGTAACGGTCCTTCTGCACCCCAATTTCCAACCTCTACTTTCTGTAACAGTTCTTCTGGACATCAGTCTGATACCTCTGCTCTCTACACGATCCTTCTGCACCACAGTTTAAAAACATTGCTTAATGTACCAGTCCACCTGCACCTCAAACTCCACCCTCTCTTCTACAAGCCAGTCTCCAAAGTCTTCTCTCTGTAGCAGGCCTTCTGCACCCCAGTCTCCAAAATCTGCTCTCTGCAACGATCCTTCTGCACCCGAGTCTCCAACCTCTGCTCTCTGCAATGATTCTAGTGCACCCCAGTCTCACGCCTCTGATCTCTGCAACAGTCCTTCTGAACCATAGTCTCCAAATTCTGCTCTCTGTAAGATCATTCTGCACCCCTGTATCCAACCGCTGCTCTCTGTATCAGTCCTTCTGCATCCAAGTCTCCAACCTCGGCTCTCTGTAGCAAGACTTCCACACATCAGTCTCTAAACTCTGCTCTCTGAAACAGTCCTTCTGCAGCATATTCTCCAACCGCTGCTCTCTACAGCAGTCCTTTTGCAACCTAGATACCAACATCTGCTCTCTGCAACAGTCCTTCTGCAACTCAGTCTCCAACATCTGCTCTCTGCAACAGTTCTTCTGCATCTCAGTCTGTAAGCTCTGCTCTCTGCATCGACGCTTCTGCACCCCAGTCTCCTACCTCTGCTCTCTGTAACAGTTCTTCTTCTCCTCAGTCTCCCAACTCTTCTCTCTGTAAGATCCTTCTGAAACCCAGCCTTTAAACTTTGCACTCTGTAACAGTCCTTCTGCACAACAGTCTCCAAACTGTGCTCTCTGTAACAGGCCTTCTACACCCCA
Organism: Ictidomys tridecemlineatus; assembly: GCF_052094955.1. Classification (NCBI taxonomy): domain Eukaryota; kingdom Metazoa; phylum Chordata; class Mammalia; order Rodentia; family Sciuridae; genus Ictidomys; species Ictidomys tridecemlineatus. Next base: position 296,398 of record NW_027521648.1, on the reverse strand, counting down.
GTCTCCAACCTCTTCTCTCTGCAAAGATTTTTCTCCACAACAGTCTCCAACATCTGCTCTCTGTAACAGTCCTTTTGCTCCCCAGTTTCCAAACTCTGCTCTGTGTAAGATCCATCTGAACTCCAGTCTTCTACCTCTGCTCTCTGTAACAGTCCTTCTGCACCTCTGTCTCCAACCTCTGCTCTATGTAATAGTCCTTCTTCACCCCAGCCTCTAAAATCTGCTCTCTGGAACAGTCCTTTTGTACCCCAGTCTCCAACATCTCCTCTCTGCAGCAGTCTTTCTGAACCCAAGTCTCCAAATTCTGCTCTTTGCTACGATCCTTCTGGACCACTGTCTCCAACGTCTTCTCTCTGCAACAGTGCTTCGGCACCCCAGTCTTTAAACTTTGCACTCTGTAACAGTCGTTCTGCACAACTGTCTTTAAACTCTGCTCTCTGTAACAGGACTTCTGCACTCCAGTCTCCAACATCTTCTCTCTTCAACGTTTCTTCTCCACCCCAGTCTCCAACATCTGCTCTCTGAAACAGTCTTTTTCACCCCAGTCTCTAAACTCTGCTCTCTGTAAGATCCATCTGAACCCCAGTCTCCAATCTCTGCTCTCTGTAACTGTCCTTCTTCACCCCAGTCATCAAACTCTGCTCTCTGCAACAGTTTTTTCTGAACCCCAGTCTCCAATATCTGCTCTCTGCAACAGTACTTCTACACCCCAGTCTCCAAACTCTGCTCTCTGCAACGATCCTTCTGGACCCCAGTCTCCAACGTCTGCTCTCTGCAACAGTCCTTCTGAACCACAGTCTCCAACCTCTACTCTCTGTAATATCCTTCTGCACTCCAGTTTCCAGACTCAGCTCTTTGTAACATTATTTCTCCACCCCAGTCTCCAACCTTTGTCCTCTGAAACAGTACTTCTGCTCCCAAGACTCCAAGATCTGCTCTCTGTAACAGTACTCTGTACCACAGTCTTCAACCTGTGTTCTTTGTAAGGGTCCTTCTACACCCCAGTCTCCAACCTCTGCTTTCAGTATCAGTTTGTCTTAATCCCAGTCTCTAAACTTTGTTCTCTGTATCTACCCATGTGCACCTCAATCTCCAACCTGTGCTGTATGTAAGAATCCTTCTGCACCCCAGTCTCCAACCTCTGCTCTTGGTAACAGTCCTATACCGCAGTCTCCAACCTCTGCTCTCTGTAACAGTACTTCTGCACCCCAATTTCAAAACTATGCTTCGAGTAACAGTCATTCCGCACCTGAGTCTCCAAACTCTTCTATGTGTAACAGTCCTTCTACACCTCAGTTTCCAACGTCTGCTCTTTGTAACCGTCCTTCTTGACCTCAGTATGAAACCTCTGCTTTCTGCACGATCCTTCTGCACCCCAGTCTCAAACCACTGCTCTCTGTAAAAGTCCAACTGCACGTCAGTCTCCAACCTCTGCTCTCTGTAAGATCCTTCAGCAACCCAGTCTCCAAACTCTGCTCTATATAACAGTTCTTCTGCACCCCAGTCTCCAAACTCTCCTCTCTGCAACAGTCCTTCTGAACCTCAGTTTGAAAATTCTGCTCCCATAAACCACCCTTCTGCACTCCAGTCTCCTAATTCTGCTCGCTGTAACAGTCATTCTGCACCTCATTCTCCCAACTCTGCTCTCTGTAAGATCCTTCTACAACCCAGTCTTTAAACTCTGCACTCTTTAACAGTCCTTCTGCAAAACAGTATCCAAACTCTGCTCTCTGTAACAGGACTTCTGCAACCCAGTCTCCAATCTCTGCTTTCTCTATCAGTCCTTCTGCACTCAAGTCTCCAACTTCTACTCTCTGTAACAGTCCTTCTGCACCTATGTCTCCAACGTCTGCTCTCTGCAACAGTTCTTTGGCACCCCAATCTCCAAACTCTGGTCTCTGCAAAAGTCCTTCTACACCCTAGTCTTTAACCTCTACACTCTTCAACAGTCCTTCTGCACCTCGGTCTCCAACCTCTTCTTTTTGCAAAGGTCTTTCTGCACCTCAGTCTTCAACCTCTGCTCTCTGTAACAGTCCTTCTGCACCCCAGTCTCCAAAATCTGCGCTCTGTAACAGTCCGTCGGCACCACAGTCTCTACCCTCTGCTCTCTGCAATGATCTGTTTACACCCCAGTCTCCAACATCTGCTCTCTTCAACAGTTTTTCTAACCCTGATTCTGAAAACTCAGCTCTCTGCAACGATCCTTGTGGACCAAAGTCTACAACCTCTGCTCTCACTGACAGTCCTTCAGCACCTCAGTCACCAACCTCTGCTCTCTGTAAGATCCTTATGCCACCCAGTCTCCAAATGCTGCTCTGTGTTACAGGCCTTCTGCTCCCCAGTCTCCAAGCTCTGCTCTGAGTAACAGGTCTTCTGCACCTCAGTCTCCAAACTCTTCTCTCTGCAACTATCGTTCTGCATCCCATTCTCCAACCTCTGCTCTCTGCAACAGTCCTATTGCACCCCAGTCTACAACCTCTGCTGTCTGTAAGATAATTCTGCACATCTGTCTCCAACCTCTGCTCTCTTTAACAGTACTTCTGTACCACAGTCTCCAACCTCTATCCTCTGTAACGGTCCTCCTGCACCCCAGTCTCCAAACACTGCTCTCTTCAACAGTCCTTCTGCACCTCAGTTTCCAAACACTGCTCTCTGTAATAGTTTTTCTGCACCTCAGTCTTCAACAACTGATCTATGCAACAGGCCTTCTGCACCCCAGTCTCCAACGTCTGCTCTCTGCAACAATCCTTCTGCACCCCAGTCTCCAAACTTTCCTCTCTGTAAGATCCTTCTGCTCCCCAGGCTCCAAACACTACACTCAGTATCAGTCCTTTTTCACACCAGTCTCCAAACACTGCTCCCTATACCAGTTTTTCTCCATCTCAGTCTTAAACAACTGCTCTCTGCAACAGTCCTTCTGCACCCCAGTCTCCAACTTCTGCTCTTTAGAACAATCCTTCTATAGCCCAGTCTCCATAATCTACTCTCTGCAATGATCCTTCTGCACCCCAGTCTCCAACGTCTGCCCTCTGCAATGGTCCCTCTGCACTCCAGTCTCCAACCTTGTTCTCTACAACAGTTCTTCTGTACCGCAGTCTTCAACCTCTGTTCTCTGTAAGGGTCTTTCTGCACCCCTGTCTCCAACATCTGCTTTCTGTATCAGTCATTCTGCACCACAGTGTCAAAACTCTGCTCTCTGTAACAGTCCTTCTGCACCTCACTCTTCAACCTCTGCTCTCTGCAATAGTCCTTCTGCACACCAGTCTTAAACCAATGCTCTCTGCAACAGTCCTTCTCCACCCCAGTCTCCAACATCTGTTCTCTGTAACAGTCCTTCTGTACTGCAGTTTCAAAACTCTTCTCTCTGTTACAGTCCTTCTGCACCCCACTCTCCAAACTCTGCTTTCCCTATCAGTCCTTTTGCACTCAGGTCTCTAACCTCTGCTCTCTGTAATAGTCTTTCTGCACCTCAGTCTCCAACGTCTGCTCTCTGCAACAGTTTTTGGGTACCCCGGTCATTAACCTCTGCTATCTTTTACAGTCCTTCTGTACTACATTCTCCAACTTTTTCTCTCTGTAATGGTCCTTCTGGTCCCCAGTCTACAAACTCTGCTTTCTGTATCAGTCTTTCTGCACCCTGGTCTCTAAACTCTGCTTTCTGTAAGAGTCCTTCTACAACTCAGACTACAATTTCTGCTCTCTGCAACAGTCATTCTGCACCCTAATCTCCAAACTCTGCTCTCTGCAACAGCCCATCTGCACTTCAGTGTCCAAACTCTGCTCTCTGTAAGATCCTTCTGAAACCCAGTCTCCAACCTCTGCTTTCTGCAATGGTCCTTCTGCACCCAAGCCTCTAACCTCTGTTCTCTACAACAGTTATTCTGCACCCCAGTCTCCAACCTCTTCTCTCTGTAGCAGTCCTTCTGTACTGCAGTCTCCAACCTCTGTTCTCTGTAAGGGTCCTTCTGCACCCCAGTCTCCAACCACTGGTTTCTGTATCAGTCCTTTTGCACCATATTCTCCAAACTCTGCTCTCTGTAACAGTCCTTCTGCACCTCAGTCAGCAATTTCTGCTCTCTGCAATAGTCCTTCTGAACCCCAGTCTCTAACCTCTGCTCTCTGCAACAGTCCTTCTGCACCACAGTCACCAACCTCTGCTTTCCGTATCAGTCCTTCTGCACCCCCGTCTCTAACCTCTGCTCTTTGTAACAGTCTTTCTGCACCTCAGTCTCCAACCCCTACTTTCCTCAGCAGTCCTTCTCCACTCTAGTCTCCAAACTTAGCTCTCTGCAACAGTCTTTCTGCACCTCAGTCTGAAAACTCTTCTCTCTGTAACAATCCTTCTGCATCTTATGTACCTCAGTCTCCAAAATTTTGTCTCTGTAAGATCCTTTTGCAACCCACTCTTTAAACTCTGCTCTCTGTAACTATCCTTCTGCACCCCAGTCTTCAAGCACTGCTCTCTGTAACATGCCTTCTGCACCCCAATCTCCAACCTATGCTGTCTATAACATACCTTTTGACCTCAGTCTCCAAACTCTTCTCTCTTCAACTATCCTTCTGCACCACAGTCTCCAATCTCTGCTCTCTATAACGATCCTTCTGCACCCCAGTCTCCAAAATCTGCTCTCTGCAACAATCCTTCTGCACCCCAGTCTCCAAAGTCTGCTCTCTGTAACAGTCCTTCTGCACCCCAGTCTCCAACCTCTTGTCTCTGCAACAGTCCTTCAGCACCCAAGTCTCCAACATCTGCTCTCTGCAACAGTCCTTCTACACCCCAGTCTACAACTTCTGCTATCTGCAACAGTCTTTCTACCCCCCAGTCTCGATACTCTCCTCGCCACAACGATCCTTCTGCACCCCAGTCTCCAACCTCTGTTCTCTTCAACAGTTCTTCTGCACCCCAGTCTCCAACCTCTGCTCTCTGTAAGGGTCCTCATGCACCCCAGTATCCAACCTCTGCTTTCTGTATCAGTCGTTTTCCACCACAGTCTCGAAAATCTGCCCGCTGTAACAGTCCTTCTGCAACACAGTCTGCAAACTCTGCTCTCTGCAACAGTCCTTCTGCACCTCAGTCTCAAACCTCTGCTTTCTGTATCAGTCCTTCTGCACCCCAGTCTCCAACCTCTGCTCTATGTAACAATCCTTCTGCACCTCGGTCTCCAATGACTGCTCTCTGCAATGGTCCTTCTGCACCTCAGTCTCCAACCTCTTCTCTCTGTAACAGTGCTTCTGCACCTCAGTCTCCAACTTTTGCTCTCTTTAATATCTTTCTGCAACCCAGTATTCAAAGCCTTCTCTCTTTACCAATCTTTCTGCACCCCAGTCTCCAAACTCTGCTGTCTGTAACAGGCCTTCTGCACCCCAGTCTTCAAACTCTGCTTTCTGTATCAGTCCTTCTGCACCCCAGTCTCCAACCTCTGGTCTCTGCAATTATCCTTCTCCACCCCAGTCTTCAACCTCTGTTCTCTACATCATTTCTTCTGCACCCCAGTCTCCAAACTCTGCTGTCTGTAACAGGCCTTCTGCACCAGTCTCCAAACTCTGCTCTGTAACAGTCCTTCTCCACCACATTCTGCAACCTCTGCACTCTGAAATTGTCCTGCTGCACCCAGTCTCCAACCTCTGCTCTCTGCAACAGTCCTTCTGCACCCCAGTCTCCAACATCTCTCTACAACAGTTCTTCTCTACCCCAGTCTCGAACCTATGCTCTCTCTAACAGTACTTTTGTACTGCAGTTTCCAAACTCTTCTCTCTGTAACGGTACTTCTGCACCCCACTCTCCAACCTCTCCTTTTTCTATCAGTCCTTCTGCACTCAATCTCCAACCTGTGCTCTGTAACTGTCCTTCTGCATTTCAGTCTCTAACGTCTGCTAGCTGCAACAGTCTTTCGGAACCCCAAACTTCAACCTCTGCTCTCTGCAACAGTCCTACACCCAAGTCTCCAACCTCTGCACTCTGCAACAGTTCTTCTGCACCTCAGTCTTTAACCTCTTCTCTTTGTAAAGGTCTTTCTGCACCTCAGTCTTCAACATCTACTCTCTGTAACAGTCCTTCTGCACCTCGGTCGCCAATGTCTGCTCTCTGTAAAATCCTTCTAAAAACCAGTCTCCAAACTCTGCTTTCTATAACAGTCGTTCTGCACCCCAGTCTCAAAATTCTGCAGTCTGTAAAACCCCTTCGGCCCCCCAGTCTGCACCCTATGTTCTCTGCAACGATCCTTCTACACCCAAGTCTCCAACGTCTGCTCTCTGCAACAGTTCTTCTGCACCCCAGTCCCCTACATCTGTTCTCTGAAACAGTTTTTCTAAACCTCATTCTGAAAACTCTGCTCTATGAAAGAATCCTTCTGGAAACCAGTTTCCTACCTCTGCTCTCTCTGACAGTCCTTCGGCACCTCAGCCACCAACCTCTGCTCTCTGTAAGATCCTTATGCCACTCAGTCTCCAAACTCTGCTGTGTGTTACATGTCATCTGCTCCCCAGTCTCCAAGATCTGCTCTTTGTAATTGGCCTTCTACACCTCAGTATCCAACCTTTTCTCTCTGCAACAATCCTTCTGAACCCCATTCTCCAAACTCTGCTCTCTGCATCAGTCCAATTGCACCCTAGTCTCCAACCTCTGCTCTCTGTAAGATCCTTCTGCACACCTGTCTCAAAACTCTGCTCTCTTTAACAGTTCTTCTGTACAGCAATCTCTAAACTCTATTCTCTGTAACAGTCTTTCTGCACCCCAGTCTCCAAACACTGCACTCTGCACAGTCCTTCTGCACCCAGTCTCAAACCTCTCCTCTCTGCAACAGTCCTTCTACCCCCTAGTCTCGATACTCTGCTCGCCGCAACGATCCTTCTGCACCCCAGTCTCCAACCTCAGTTCTCTTCAACAGTTCTTCTGAACCCCAATCTCCAACCTCTGCACTCTGTAAGGGTCCTTATGCACCCCAGTATCCAACCTCTGCTTTCTGTATCAGTCGTTTTCCACAACAGTCTCGAAAATCTGCCCGCTGTAACAGTCCTTCTGCAACTCAGTTTGCAAACTCTGCTCTCTGCAACAGTTCTTCTGCACCTCAGTCTCCAAACTCTGCTATCTGTAAGGGTTCTTCGGCACCTGAGTCTCCAACCTCTGCTTTCTGTATCAGTCCTTCTGGACCCCAGTAACCAACCTCTGCTCTCTGTAACAATTCTTCTGCACCTCGTTCTCCAATGTCTGCTCTCTGCAACGGTCCTTCTGCACCTCAGTCTCCCACCTCTTCTCTCTGTAACAGTACTTCTGCACCTCAGTCTCCAAATTTGCTCTCCTTAATATCTTTCTGCAACCCAGTATTCAAACTCTGCTCTCTGTACAAATCTTTCTGCACCCCAGTCTCCAAACTCTGGTCTCTACAACACTTCTTCTGCACCCCAGTCTCCAAACACTGCTCTCTGTAACAGTCTATCTGTTCCGCAGAATTCAACCTCTGTTTCTTTTAAGGGTTCTTCTGCACCTGAGTTTCCAACCTCGGCTTTCTGTATCAGTCCTTCTGCACCACAGTCTCCAAACTCTGCTCTGTAACAGTCTTTCTCCACCACAGTCTGCAAGCTCTGCTCTCTTTAACAGTTCTTCCGTACAGCAGTCTCTAACCACTATTCTCTGTAACAGTCTTTCTGCACCCCAGTTTCCAAACACTGAACTCTGCACAGTCCTTCTGCACCCAGTCTCCAACCTCTCTTCTCTGCGACAGTCCTTCTGCACCTCAGTCTTCAAACTCTGCTCTCTGTAACAGTCCTTCTGCACCTCAGTCTTCAAAAACTGCTCTCTGCAACAGTCCTTCTTCAACCAAGTCTCCAAACTCTGCTCTCTAGAACAGTCCTTCTATACAGGAGTCTCCATAATTACTCTCTACAACAATCCTTCTGCATTCCAGTCTCCAAAGTCTGCTCTCTGCAACAATCCTTCTGCACCCCAGTTTCAAAAATTTTCTCTCTGTAAGATCGTTCTGGTCCGCAGTCACCAAACTCTGCTCTCAGTATTAGTCCTTCTGCACCCCAGTCTCAAAACATTGCTCTCTGTAACAGTTTTTTTGCCCCTCAGTCTTCAACAAATGCTCTCTGCAACAGTCCTGCTGCACCCCAGTCTCCAACGTCTGCTCTATAGAACAGTCCTTCAATACCACAGTCTCCATACTCTACTCTCTGCAACGATCCTTCTGCACCCCAGTCTCCAACGTCTGCTCTCTGCAACAATCATTCTGCACCCAAGTCTCAAAACATTCCTCTCTTTAAGATTCTTCTGCACCCCAGTTTCCACACTCTGCTCTCTGTAACATTCCTTCTGCACCAAAGTCTCCAATGTCTGCCCTCTGCAATGGTCCCTATGCACCCCAGTCTCCAACCTTGTTCTCTACAACAGTTCTTCTGTACGGCAGTCTCTAACCTCTGCTCTCTGTAATGGTCCTTCTGCACCCCAGTCTCCAAAATCTGCTTTGTGTATCAGTCCTTCTGCACCACAGTCTCCAACCTCTGCTCTCTGCAACAGTCCTTCTGCACCCCAGTATCCAACATTTGCTCTGCAACAGTCCTTCTGAACCACCGTTTCAAACATCTGCTCTGTGTAACAGTCCTTTTGTACTGGAGTCTCCGAACTCTGGTCTCTGTAATGGTCTTTCTGCACCCCAGTTTACAAACTCTTCTCTCTGTGACATTTCTTCTCCTACCCAGTCTCTAACCTCTGCTTATTGCAACAGTCTTTCTGCATCCCAGTCTCCAACTCTGCTCCCTGTAGCAGCCTTTCTGCACCTAAGTCTCCAACCTCTGCTCTCTGCAACAGTCCTTCTACACCCCAGTTGCCAACCTCTGCTCTCTGGAATGATCCTTCTGCACCCCAGTCCCCAACATCTGCTCTCTGGAACAGTTCTTCTGCACCACAGTCTCCAAACTCTGCTCTCTGTAAGATCCTTCTGCAACCCCATCTCCAAACTCTGCTCTCTGTAACAGTCCTTCTGTACCGCAGTCTCCAAACTCTGCTCCCTCTAACGGTCCTTCTGCACCCCAGTCTCCATACACTGCTTTCTGTATCAGTCCTTCTGCACCACAGTCTCCAACGTCTGCTTTCTGCTACAGTCTTACTGAACCGAAGTCTTAAACCTCTGCTCTCTGCAACAGTCTTTCTGCACCCCAGTCTCCAACCTCTGCTCTCTGTAACAGTCCTTCTGTACTGCAGACTCCAACCTCTGCTCTCTGTAATGGTCCCCCTGTACCCCAGTCTCCAAACTGTGCTTTCTGTATCATTCTTTCTGCACCCTTGTCTCAATTCTCTTCTCTCTGTAACAGTCCTTCTGAACCTCAGTGTTTAACTTCTGCTCTCTTCAATAGTCATTCTGCACCCAAATCTCCAACTTCTGCTCTATGCAACAGTCCTTCTGCACCTCAATATCCAAACTCTGCTCTCTGTAACAATCCTTCTGCTCCCCAGTCTGCAAATTCTGCTCTCTGCAAAGGTCCTTCTTCACCCCACTCTCCAACCTCTGTTCGTTGTAATATGCTTCTTTACCCCAGTGTCCAAACTCTACTCTCAGTAACAGTTTTTCTGCACAGCAGTCTCCAACCTCTGCTCTCTGTAACAGTCCTTGTGCAAATCAGTCTCCAACCTCTGCTCTCTGAAACAATCCTTCTGCACCCCAGTCTCCTATGTATGCTCTCTAAAACAGTCCTTCTGCACACCAGTCTCCAACCTCTGGTCTCTGTAACAGTTCTTCTGCACCGCAGTCCCCAACCTCTGCTCTCTGTAGTGGTCCTTCTGCACCCCAGTCTTTTGACTCTGCTTTCTGTATCAGTCCTTCTGCACCTCAGTCTCGAACCTCTGATCTCTGTAACAGTCCTTCTGTACCTCAGTCTTCAACCTCTGCTCTCTGCAATTTACCTTCTGCACCTCAGTATCGAACCTCTACTCTCTGTAACAGTCCTTATGCATCTCAGTCTTCAAACTCTACTCTCTGGAAGATACTTTTGCAAACCAATCTGCAAAATCTGCTCTCTGTAACAGTCCTTCTGCACCCCTTCTCAAAACTCTGCTCTCTGTAAACGGCTTTCTGCAATCCAGTCTCCAACATCTCCTCTCTGGAACAGTCCTTATGCAAACTAATCTCCAAACTCTGCTCTCTGCAACAGTCCTTCTGCACCCCAGTCTCCAAAATCTGCTCTCTGCATTAGTCCTTCTGCACCTCAACTGAAAATTCTGCTCTCTTCCACCATTTTTCTGCACCCCAGTCTTCAACCTCTATTCTCTGCAACAGTCCTTCTGCATCCCAGTCTCCAACCTCTGCTCTCTGTAACAGTCCTTCTGCACCTAAGTCTCCAAATTATGCTCTCTGCAAGAGTCCTTCTGAAACCCAGTCTCCAACCTCTTCTGTCTGCAACAATAATTCTGCACCCCAGTCTCCAACATCTGCTTTCTGTATCATTCCTGCACCCCAGTCTCCAAAATCTTCTCTCTGAAACAGTTCTTCTTCACCTCAGTCTCCAACCTCTTCTTTCTGTAGCAGTCCTTCTGCACACAAGTCTCCAGTCTCTGCTCTCTGCAATGATCCTTTTTCACCCCAGTGTCCAAACTCTGCTCTGTAACAGTCCTTCTGCACCACAGTCTTTAACGTCTGCTCTCAGCAACAGTCCTTCTGCACCCCAGTCTCCAAACTCTGCTCTCTGCAACACCCCTTCTACACCCCAGTCTCAAACCTCTGCTCCCTGTAAGATTCTTCTGCACACCTGTATCCAACCTCTGATCTCTCTAATGGTCTTTCTTCATCCCCGTCGCTAAACTCTGCTTTCTGTATCAGTCCTTCTACACTACAGGCTTCAACTTCTGCTCTCTGTAACAGTCCTTTTGCACCCCGTCTTCAACCTCTGCTCTCTGCAACAGTCTTTCTGCATGCCAGTTTAAAACTCTGCACTCTGCAACATTCCTTCTGTACCCTAGTCTCCAACCTCTGCTCTCTGTATCAGTCCTTCTGCACCCAAGTCTCCAAACTCTACTCTCTGTAACAGTTCTTCTGCACCTCAGTCTCCAACTTATGCTCTCTGTAACAATCCTTCTGCAAATCAGTCTCCAACCCCTTCTCTCAGCAACGGTCCTTATGCACCCCAGTCTCAAACTGCTGTTCTCTGCAACTGTCTTTCTGCGCCACAGTCTAAAACATCTGCTCTCTGTAACAGTCCTTGTGTACTGCAGTCTCCAACCTCTGCTCTCTGTAACAGGCCTTCTGAACCCAAGTCTCCAAACTCTGCTCTCTTTAACAGTCCTTCTGCACCCCAGTCTCCAACATGTGCTCTCTGCAACAGTCTTTCTGCACCAAGTTTCCTTAGGTCGCTCGCTGTATGATGCTTTTGCACCCCAGTCTCCCAACTCTGCTCTCTGTATCAGTCCTTCTGCACCCCAGTCTCCAATCTCTGCTCTCTACAACAGTCCTTCTGCACTTAAGTCTCCAACCTCTGCTCTCTGTAAGATCCTTCTGCACCACAGTCTCCAACCTCTGCTATCTTCAACGGTCCTTCTGCAACTCAGTCTCCAACCTGTGCTCTCTGTAACAGTCCTTCTACAACCCAGTCTACAAACTCTGCTCTCTGCAACAGTCCTTCTACAACCCAGTCTCCATACTCTGCTCACCTTAATAATCCTTCTGCACCCCAGTCTCCAACCCATGCTCTCTGTAACAGTCCTTCTGTACCGTAGTCTCCAAACTCTTTTCTCCATAAGTGTCCTTATGTACTCCAGTATCCAACCTCTGCTTTCTGTATCAGACGTTTTGAATCACAGTCTCCAAATTATGCCCTCTGTATCAGTCCTTCTGCAACTCAGTCTGCAACCTCTGCTTTCTGAAACAGTCGTCTTGAACCCCAGTCTCCATCCTCTGCTCTCAGCAACAGTCTATTTGCACACCAGTCTCCAACATCTGCTCTCTGCAACAGTTCTTCACCACCCCAGTCTCCAACCTCTGCTCTTTTTAACAGTCCTTCTGTACTGCAGTCTCCAACCACTACTCTCTGTAAGGGTCCTTCTGCACACGAGTCTCCAAGCTCTGCTTTCTGTATCAGTCCTTCTGCACCCGAGTCTCCAACCTTTTTTCTGTGTAAATGTCCTTCTGCACCTTAGTATACAACCTCTGCTCTCTGCTACAGTCTTTCTTCACCCCAATCTCAAACCTCTACTCTCTGCAACAGTCCTTCTACACCCAAGTCTAAAACCTCTGCTCTCTGCATCAGTCCTTCTGCACCCCAGTCTCCAAACTCTGCTCTCTGTAACAGTCCTTCTGCACCTCAGTCTTCTACCTCTACTCTCTGTAAAAGTGTTTCTGCACCCCAGTCTCCAACCTCTGCTCTCTGTAACAGTCCTTCTGCACCTCAGTCTTCTACCTCTACTCTCTGTAAAAGTGTTTCTGCACCCCAGTCTCCAACCTCTGCTCTCTGTAACAGTCCTTCTGCACACGAGTCTCCAATCTCTGCTCTCTGCAACGATCCTTCTTCACCCCATTGTCCAAACTCTGCTCTCTGTAACAGTCCTTCTGCACCACAGTCTTTAATCTCTCTTCTCTGCAACAGTCCTTTGCAAACCAGTCTCCAACCTCTGCTCTCTGCAACACTCCTTCTACACCAAAGTCTCAAAACTCTGCTCTCTGTAAGATCCTTCTGCACACTTGTATCCAACCTCTGATCTCTGTAACGGTCCTTCTTCATTCCCGTTTCCAAACTCTGCTTTCTGTATAAGTCCTTCTGCACCACAAGCTTCAACCTCTGCTCTCTGTAACAGTCCTTCTGCACCCCGTCTCCAATATCTGCTCTCTGCAACAGTCCTTCTGCATGCCAGTTTAAAAATCTGCACTCTGCAACATTCCTTATGTACCCCAGTCTCCAACCTCTGCTTTCTGTATCAGTCCTTCTGCACCCAATTCTCCAAACTCTACTCTCTGTAACAGTCCTTCTGCACCTAAGTCTCCAACCTATGCTCTCTGTAACAATCCTTCTGCACATCAATCTCCAACCTCTTCTCTCAGCAATGGTCCTTATGCACCCCAGTCTCCATACTCTGCTCACCCCAATGATCCTTGTGCATCCCAGTCTCGAACCCATGCTCTCTGTTACAGTCCTTCTGTACCGCAGTATCCTGATGTACTCCAGTATCCAAACTCTGCTTTATGAATCAGTCGTTTTTTACCACAGTCTCCAAACTATGCCCTCTGTATCAGTCCTTCTGCAACTTAGTCTTCAACCTCTGCTTTCTGAAACAGTCTTCTTGAACCCCAGTCTCCATCCTCTGCTCTCTGCAACAGTCCTTTTGCACACCAGTCTCCCACATCTGCTCTCTGCAACAGTTCTTCTCCACCGCAGTCTCCAACCTTTGCTCTTTTCAACAGTCTTTCTGTACTGCAGTCTCCAACCACAGCTCTCTGTAACGGTCCTTCTGCACATGAGTCTCCAACCTCTGCTTTCTGTCTTAGTCTTTCTGCACCCGAGTCTCCAACCTTTGTTCTGTGTAACTGTCCTTCTGCACCTTAGTCTCCAACCTCTGCTCTCTGCTACAGTCCTTCTTCACCCCAATCTGCAACCTCTACTCTCTACAACAGTCCTTCTACAGCCCAGTCTATAACCTCTGCTCTCTGCAACAGTTCTTCTGCACCCTAGTCTCCAACCTCTGCTCTCTATATCAATCATTCTGCACCTCAGTCTCCAAGCTCTGCTCTCTGCAACGGTCCTTCTGCACCTCGGTCTCTAAACTCTACTCTCTGCAACAGTGCTTCTGCACCTCAGTCTCCAAACGTTGATCTCTGTAAGATCCTTCTGCAACCCAGTCTCCAAACTCTGCTCTCAGTATCAGTCCTTCTGCACACCAGTCTCCAAACTCTGCTCTCTGTAATAGGCCTTCTGCACCCCAGTCTCCAACCTCTGCTGTCTTTATCAGTCCTTCTGCACCCCAGTCTCCAACCTCTGCTCTCTGCAACGATTCTTCAGCACCCTGTCTCCAACCTGTGCTCGGTACAACAGTCCTTGTTCACCCAGTCTCCAACATCTTCTCTCTGCAACAGTTATTTTGTACCTCAGTCTGAAAACTCTGCTCTCTGAAACAATCCCTCTGCACCCCAGTCTCCAAACTCTGCTCGCTGTAACAGTCCTTCTGTACATCAGTCACCAACCTCTTCTTTCTGTGAGACCCTTCTGAAACCCAGTCTGCAAACTCTGCTCACTGAAACAGTCTTTCTGCACCCCATCTCCAAACTCTGCTCTCTGTAACAATAATTCTGCACCTCAGTCTCCAACCTCTGCTCTCCGCAAAGGTGCTTCTGCACCCCAGTCTCCAACATCTGTTCTCTGCATCAGTTCTTCTGCACTCTATTTTCCAACCTCTGCACTCTGTAGCAGTCCTTCTGTAGAGGTGTCTCAAACCTCCTACCTGTGCTCTCTGTAAAAGTCCTTCTGCACATCAGTCTCCAACCTCTTCTCTCAGCAACGGTCCTTATGCACCCCAGTCTCCAACTTCTGTTCTCTGCAACTGTTATTCTGCACCTCAGTTTCCAATCTCTGCTCTCTGTCAGAGGCCTTCTGCACTCCAGTCTCAAATCTCTTCTCTATGTAACAGGCCTTCTGCACCCAACTCTGCTCTCTTTAACAGTTCTTCTGCACCCCATTCTCCAACCTCTGCTATCTGCAACAGTCATTCTGCACCTCAGGCTCCATAATTCGCTCGCTGTAAGATGCTTCTGCACACCAGTTTCCCAACTCTGCCCTCTGTATCAGTCCTTCTGCACCCCAGTCTCCAATCTCTGCTCTCTGCAACAGTTTTTTTGCACCTCAGTCTCCAAACTCTGCTCTCTGAATGATGCTTCTGCACCCCAATCTACAACCTCTGCTCAGTGTAACAGTCCTTCTACACCCTTGTCTCCATGATCTGCTCTGCAAAAGTCCTTCTGCACCCCAGTCTCAAACCTATGCTCTCTGTAAGATAATTTTGCACACCTGTCTCTAACCTCTGCTGTCTGTAACAGTCCTTCTGTACTGCAGTCTCCAACCTCTGCTCTCTGTAATGGTCCTTACGCACCTGAGTCTTCAAACTCTGCGTTATGTATCAGTCATTCTGCACCCCAGTCTCCGAACTCTTCTCTCTGTAACAGTACTCTTGAACCTAAAACTCCAACCTCTGTTCTCTCCAAAAGTTTTTCTGCGACCCAATCTCCAACCTCTGCTCTCTGCAACAGTCGTTCTGCACCTCAGTGTGCAAACTCTGCTCTCTGTAAGATGCTTCTGAAACCCAGTCTTCAACCTCTGCTTTCTGCAATGGTCCTTCTGCACCGAAGTCTCCAAACTCTGATCTCTAAAACAGTTATTCTTCACCTCAGTCTCAATCCTCTGCTCTCTGTAACAGTCCTTCTGTCCCGCAGTCTCCAACCTCTGTTCTCTTTAAGGGCCCTTCTGCACCACATTCTCAAACCTCTGCTTTCTGTATCAGTCCTTCTGCACCACATTCTCGAAACTCTGCTGTCTGTATCACTAATTCTGCACTTCAGTCTGCAAACTCTGCTGTCTGCAATAGTCCGTATGCACCCCAGTCTACAAATACTGCTCTCTGCAACATTCGTTCTGCACCCAAGTCTCCAACATCTGCTCTCTACAACAGTCCTTCTCCAACCCAGTCTCCATCCTCTGATCTCTGCAACAGTCCTTCTGCACCCCAGTCTCCAACCTCTGCTCTCTGGAACAGTCCTTTTACACCCTATTCTCCATAATCTGCTCTGCAACAGTCCTTCTGCACCCCAGTCTTCAATCTATGCTCTCTGTAACAGTCCTTTTACACCTCGCTTTCCAACCTCTGCTCTCTGGAAAGATCCCTCTGCACCCCAGTCTCCAATCTCTGCTCGCTGCAACAGTCCTTGTGCACCCCAATCATCAACATCTGCTCTCTGCAACAGTTCTTATGTACTTCAGTCTGAAAACTCTGCTCTCTGCAATTATCCTTCTGCACCCAAGTCTCCAACATCTGCTCTCTGAAAAAGTCCTTCTGTACCTCAGTCTCCAACTTCTGCTCTGTAAGAGTCCTGTACCACTGTCTCCCACATTTGCTCTCTGTAACTGTTCTTCTTCACCTCAGTCTTCAACCTCTGCTCTGTGTAAGAGTCCTTCTGCGTCTCAGTCTGGAAACTCTGCTGACGTCAACGATCCTTCTGTACCCCAGTCTACAACCTCTGTTCTCTGCAACGATTTTTCTGAAACTCAGTCTCCAACCTCTACTCTCTGTAACAGTCCTTCTGCACCTCAGTCTCCAACATCTGCTCTCTGTAAAATTCTTCTGCAACCAAGTCTCCAAAGTCTGCCATCAGTAACAGTCCTTCTGGAGCCCTTCTCCAAACTCTGCTCTCCATAACAGGCCTTCTGAACCCCAGTCTCTAAACTCTGCTCTCTTTAACAGTCATTCTGCACCTCGGTCTACAAACTCTGCTCTCTGTAAGATCCTTCTGCAACCTTGTCTAAAACTCTGCTCTCTGTAACAGTCCTTGTGCACCTCAGTCTCCAACCTCTGTTCTTTGCAACACTCTTTCTGCACCCCAGTTGCCAGCCTCTGCTCTCTGTAACAGTCCTTCTGTACCGCATTCTCCAAACTCTGCTCTTTGTAACAGTACTTCTGCACACCAGTCTCCAACGTCTGCTTTCTGTATCAGTCCTTCTGCTCCCCAGTCTACATACTCTGCTCTCTGTAACAGTCCTTATGCACCCCAGTCTCCAACCACTGCTGTCTGCAACATTCCTTCTGCACCCCAGTCTGCAACTTGTGCTCTGTGTAACAGTTCTTCTGCAGCCAAGTCTCCACCTCTGCTCTCTGCAACGATCTTTCTGTACCTCAGTCTTAAAACTCTGCTCTCTGCAACAATCCTTCTGTACCCAGTCTCCAACCACTTTCTCTGTAACAGTCCTGCTCCACCTCAGTCTTCAACCTCAGCTTTCTGCAACAGTCCTTCTGCACAACAGTCTCCAACATCTGATCTCTAAACAATTCTTCTGCTCCCCAGTCTCTAACATCTACTCTCTGCAACGATCCTTCTGCACCTCAGTCTCCAAACTCTGCTCTCTGAAAAATCCTTCTGTACCCCAGTTTCCAAAATCTGCTCTCTGTAATATTACTTCTCCAAGCCAGTCTCTAACCTCTGCTTTCTGCAATGGTCCTGCTTCACACCAGTCTCAAACCTCTGTACTCTGCAACAATCCTTCTGCTCACCAGTCTCCAATCTCTCCTCTTTAAAACAGTCCTTCTCCACCCCAGCCTCCAGCCTCTTCTCTCTGCAACAGTCTTTCTGCACCTCAGTCTCCAAACTTCTCTAAGTGTATGATGCTTCTGCACCCCAGTCTTCAAACTCTGTCCTCTATATCAGTCTTTCTGAACCCCAGTCTCCAATCTCTGCTCTCTGCAACAGTCCTTCAGCACCTCAGTATCCAAACTCTGCTTTCTGTATAATGCTTCTGCACCCCACTCTACAACCTCTGCTCTCTGTAATAGTTCTTCTACACCCTAGTCTCCATAATCTGCTCTGCAACAGTTCTTCTGCACCCCAGTCTTTAAACTCTGCTCTCTGAAAAAGGCCTTCTACACCCCAGTCTCCAACCTCTGCTCTCTGCATCGATCCCACTGCACCCCAGTCTCCAATCTCTGCTCGCTGCAAAAGTCCTTGTGCACCCCAATCTCCAACATCTGCTCTCTTCAACAGTTCTTATGTACCTCAATCTGAAAACTTGCTCTCTGCAATAATCCTTCTGCACCCGAGTCTCCAACCTCTGCTCTCTGAAAAAGTCCTTCTGTACCTCAGTCTCCAACTTCTGCTCTGTATCTGTCCTGCACCCCTGTCTCCCACATCTGCTCTCTGTAACTGTCCTTCTTCACCTCATTCTTCAACCTCTGCTCTGTGTAACACTCCTTCTGTATCTCAGTCTGGAAACTCTGCTGACTGCAATGATCTTTCTGCACCCCAGTCTCCAACCTCTGTTCTCTGCAACGATCCTTCTGAAACTCAGTCTCCAACCTCTGGTCTCAAAAAATCTTTCTGAACCCCAGTTTCCAAAATCTGCTCTCTGTAATATTCCTTCTCCACGCCACTCTCCAACCTCTGCTTTCTGCAACTGTCCTGCTGCACCCCAGACTCCAACCTCTGTACTCCGCAACAGTCCTTCTGATCCCCAGTCTCCAACCTTGCTCTCTGTATTAGTTTTTCTGTACCACAGTCTCCAAACTCTGCTCTCTGTAAAGGTATTTTTGCACGCCAGTCTCCAACCTCTGCTTTCATTATCCGTCCATCTGAACCTCAGTCTTCAACCTCTGCTCTCTGCAAAAGTCTTTCTGTACCCCATTCTCCAACTTCTGCTCTCTGCAACAGTCTTTCTGAACAACAGTCTCCAACATCTGCTCTCTGAAAAAGTCCTTGTGTACCCTAGTCTCCAACCTCAGCTCTCTGCAAAGGTCCTTCTGTACTGCAGTCTCCAACATCTGCTCTCTGCAACAGTCCTCCTGTACCTCAGTCTCAAAACTCTGCTCTCTGTAAGATACTTTTAAACGCAGTCTAAAAAACTCTGCTCTATGTAAAAGTTCTTCTGCACCCCAGTCTCCAAACTCTTCTCTCTGCAACAATTCTTCTCCATCCCTGTCTCCAAACTCTGCTCTCTCCAACAGTCCTTCTGTACCCCAGTCTCTAAAATCTGCTCTCCTTAACAGTCCTTCTGCATCCTAGTGTCCATCATCTGCTCTCTGTAAGAGTCCTTCTGCACCACAGTCTTCACACTCTGCTTTCTGTATCAGTCCTTCTGCACACCAGTCTCCAACTGCTGCTTTCTTCAACAGTCTTTCTGCACCCTAGTTAGCAACATCTGATCTCTGTGACAGTCCTTCTAGACCCCAGACTTAAACCACTACTCTCTGTAAATGTCATTCTGTACTGCAGTCCAACCTCTTCTCTCTGTAACCTTCTTTCTTCACCACAAACTCCTATCTCTGCTTTCTCTATCAGTCCTTCTGCACCCCAGTCTTTAACCTCTGCTCATTGCAATGATCCTACTGCACCCCAGTCTCAAACCTCTGATCTCTACAACAGTACTTCTGCACCTCAGTCTCCGACCTCTGCTCTCCGCAACAGTTCTTCTGCACCCCAGTCTCCAAACTCTGCTCTCTGCAGCATTTTTCCGGCACTCTACTTACCAACATATGCTCTCTTTTACAGTCCTTATGCACCCCAGTTTCCAACCTCTACTCTCTGTCACAGTCCTCCTGTACTGCAGAATCCAACCTCTGCTCTCAATAAAAGTCTTTCTGCACCCCAGACTCCAATCTCTGCATTCTGTGTCAGTCCTTCCGCACCCCAGTCTTTAACCTCTGCTCTCTATAACAGTCCTTCTGCACCTCAGTCTCCAACCTCTGCTCACTGCAACAGTCCTTCTGCACCACAGACTCGAAAATCCGCTTTCTGCAACAGTCCTTCTGCACCCCAGTCTCCAACCTCTGCTCTCTGTAACGATCCTTCTGCACCTCAGTCTCCTACATCTGCTCTCTGTAAGACCCTACTACACCTAAGTCTCCAAACTCTGCTCTTTGTAACAGTCCTTCTGCAGAATAGTTTCCAACCTCTGCTCTCTCTAACAGGAATTTTGCAACCCAGTCTCGAAACTCTGCTCTCTGTAACAGGCCTTCAAAACCCCAGTCGCCAACATCTTCTCTCTGTAATGATTTTTCTCCACACCAGTCTCCAACCTCTGCTCTCGGCAACAGTCCTTCTGCACCATAGTCATCAATCTCTGCTCTCTGTAAGATCTTTATGCACTCCACTATCCAACCTCTGCTCTCTGTAACAATCCTTCTGTGCCCCAGTCTTCAACATCTGCTCTCTGCAACAGTTCTTCTGCACTTCAGTCTGAAAACTCTGCTCTCTGCAAGGAACCTTCTGCACCCCAGTCTTCTACCTCTGCTCTCTGTAACAGTCCTGCTGCACCTCAGTCTCACAAGTCTGCTCTCGCTAAGATCCTTCTGAAACGTAGTCTTTAAAATCTGAACTCTGTAACAGTACTGCTGCACAACAGTCTCCAAACTCAGCTCTTTGTAACAGGACTTCTGCAACCCAGTCTCCAAACTCTGCTCTATGTAACAGGCCTTCTGCACCCCAGTCTCCAACCTCTTCTCTCTGCAATGATTCTCCTCCACCCCAGTCTCAACCATCTGCTCTCTGCCACAGTACTTTTGCACCCCAGTCTCCAAACTCTGCTCTCTGTAAGATCCATCTGAACCCCAGTCTCCAACCTCTGCTCTCTGCAACAGTCCTTCTGCACACCAGTCTCTAACATCTGCTCTCTGAAACAGTCCTTCTGAAACTCAGTCTGAAAACTCTGCTCTCTGCAATGATCCTTTTGCACCTCAGCCTCCTACCTCTGCTCTCTGTAAGACCCTTCTCCAACCCAGTCTCCAAACTCAGCTCTCTGTAACAGTCAATCTGCACAACATTTTTCAAACTCAGCTCTCTGTAACAGGAATTTTGCAACCCAGTCTCGAAGCTATGCTCTTTGTAACAGTCCTTCTGCACCCCAGATTTCAACCTCTGCTCTCGGCAACAGACCTTCTGCACCCCAGTCTCAAAACTCTACTCTCTGTAACAATTTTTCTGCACCCCAGTCTTCTACTACTGCTCTCTTTAATATTCCTTCTGCACCTCAATCGCCAACCTCTGCTCTCTGCAAAGGTCCTTCTGAACACCTGGTTCCAACCTCTGCTCTCAGCAACAGTCCTTCTGCACCCCAGTCTCCAAACTCTTCTCTCTGCAACAATTCTTCTCCATCCCAGTCTCCAACCTCTGCTCTCTGCAACAGTCCTTCAGCAACCCAGTCTCTAAACTCTGCTCTCTTTAAGAGTCCTTCTTCAACCTAGTCTCCAACATCTGCTCTCTGTAGGAGTCCTTCGGCACCTTCATTCTCCACCCTCTGCTCTCTGTAATGATCCTTCTGCACCCAAGTCTCCAACGTCTGATCTCTGCAACAATCCTTCTTCACCCCAGTCTCCAAAATTTTTCACTGGAAGATTCTTCGGCACCCCAGTTTCCAAACTCTTCTCTCAGAAACATTTCTTCTGCACCACAGTCTCTAACGTCTACTCTCTGCAATGGTCCCTATGCACCCCAGACTCCAACCTTTTTCTCTACAACAGTTCTTCTGTACCGCAGTCTTCAACCTCTGTTCTCTGAAAGGTTTTTTCTGCACCCCATTCTCCAAACTTTGCTCTCTGTAACAGTCTTTCTGCACCTCACTCTGTAACCTCTGCTCTCTGCAACAGTACTTCTGCACCCCAGTCTCCAAAATCTACTTTCTGCAAAAGTCCTTTTCCACCCCAGTCTCCAACTTCTGCTGTCTGTTACCTTCTTTCTGTACTTCAGTCTTTATCCTCTGCTCTCTGTAACGGTCTTTCTGCATTCCAGTCTCCAAACTCTGCTTTCTCTATCAGTCCTTCTGCACCCCGGTCTCTAAACTCTGCTCTCTGTAACAGTCCTTCTGCACCTCAGACTCCAACCTCTGCTCTCTGCAACAGTCCTACTGCACCCCAATCTCCAACTTCTGCTCTCTGCATCAGTCCTTCTGCACCTCAGTGACCAAACTCTGCTCTCTGTATGATCGTTCTGAAACCCAGCCTCCAAGCTCTGCTATCTGCAATGGTCCTTCTGCACCCCACTCTCCAAACTCTGTTCTACACAACAGTTATTCTGCACCCCAGTCTCCAAACTTTGCTCCCTGTAACAGTTCTTCTGTACCACATTATCCAACCTCTGTTCTCTGTAAGGGTCCTTCTGCACCTCGGTCTGCAAACTGTTCTCTGCAACAGTCCTCCTGCACCCCAGACTTCAACCTCTGCTCGCTGCAACAGTCCTTCTGCACCCCAGTCTCCGAAATATGCTCTCTGCAATATTCCTTTTCCACCCCAATCTCCAACCTCTGCTCTCTGTAACCGTCCTTCTGTACCGCTGTCTCCAACCTCTTATCTCTGTAACGGTCCTTCTGCACCCCAGTCTCCAAAGTCTGCTTTCTGTATCAGTCCTTCTGCACCCCAGTCTCTAAACTATGCTCTCTATAGCAATCCTTCTGCACCTCAGACTCCAACCTCTGCTCTCTGCAACAGTCCTACTGCAGCCCAAACTCAAAACTCTACTCTCTGCAACAGTCCTTCTGCACCTCAGTGTTAAAACTCTCCTCTTTGTATATTACTTCTGAAATCCAGTCTCCAACCTCTGCTATATGCAATGGTCCTTCTGCACCCCAGTCTCCAACCCCTGTTCTCTACAACAGTTATTCTGCACCCCAGTCTCCAAACTCTGCTCTGTGTAACAGTCCTTCTGTACCACAGTCTCCAACCTCTGTTCTCTGTAAGGGTCCTTCTGCACCCCAGTCTCCAAACTCTGCTTTCAGTATCAGTTCTTTAGCACCACATTCTCCAAACTCTGCTCTCTGTAACAGTCTTTCTGCACCTCAGTCTACAGTCTCTGTTCTCTTCAACAGTCCTTCTGCACCCCAGTCTCTAACATCTGCTCTCTGCAACAGTCCTTCTCCACCTCAGTCTCAAACTTTGCTCTCTGCAACAGTCCTTCTGCTCCACAGTCACCAAGCTCTGCTTTCTGTATCAGTCCTTCTGCACCCCAGTCTCCAACCTCTTCTCTCTATAACAGTTTTTCTGCACCTCAGTCTCTATAACAGTCATTCTTCACCTCAGTCTCAAACCTCAGCCTCTCTTAAACAGTCCTTCTACACATCAGTCTGAAAACTCTGCTCTCAGCAACGATCCTTCTGCACCTCAGTCTCCAACCGCTGCTCTCTGTAACAGTCTTTCTGTACCTCCAAACTCTGCTCTCTGTAGGAACCTTTTGCAACCCAGTCTTTAAACTCTGCTCTCTGTAACTATCCTTCTGTACCCCAGTCTCCAAGTACTGCTCTCTGAAATGGGATTTCTGCACCCCAATCTCCAACCTCTGCTCTCTGCAAGGGTCCTTCTGCACCTCAGTCTCCAAACTCTCCTCTCTGTAACAGTGCTTCTGCACCTCAGTCTCCAACTTCTGCTCTCTGTAACATCCTCCTGCAACCCAGTATTAAAACTCTGCTCTCTCTAACAGTTCTTCTGGACACCAGTCTCCAAACTCTGCTCTCTGTAACAGGCCTTCTGCACCCCAGTCTCCAAACTCTGTTATCTGTATCAGTCCTTCTTCATTCCAGTCTCCAACCTCTGCTCTCTACAACACTCCTTCTGCACTCCGTCTCCTAACTTTGCTCTCTTCAACAGTTTTTCTGCACCTCAGTCTTTAACCTGTGCTCTCTGTTAAAGTCCTTCTGCACCCCAGTCTCAAACCTGTGCTTTCAGTAAAAGTCCTTCTGCACCACAGTCTCCAACCTCTGCTCTCTCTAACCATCCTTCTGAACCCAAGTCTCCAAATTCTGCTCTCTGCAACGATACTTCTGCACCACAGTCTCCAAAGTCTGCTCTCTGTAACAGTCCTTCTGCACCACAGTCTTCAAACTCTGCTTTCTGTAACCGTCATCTGCATCTCAGTGTCCATCCTCTGCTCTATGAAACAGTTCTTCTTCACCAAAGTCTCCAACATTTTCTCTATGAAAAAGTCCTTCTAAACACTAGTCTCCAACCTCTGCTCTGTGGAACAGTCCTTGTACAGCCAAGTCTCTATACTCTGCTCGCCCCAAAGATCCTTCTGCACCCCAGTCTCCATCCTCTTCTCTCTGCAACTGTCCTTTTGTACCCCAGTCTCCAGCATCTGATCTCTGCAACAGTCCTTCTCAACCCCAGTCTCCAACCTCTGCTCTCTGTAACAGTCCTTCTGGACATCAATCTCTAAACTCTACTTCTACTCTCTGTAACAGTCCTTCTGCACCCCAGTCTAAAACCTCTTCTCTCTGCAAAAGTTTTTCTGCACCCCAGTCTCCAACCTCTTTTCTCTGTAACTATCCTTCTGCACCTCAGTCTCTAAACTCTGCTCTTTGCAAGGGTTTTTCTGCACCTCAGTCTCCAACCTCTACTCTCTGAAACAGTGCTTTTGCACCTCAGTCTCCAACCTCTGCTCTCTGTAAGATCCTTCTGCACTCCAGTCTTCAAACTCGGCTCTCTGTAACAGGCCTTGTGCACCCCAGTCTCCAACCTCTGCTCTCTGTATCAGGTTATCTGCACCCTAGTCTCCAACCTCTGCTCTCTGCAACGATCCTTCTGCACCCCAGTCTCCAACCTCTGCTGCCTGAAACAGTCCTTGTGCAACCCAGTCTCCAACATCTGCTCTCTGCAACAGTTCTTCTGTACCTCAGTCTGAAAAATCTTCTCTTTGTAACAATCCCTCTGCACCCCAGTCTCCAACCTCTGCTCTCTGTAACACTCTTTCTGTACCTCTGTCTCCTACCTCTGCTCTCTGTAAGACCCTTCTGAAAACAAGTCTGCAAACTCTGCTCTCTGTAACAGTCCTTCTGCACCCCAGTCTCCAAACTCTGCTCTCTGTAACAGGCCTTCTCCATCCCAGTCTCTAACATCTGCTCTCTCTAAGAGGCCTTCTGCACTCCAGTCTCCAACCTCTACTCTCTGCAACGATCCATCTGAACCCCAGTCTCATACCTCTGCTCTCTAAAACACTCCTGCTGCACCCCAGTCGCCTACCTCTGCTCTCTGTAAGATCCTTCTGCACACCAGTCTCCAACCCCCGCTCACTGTAACCGTCCTTCTGGAACCTAGTCTCAAAACTCTGCTCTCTAAAACGATCCTTCTGCACCCCAGTCTCCAACCTCTGTTTTCTGCTACAGTCCGTCTACACCCAAGTCTCCAACCTCTGCTCTCTGCGACATTCCTTCTGCACCTCAGTCTCCAAACTGTGCTCTCTGTAAAAGTCTTTCTGTACCCCAGTCTACAAACTCTTCTTTCTGTAACGATCTTTCTGCACCCCAGTCTCGAACCTCTGCTCTCTGCAACCACCCTTCTGCACCTCAGTCTCCATCCTCTGCTCTCTGCAACGATCCTTCTGCAGCCCAGTCTCAAACCTTCTCTCGCTGCAAAAGTCTTTGTGAACCCCAGTCTCCAACATCTGCTTTTTGCAACAGTTCTTCTGTACCTCATTCTGAAAACTCCGCTCTCTATAATACTCCATTTGCAACCCAGTCTTTAACCTCTGCTCTCTGTAACAGTCCTTCTGAACCTCTATCTCCAATCTCTGCCTTATGCAACAGTCTTTCTGCGCACAAGTCTCCATCAACTGCTCTCTAAAACAGTCCTTCTACGCCACAGTCTCCAACTCTGCTCTCTGAAACAGTCCTTCTACACCCCAGTCTCCATACACTGATCGCCCCAACTATCCTTCTGCACCCCAGTCTCTAAACTTTGTTCTCTACTCAGTTCTTCTGCACCCCAGTCTCCAACCTCTGCTCTCTGTAACAGTCCTTCTGTACCACAGTCTCCAACCTCTGTTCTCTCTAAGGGTCCTTATGCACCCCAGTATCCAACTTCTGCTTTCTGCATCAGTCGTTTTAAACCACATTCTCCAAACTCTGCCCTCTGTAACCGTCCTTCTGCAACTCAGTCTGAAACCTCTGCTCTTTGCAACAGTCCTTCTGCACCCTAGTCTCCAAACTTTGCTCTCTCAAAGTCCTTTTGCACCCCAGTCTCCAACATCTGCTCTCTGCAACAGTCATTCTCCAGCCTAGTCTCCAAACTTTGCTCTCTGTAACAGTCCTTCTGTACTGCATTCTCAAAACTCTGCTCTCTGTAAGGGTACTTCTGCACCGGAGTCTCCAACCTCTGTTTCCTGTGTCAGTCCTTCTGCACCCCAGTCTTCAACCTCTGATCTGTGTAACTGTCCTTCTGCACCTTAGTCTCAAACCTCTGCTCTCTGCTACACTCTTTCTGACCCCAATATCCAACCTTTACTCTCTGCAACAATCTTTCTACATCACATTCCAAAACATCTACTCTCTGCAACAGTCCTTCTGCACCTCAGTCCCCAACCTCTGCTCTCTGCAAGGGTCCTTCTGCACCTCAGTGTCCAACATCTGCTCTCTGTTACAGTGCTTCTGCACCTCAGTCTCCAAACTCTGCTCTCTGTAAGATCCTTCTGCAATCCAGTCTCCAAACTCTGCTCTCTGTAACAGTCCTTAATCATCCCAATCTCAAAACTCTACTCTCTGTAACAGGCATTCTGCACCCCAGTCTCCAAACTCTGCTCTCTTTATCAGTCCATCTGCACACCAGTCTCCAACGTCTGCTCTCTGCAATGATCCTTCTGCACCCTAGTCTCCAAACTCTGTTCACTGAAACAGTCCATGTGAAACCCAGTCTACAAAATCTGCTCTCTGCAACATTTCTTCTGTACCTCAGTCTAAATACTCTGCTCTCTGCAATAATCCTTCTGCACCCCAGTCTCCAACCTCTGCTCTCTGTAACAGTCCTTAAACACCTCAGCCTCAAACCTCTGCTTTAAGCAACAGTCCTTCTGCACAACAGTCTGCAACTTTTGCTCTCTCCAACATTCCTTCTGCACCCCAGTATCAAACCATGGCTCTCTGTAGCATTCGTCTGCACCCCAGTCTCCAACCTCTGCTCTCTGTAACGATGCTTCTGCACCCCAGTCTCGAAACTCCGCTCTCTGTAATAGTCCTTCAGCACCTCAGTCTCCAAATTCTATTCTCTGTAAGATACTTCTGAAAACTAGTCTCCAACGTCTCTCTCTGTAACAGTCCTTCTGCACCCCAGTCTTTAAACACTGCTCTCTGCAACAGTTTTTCTGCACCTCAGTCTCCAACTCTGCTTTCTGCAACAGTACTTCTGCAAACAAATCTCCAACCTCTGCTCTTTGCAAAATTTCTTCTGCACCCCAGTCTCCAAACTGTGCTCTCTGTAAAAGTCCTTCTGCACCCCAGTCTCCAAACTCTGCTTTCTCTAACTATCCTTCTGCATCCCAGTCTTGAACCTCTGCTCTCTGCAACGATCCTTCTCTATCTCAGTCTTGAACCTCTGCTCTCTGCAACGATCCTTCTGGACCCCAGTCTGAAACCTCTGCTAGTTTCAGCAGTTCTTGTGAACCCCAGTCTCCAACATCTGCTTCCTGCAACAGTTCTTCTGTACCTCAGTCTGAAAACTCTACTCTCAGCAATAATCAATCTGCACCCCAGTCTCAGGCCTCTGCTCTCTGTAACCGTCCTTCTGTAACTCAGTCTTCAATCACTGCTCTCTGCAACAGTCCTTCTACACCCCAGTCTCCATACTCTGATCACCCCAATGGTCCTTCTGCACTACAGTCTCCAACCTCTGTTCTCAACATCGGTTCTTATGCACCCTAGGCTCCAACCTCTACTCTCTGTAACAGTCCTTCTGTACCACAGTCTCCAACCTCTGTTCTCTGTAAGGGTCCTTATGCACCCCAGTATCCAAACTCTGCTTTTTATATCAGTCGTTTTGAACCACAGTCTCCAAACTCTGCCCTCTGTAACCGTCCTTCTGCAACTCAGTGTGCAACCTCTCCTCTCTGCAACAGTCCTTCTGCACCCCAGACTCCATTCTCTGCTCTCTGCAACAGTCATTTTGCACCACAGTCTCCAACATCTGCTCTCTGCAATAGTCATTCTCCACCCCAGTCTCCAACCTCTGCTCTCTGCAACAGTCCTTCTACACCCCAGTCTTCATACTCTGCTCCCACCAACGATCCTTCTGCACCCCAGTCTCCAACGTCTGTTCTCTTCAAAAGTCCTTCTACACCCCAGTCTCCAACCTCTGCTCTCTGCAACAGTCCTTCTGCACCCCAGTCTACAACCTCTGCTCTCTGTAACAGTCTTTCTGCACCTCATATCCAAACTCTGCTATCTGCAACAGTCCTTATGCACCCCAGTCTACAACCTCTGGTGTCTGCAAAATTCCTTCTGCACCCCAGTCTGCAACGTGTGGTCTGTGTAACAGTGCTTCTTCATCCTAACTCCAACTTTGCTCTCTGCAATGATCCTTCTGTACCTCAGTCTTAAACTTCTGCTCTCTGCAACAGTCCTTCTGCACCCCAGTTTCCAAACTCTGTTCTCTGTAAAAGTCTTTCTTCACCTCAGTCTTCAACCTCTGCTCTCTGAAAGAGTCCTTCTGCTCCCCAGTCTCCAACATCTGCTCTCTAAACGGTTCTTCTGCACCCCAGTCTCAAACATCTACTCTCTGCAACAGTCCTTCTGCATCTCAGTGTCCAAACTCTGCTCTCTGCAATGATCCTTCTGAACCCAAGTTTCCAACGTCTGCTCTCTGAAAGATCCTCTGACCCCAGTTTCCAAACTCTGCTCTCTGTAATATTCATTATCCACGCCAGTCTCTAAATTCTGCTTTCTGCAACGGTCCTGCTGCACCCCAGTCTCCAAACTCTGTACTCTGCAGCACTCCTTCTGCTCCCCAGTCTCCAAACTCTGCGCTCTGTAACAGTCCTTCTGTACCCCAGTCTCCAAACTCTGCTCTCTTTAAAGGTCCTTTTGCAAGCCAGTCTCCAACCTCTGCTTTCTTTGTCCTTCCTTCTGTACCTAAGTCTCCAACCTCTGCTCTCTTCAAAAGTCCTTCTGCTTCCCATTTTCCATCTTCTGCTCCCTGCAACAGTCCTTCTGAACAACATTTTCCAACATCTGCTCTCTGAAAAAGTTTTTGGGTACCCTAGTCCCCAATCTCTGCTCTCTGCAAAAGTCCTTCTGTACTACAGTCTCCAACTTTTGATCTCTGCAACGAAACTTCTACACCCCAGTCTCCAACATCTGCTCTCTGCAAAAGTTCTTCTGCACCTCAATCTGAATATTTTGCTCTCTGCAACAATCCTTCTTCATCCCAGACTTCAACATCTGCTCTCTGTAACAGTTCTTCTGCACCTCAGTTTCCAAACTCTGCTCAATGTAAGATCCTTCTGCAACAGTCTCCAAAATTTGCTCTCCTTAACAGTCCTTCTGCACCTCAGTCTCCAACCTCTGCTCTCTATAACAGTCGATCTACACCTCAGTCTAAAACCTCTTCTCTCTGCAGTATCCATCTGAATCCCAGTCTCCAGACACTGCACTCTGTAACAGTTCGCCTGCACCTCAGTATCCAAACTCTGCTGTTTGTAAGATCCTTCAGCAACTCAGTCCATAACTCTTCTCTCTATAACAGTCATTCTGCACCCCAGTCTTCAACCTCTGCTCTCTTTAAAAGGCCTTCTGGGCCCCAGTATACAACCTCTTCTCTCTGCAACGATCATTCTACACCTCAGTCTCCAACATCTGCTCTCGGTAAGATCCTTCTGCAACCCAGTCTCCCAACTCTGCCCTCTTTAACAGACCTTCTTCACCCCTTCTTTGAACTTTCCTCTCCTTAACAGCCCTTCTGCACCTCAGTCTCCAAATTCTGTTCTCTATAACAAGGCTTCTGCACCCCAGTCACCAACGTCTGCTCGCTGCAACAGTCCTTCTGCACCCCAGTCTCCAACCTGTGGACTCTGCAACAGTCCTTCTGCACCTCAGTCTTAAAACGCTGTTCTCTGCTATGATCTTTTTGCACCTCAGTCTCCAACCTCTACTCTCTCTAACAGTCCTTCTGCACCTGGGTCCCCAACATCTACTCTCTGTTAGATCCTTCTTCAACCCAGTCTCTAAACTCTGTGATCTGTAGCAGTCCTTCTAAAGCCCTTCTCCACACTCTGCTCTTTGTAACAGGCATTCTGCACCACAGTCTCCAACCTCTGCTCTCCGTAACACTCTTTTTGCACCTCAGTCTCCAACCTCTGCTATCTGCAATGATCATTCTGCACCCTAGTCTCCAACGTCTCCTCTCCTCAACAGTCCTTCTGAACCTCTTTCTCCAAATTCTGCATTTTTCAAAAGTCCTTCTTCACCCAAGTCTCCAAACTCTGCTCTCTGCAACAGTCCTTCTGCACCCCAATCTTCAACCTCTGCTCTGTGTAAAAGTCCTTCTGCACCCCAGACTCCAACGTCTACTCTCTGTAACAATTCTTCTGCACCCCAGTCTCCAACCTCTGCTCTTTTTAACAGTCCTTCTACCCCATATACTCCAACCTCTTCTCTCTGTTACAGTCTTTATATACCGCAGTCTCCAAACTCTGCTCTCTATCATGGTCCCTCTGTACTCAAATTTCCAGCCTCTGCTCTCTGTTACATTCGTCCTGCACCACAGTCACCAACCATTGCTCTCTGTAAGATCCTACTGCAACCTAGCCTCAAAAGACTTTTCTCTATAAAAGTCCTTTTGCAACCCAGTCTCCAACCTCTGCTCTCTGTAGCAGGCCTTATGCACCCCAGTCTCCAAACTCTGCCCTCTGAAACAGTCCTTCTGCACTCCAGTCTGCAACCTCTGCTCTTTGTAAAGGTCCTTCTGCACCCCAGTCTCACACCTCTGTTTTCTGTGTCATAATTCTTCACCCCAGTCTCAAACGTCTGCTCTGTGTAACAGTTCTTCTGCATCTCAGTATCCAACATCTGCTCTCTGCAACAGTCCTTCTGCACCCCAGTCTCCAACTTCTGCTTTCTGCAACATTCCTTCTGCACCCCAGTCTCCAACCTGTGCTCTCTGTAAAAGTCCTTCTGCACCGCAGTCTCCCACATCTTCTCTCTGTAACGATCCTTTTGCAGCCCAGTCTGCACCTCTGCTCTCTTCAAGGATTCTTCTGCAACTCAGTCTCAAACTTCTGCTCTCTTCAATGATCCTTCTGCACCCGAGTCTCCAACATCTGCTCTTTGTAACTGTATTTTTGCAACTAAGACTCCAACCTCTGCTCTCTGCAAACGTCCTTCTGCACCCTTGTCTCCAACCTCTGCTCTCTGCAACGATCCTTATGCACTGCAGTCTCCAACATCTGCTCTCTCCAACAGTCTTTCTGCACCCCAGTCTCCAAAGTCTCCTCTTCTTAA
Source organism: Ictidomys tridecemlineatus (assembly GCF_052094955.1). Lineage (NCBI taxonomy): Eukaryota > Metazoa > Chordata > Mammalia > Rodentia > Sciuridae > Ictidomys > Ictidomys tridecemlineatus. Next base: position 265,486 of record NW_027521648.1, on the reverse strand, counting down.
CACTCCTTCTGCACTGCAGTCTCCAACCTCTGTTTTCTGTAAGGTCGTTCTGCACCCCAGTTTCCAAACTGTGCTCTCTGTAACATTCCTTCTCCAACGCAGTCTAAAATATCTGCTTTATTTAATGGTCCTGCTGCAACCCAGTCTCCAACATCTGTTCTCTGCAACATTCTATCTACTCCCCAGTATCAAACCTCTGCTCTCTGTAACAGTCTTTCTGTACTGCAGTCTCCAACCTCTGCTCTCTGTAACGGTCCTTCTGAATCCCAGTCTCAAAACTCTGCTTTCTGTATAAGTTTTTCTGAACCATGGTTTCCAACCTCTGCTCTCTGTAACAGTACTTTTGCACCTCTGTCTCAAACCTGTGAACTCTGCAACCTTACTTCTGCAACCCATTCTCTAACCTCTGCTCTCTGTAAAAGTCCTTCTGCACCCAATTCTCTAACCCCTGCTCTATGCAAAAGTTATTCTGTACCACAGTCTCCAACCTCTGCTCTCTACCGGTCCTTCTGCACCCCAGTCTCAACCTCTGTGTTCTGTATCAGTAATTTTGCACCCCAGTCTCAAACCATTTCTCTCTGTAACATTCTTTCTGCACCTCAGTCTCCAACCTCTGCTCTCTGTGACAGTTCTTCTGCACCCCAGTCTCCAAACTCTGCTCCCTGCAACAGTTCTTCTGAATCCCAGTCTCCAACATCTGCACTCTGAAACAGTTATTCTATAAACCATTCTCCAACATCTGCTCTCTGTAACAGTCCACTTATATTGCAGTCTCCAAACTCTGCTCTCTGCACCCCAGTCTCCAACCTCTGCTTTCTGTATCAGTCCTTCTCAACCCCAGTCTCCAAACTCTGCTCTCTGTAACAGTCCTTATGCACCTCAGTCCCCAAATTCTGCTCTCTGCAACAGACCTTCTGAACCCCAGTCTCCAACCTCTGCTCTCTGTAACAGTCCTTCTGCAACTCAGTCTCAAAACTCTGCTCTCTGTAACATTCCTTCTCTACCCCGTCTCCAACCTCTGCTTTCTGGAACGGTCCTTCTGCAGGACAGTCTCCAACCTCTGTTCTCGGGAACAGTCCTTCTGCATCCCAGTCTACAAACTCTGCTCTTAGTATCACTTCTTTTGCACCTCAGTCTCCAAACTCTGCTTTATATAATATCTTTCTGCAACCCAGTCTCCAAACTCTGCTCTCTGTAACAGTCCTTCTGCACCCAAGTCTCAAACTCTGCTATGTGCAACAGTTTGTCTGCACCGCAGTCTCCATCCTTTGCTGTCTGAAAGATCCTTATGAACCCCAGTCTCCAAACTCTGATCTCCGTAACAGTCCTTCTTCACCCCAATCTCCAACCTCTGCTCACTGTAACAATCCTTTTGAACCTCAGTCTCCAACCTCTGCTTTCTGCCAAAATCCTTCTGAACCCCAGTCTCCAACCATTGCTCTCAGTAACATTTCTTCTGCACCTCAGTCTTCAACCTCTGCTCTATGTAAGATCCTTCTGCCACCCAGTCTTCAAACTCTGCTCTCTGTAACAGTCCTTTTGCACCCCAGTCTTTAACCTCTCCTCTGTGCAACATTTCGTCTGCACCCGACTCTCCAAACTCTGCTCTCTGTATGATTCTTCTGCACCTTAATCTCAACACTCTGATCTCGGTAACAGTTCTTCTTCACCCCAGTCTCCAACGTCTGCTCACTGGAACAATTTTTCTGCACCCAAGTCTCCAAATTCTGCTCTCTGAAACACTTCTTCTGTACCCCAGTCTTTAACATCTACTCTCTGAAACAGTCCTTCTGCATCCATTCTCCAACCTCTTCTCTCTGCAACAGTCCTTCTGTACCCTATTCTCCAAGCTCTGCTTTTTGTAACAGTTTTTATGTACTGCAGTCTCTAACCTCTGCTGTCTGTAAGGTTTATTCTGGACCCAAGTCTCCAACCTCTGCTTTCTGTATCAGTCCTTCTGCACTCCAGTCTCCAACCTCTACTCTCTGTAACAGTCCTTCTGCATCTCAGTCTCCAAAATCTGCTCTCTATAACAGTCCTTCTACACCCCAGTCTCCCAACTGTGCACTCTGCAACAGTCTATCTACACTCCAGTCTTCAACTTCTGCTCTGTGTAACAATCCTTCTGCAACCCAGTTTCTAATCTCTGATCTCTGCAAAGATCCTACTGCATCCCAGTCTCCAACATCTGCTCTCTGAAACCGTCCTTATGCACCCAAGTCTCCAACCTCTGCTCTCTGCAATGATCCTTCTGCACAACAGTCTCCAACCTCTGCTCTCTGCTATAATCCTACTGCACCCCAGTCGCCAACCTCTGCTCTCTGTAACAATCCTTCTGCACCGCAGTCTCCAAAATCTGCTCTACGTAATATTCTTCTGCAACCCAGTCTCCAAACTCTGCTCTTTGTAACAGCCCTTCTGTACCCAGTCTCCAACCTCTGCTCTCTGTAACAGGCCTTCTGCACACCAGTCTCCAAACTCTGCTCTCTGTATCAGTCCTTCTTCACCCCAATCTCCAAACTCTGCTCTTTTTAACATTCTTTCTGCATCTCAGTCTCCTACCACTGCCCTCTGCAACAGTTCTTCTGCACACCAGTCTCCAACATCTGCACTCTGAAACAGTTCTTCCCCACTCCAGTCTCCAACCTCTTCTCTCTGTAAACGTCCTCCTGTATTGCAGTCTCCAAACTCTGCTCTTTGTAATGGTCCTTCTCCACCTCAGTTTCCAACCTCTGATTTCTGTTTCAGTCCTTCTGCACCCCAGTCTCCAACCTCTGCTATCTGCAACAGTCCTTCTGCACCGCAGTCTCCAAATTCTACTCTCTGCAAAAGTCCTTTTGCACCCAAGTCTCCAAAACCTGCTCACTGCAACAGTCCTTCTGCACCCAAGTCTCAAAACTCTGGTCACTTTAACAGTCCTTCTACACCTCCGTCTTCAAATTCTGCTCTTTGCAACAGTCCTTCTGCACCCAAGTCTCCAACCTCTGCTCTCTGCAACAGTCTTTCTACACCCCAGTCTTCAACCTCTGCTCTGTGTAACAATCCTTCTGCACCCCAGTCTCCAACCTCTGCTCTTTGTAACAGTCCTTCTGCACCATATTTTTCAACCACTGCTCTCTTTTACAGTCTTTGTATACCGCAGTCTCCAAGCTCTGCTTTCTATAACGGACCCTCTGCACCCTCATTTCTAACCTCTGCTTTCTGTAACAGTCCTTCTGTGCCTTAGTCACCAAAATTTGCTCTCTGTAACCATACTTCTGCACCTCAGTCTCCAACCTCTGCTCTCTGTAACAGTACTTCTGCACCTCAGTCTTAAACCTCTGCTCTCTGCACGATCCTTCTGCACCCCAGTCTCCAACCACTGCTCTCTGTAACTGTCGTCCTGCACCTCAGTCACCAACCTCTGCTCTCTGTAAGATCCTTCTGCAACCCAGCCTCAAAACTCTGCTCTCTATAACAGTCCTTCTGCAACCCAGCCTCAAAACTCTGGTCTTTATAACAGTCCTTCTGCAACCCAGTCTTTAACCTCTGCTCTCTGTAGCAGGCCTTTGCACCCCAGTCTCCAAACTCTGCTCTCTGAAACAGTACTTCTGCACGCAAGTCTCCAACCTCTGCTCTCTGTAACGGTCCTTCTGCACCCCAGTCTCCCACCTCAGCTTTCTGTATCATAATTCTTCAACCCAGTCTCCAACGTCTTCTCAGTGTAACAGTCCTTCTGCATCTCAGTTTCCAAACCCTGCTTTCTTCAACATTCCTTCTGCACCCTAGTATCCAACCTGTTTTCTCTGTAGCAGTCCTTCTGCACCCAAGTCTCCCACATCTGCTCTCTGTGAAGATCCTTCGTCTGCCCAGTCTCTACCTCTGCTTTCTGCAACGATTCTTCTGCAACTCAGTTTCCAACTTCTGCTCTCTATAAGGATCCTTCTGCACCTCACTCTCCAAACTCTGCTCTCTGTAACAGTTTTTCTGCACCTCAGTCTCCAACCTCTGCTCTCTGCAACGATCCTTCTGCACCCCAGTCTTCAATGTCTTCTCTCCTTAACACTCCTTCTGCACCCCAGTCTCCAAACTCTGTTCTCTGTAAGGTCCTTTTTCACCCCAGTATCCAAACTCTGCTCTCTGTAACATTCCTTCTCCAACCTCTGCTTTCTTCAACAGTTCTGCTGCAACCCAGTTTCCAAACTCTGTTCTTTGAAACAGTCCTTCTGCTCCCGAATTTCCAATCTCTACTCTCTGTAACAGTTTTTCTGTACCGCAGTCTCAAACTTCTGCACTCTGTAATGGTCTTTCTGCACCCTAGTCTCCAACCTCTGCTTTCTGTATCAGTCCTTCTGCACCACAGTCTCCTAACTCTGCTCTCTGTTACAGTCCTTCTGCACCTCAGTTTCAAAACTCTGCTTTCTGTTAGATTCTTCTGCAACCAAGTCTCCAAACTCTGCTCTCCATAACAGTCCTTCTGCACACCAGTCTCCAACCTCTGCTCTCTGCAACGATCCTTCTTCACCCCAGTCTCCAACCTCTGCTCTCTGCAACAGTCACTCTGCACCCCAGTCTCCAAAATCGGCTCTCTGCAACAGTCCTTCTGCACTTCAGTCTGAATTCTCTGTTCTCTGCAATGACCGCCCTACACCCAAGTCTCCTTCCTCTGCTCTCTGTAACAGTCCTTCTGAACCTCAGTCTCCTAACTTTGCTCTCTGTAAGATCCTTCTGCAACAAAGTCTCCAAACTATGTTCTCTGAAACAGTCCTTCTGCACAACAGTCTCCAAACTCTGCTCTCTGCAACAGGCCTTCTCCATTCCAGTCTCCAACCTCTGGTCTCTGCAATAGTCTTTCAAAACCCCAGTCTCCAACCTCTGCTCTCTGCAATAGTCTTTCTAAACCCCAGTCTCGAACCTCTGTTCTCTGCAAAAGTCTTTCTGAACCCCAGTCTCCAACATCTGCTCTCTGCAAAAGTTCTTCTGCACCTCAGTCTGAAAAGTCTGCTCTCTGCAATGATCCTTGTGCACCCCAGTCTCCACACTCTGCTTTCTGTAACACTCTTTCTGAACCTCAGTCTCCAACTTCTGCTCTCTGCAACAGTTCTTCTGCACCCCAATCTTTGACATCTACTCTCTGAAACAGTCCTTCTACATCCCTTTCCAAATGCAAAAGAAGTAGACCTGAACTATTGCTCACCCTGCAAAAAATCAACTCAAAATGCACTAAAGACCCAGGCACTAGAACAGAAATTATGCAGTTTCTAGGAAAAAACAAAGTCAATACTCCAACCTACAGGCAGAGGCAATGACTTTCTCAATAGGATACCAAAGCTCAGGAGATAAAACCAAAAGTTAGCTAATAAGATGGCATCAAATTGAGAAGGTTCTGCACAGCAAAGGAGACAATTAGAATATGAAGAGAAAACCGACGGAAAGGGAGAAAATCTTTATGAGGTGCTCTTCTAAAAGAGGATGAATATTCAGAATATCAATAAAGAACTCAAAAAACTTAACATCAAACCCACAATTATTAAATAACCCAATTATCAAATAACCCAATTACCAAATGGGAAACTAAATGAACTAAACAGACATGTCTTAGAAGAAAATATGTGAGTCGCCAACAAATATATGAAAATACTTGCAAGTCAAGACTACCCTGAGATTTCATCTCACTTAAGTGACAAAGGCAACCACCAAGATTACAAACAAAAATGAGTGTGACAAGCAGAGAATTGGAGAGAAAGGAGCACTCTCACCCTGTTGGTGGGCATGTAAATTAGCACAACCACCACAAAAATCAGCATGGAGGCTCCTCAGGAGTAGCCATAGACCACGCTGTGACCCAGCTCTACCTCTGCTTGGTATTTATCACAGCAGATCAAAGTCATCATACTATAATGACACATACATGCCCATGAACCAGCTGAGGTGACATCAGTGGACGAATGGATAAAGAACATCTGATATATGCACACTAGAAATTTATTCAGCCATAAAGAATTACAAAATTATGTCATGCTGGAAGATGGATGGATCTTCAGAACATTAATGGAAGTAAGCAACTCAGAAAGTTAAGGGCTGTATGTTTTTCCTCTGTTAAAGCTAGAGGGGGGAAAAGGAAAGAAAGTTGGGAAGGGAGTCTCATCATGAAAGTTGAAGGAAAATCAGTAGAGTAAAGGCACCAGGGGAGGAGGTGAGAAAAAGGGAAATATTGGAATGATATTGGCCAAAGTTCACGGTTATTTTGTGTGCATGTTCAGATATGAGTCAGCAAATTCCACCATTATGGACCACTACAATGCATCAATGAAGTGTGAAAAGAAGAGTTTCTCATTACATGGCACAGGCACTATTCTAGGAGGGTGCCCATTTTTTCCCATCTATAAATACCACGATCATTTACCACTGTCAAAAATCTCTACAGATTCGAATGTTCTGATCACTGCTCCACCACATGGCCTCTTCTACTTCAGGGTCCCCTTAATCTCACTGAAATCAGGGAGCCTGTTTCAATGATGCCATCTGTCAATGTCTTCCCAGGCTGCCGAGGACAGCGGCTGCGGGTTTCACAAGGATCTGGTGCTGCCTTTTGAACGCATGTCCAGGAGACCTTGGCAAAGGCTGGTGCTCCACGCCCTCCTCCAGATCATGCTGTGAGGCCAGGGAAGGGGTCACATAACACGCCATCCAACACCTTATTTATTTCTGATCACCATCCTCTCAATTATTCCAGGATCATATTGGTCATTGAACTTAAGCAAACACTGAGTCCAGATTTTAGTCCATCAACCAAAGAGAGTCTAATAGCCACTCCCCGTGGCTCAGGAAAATCCTTGGACCTAATATTTCTGGTGATTACGTCCCTGTGACTGCATTCAAAATGATCCAGCAATATGTCCTGACTTTTTTGGTCTAGAAAACTAAAACAAATTCTCTTATATATTCTTAAGGCTCCTATTAACAAAATACAGTAAAATATTTACCTTTTATTTTGGTGTGACCCTTATACTCTCCTGGGCTCTATTTTATACTCTTACCTTAGGCTTCTAGGATCAGACCCCAATTAAGAGTCTGGTGACAATGTGGGATGATCGATGAGCATCTTAAAGACAATTGGGCTGGGGATGTGGCTCAAGCAGTAGTGCGCTTGCCTGGCACACGTACGGCCCGGGTTCGATCCTCAGCACCACATACCAACAAAGATGTTGTGTCCACCGAAAATTAGAAAATGAATATTAAAAATTCTCTCTCTCTCTCTCTCTCTCTCTCTCTCTCTCTCTCTCTCTCTCTCTATGTCTGTCTGTCTGTCTGTCTCTCTCTCTCTCTCTCTCTCTCTCTCTCTCTCTCTCTCTTCTCTCCTCTCCTCTCCTCTCCTCTCTCACTCTCTCTTAAAAAAAAAAAGATAAATGCCCTGGTAGAGTCACCATAGAGTCTTCAATTTAGGGAAAGCTAGACTCCTCGGGGGAGGAGGGGCTGCTTCTGACAGCAAAGAGTGTTAATGGAGATTTCAGGGTTCAAGGCTCTGAGATTTGTCTAATTCCACTGGTATTTTGCCATTCTAATTAACAGGGTCTCAATCATTCCCCCATTAATGTCCTAATTGAAATAAGAGAGACCTGGAGAAATTGTTTATTTATAATTTTCTTTGTACTTCTACAATTTGGAGAATTGGATGTTTTATTCTGATATTAACCTTTATCAGTTTCCAGAGAGAAAATATTTCTGATGATCTGAACCTGACTTGAAGGAGGAATATAATGTTTCAACCTATCATTTTTTTTTCTGTAAGTCTCCCACTCCAGTCAGTAACAGCAGTCTGTAGTCATGTTGTAATGTTCATTCCCACCCTGAAGGTCGATGGTGTTATTCCAAAGCTCAGTTTTGCATAGACATTTGATTTCAGGCTACGATAACTTAAAGTCTCTGTTGGGTCATTGCACACCAGAAATTATCAGGTCTCCTTTCCCATGGGCTGTGACATCATCAACATATTCAATACCCTCAGGTCAGACATCCAACCTACCCCTTCTGATCTGTTATCTAGAACCATCTCTGATGTAAACCACTATTGTGGTCAGTGCCACCGTGGTCAGGTAGAGATGAAGAACCACTCTTGATGTCTTAGGGTAGAGGAAGTTGACACAGAAAAAAGTTACAAAATGGTTGGGAGATCTTGAAGGAAAGAAGGAAAATAGGGCAGGTGACACCACCCCATACATGGAAACCCTAGTTTCCCTGGAAAGAGACGCTCATTCCACGCTACTGTGACCTACATTCATGAACAGCTGTCTAGGAGCCTGCACACACAGCTCCTGGAACCAAGGAGATTAGTTCCTGCCTCTACAGGGCTGGTTTGCTGCTACTGGTATAGGATCCAAAACAACCCGCTTTCTTTCTTTCCTTTCTTCCTCTCTGCCTAGTGTTTGGCTGATCTTGACAGAACCTCTTAAAATGGAGGCCTGCCTTCGGGGGAGTGTGGAAAACGAGGTTCTTGTACTTTCTGTCCCTTTGGTGTGGGGAGAACACAGAAGGACAGAGATGGTGCTGAACACCCACACAAGGTGTCCGAAACACTTGAACCTGAACGTGGGAAAAGGGTGTTTGTGAAAAGAGAAGAGATAAAGGAGTATCAGAGATTTTAAAGGCGGGAGTTGGAGTTAAAGCTCCAGATACAGACTCTCTAACCAGGTGCCTAAAAGTCCCTGGGAGACATCTTTTTTCAGATGACTGTATACTCCAGTTTTAAGATTGGTCTAGACTTTGATCTTGCAAAGGGATGCACACCCTCCAGCCAGCTTCCTCAGGGCACTCTGGACCTCGTTGCTTCGCAGGCTGTGAATGACGGGGCTCAACAGGCTGCTCACCATAGAGAAGAGCACAGAGACAAGGGTGTCCATGTCCAGTCTTCTCTGGGCTTGTCATAGTGGAAGTTGGCTGTTCCATAAAAGACCACCACGACAGGGAAGAGGGACGAACAGGTGGAGAAGGCCTTCCTCCTGCCCTGGGCAGAGGGAATCCCCAGGATGGCCGCCATGATGAGTGCATAGGAGCCTGCAGTGAAGAGGCAGGGGCTCAGGCCCATGCTGGCACTGACAACGTGGAGCGCAGACTCGTTGACAGAGGTGTCTGAGCAGGAGAGCTTCAAGAGCAATGGGGTGTCACAGAGAAAGTGGCTGAACTGGTGGGGCCCACACAGAGTGAGTGTCATGGCCAGCACCGTGTGTGTGACCAAATTCACCAGCCCACACAGCCAGGACCCAGTCACCAGGCCAACACAGACCTTCACACTCATGATGACTGGGTACTGAGGAGGATGGCAGGTGGCCACACAGCAGTCATACTGGCCAAACAGCCAGTAAGAAGCCTTCTGTGCCAGCACTTGTCACCAAGAAGAAGATCTGGGAAAGGCAGCCCTCATAAGAAATGGCCTTCTTTTCCCAGAAGAAGTTCACCAGCAGTACTGGGAGTGTGGTGGATGTTTAGCAGACGTCAAAGAAGCTCAAATTGCTGAGGAAAATGTACATTGGAGTGTGGAGAAAAGGACTGACCCTGGTGGCAACTATATGAGCATGTTCCCCAGAAGAGTGGTCAGGTAAATGACCAGAAAGAGCAGAAAGAACCAGCCCTGTAGGTTGGAGTGGTTGGAAAATCCCAAAAAGATAAATTCATTGACAAATGATTTATTGCTCATTTCCAATGGTATCATAGCTACAAAACAGAGAAAAAGAGACCATGATGAGAATGGACTGAGAGCACCCCAAACAGGCTTGTAAATCTGCAGCAACATGGCAAATAGTATTGTATACATAGATGCCTGGACTCTGGAAAGAGATGTATAAGAGTGACTTTAGAGAGCGCATAACTTCTCACAGACTTTTGCATGGGTGCTCTTTTTTAAGAATAAATGGAGACTTGGTCAAAATGCACAACCAGCTATAAACCCCTGTGTCTCATTGAATATACAATATCTCCCTCCTAACACTGTGCTTCATTGTGATGAATTTTTTTTGTATGTCTGTTATTTCAAGTAATAAGTTTTCATTGTGGAAAAATAAAGAAAATGTAGAAAGTTATTCAGAAGAATAGAACAGGTCACAAAATAAAAGCTCTGTTTGCATTCAACCCATTCTACCTCTATCTCTCTTTAAAATATCCAATGCAAAATTTCCCAATATTGTTGTACTCTATTTAGTTGTTTGCCTTGTAATCTTAATTTCCTAAAATGAAATTAAGTTAATATCTCCCTTTTTATTGAACATAGAAACCTTCCATTCCATTTACTATCATAAATATTGGAATAGAAGCTTTCATACATATGTATCTGTGATTATCTCTGATTATTTCTTAAAAGTAAAATTATAAGTCACCTGCATTTAAATACATTGATCTATTTTTTTCAGTAGAAACTTTTATTTTTTTAATTTTATAAGATACAAGAAATTTTGACAAATGATATATACTTAGGTATTTTTCGTCTTTTGTATTATAAGATTTACCTCACCAAACATTACATTTCCTGAAAAAAAATGATTGATACAATTACTGATTTTCTATCATGTTACCCATGCTAATCCGTGATTCATTGTTTTCAACTAAAATTTCTGTTTCTTTTTCAATCTTAAATGAAAAATATCATAGTAAAACAGTAGGCTCTTGGTCCAGATAGATGTGTATTGAAATCCATCTGTTGTTTACTAGATGTTGTTTGTAAAAAAGTCAGCTCATCTCTATTCCTCAGTTTGTTCCTTGCTTAGGATATAAATGATGTCTATTTCACAAGTGCTGAAAGAAGTTTTGAGTTAATATAAGCTATGTGTCTGGCACATTACATTTACTCAATGCCTTTTATCAAGTTAGAAAATGTCTATCTATTTTTTACTAGTGGTTTTTTTTTTGTTTGTGTGTATGTGTGCTGGGTTTTGAATTCAGAGCCTTATGCATACTAAGCATGCACTCTACCACTGGACTTTGCCCCTAGTTTCATTTAGTTATAGTTTTTATTGTAAATAGATGTTGAATTTTCTTATTTTCTCTGCATCTGTTGAAATGATATATATATATATATATATATATATATTTTTTTTTTTTTTCTTATTTAGTCTGTTAATATGGAAATTCGGTTGATTGAATTTTTGAATATTGAACCAGCCTTGCATTCTGGGATTGATCTCAATTGACTGTAATGTTATCCTTATTCTATATGGCTAAGTTCAGTTTGTTAATATTGTTCCCTTCTTGCTTTTGTGTATTCTATCTTCGCTGTTCTCCAGAGATAATCTATTTCATGAAGAATTATCAGCTGTATTCTACTGTTATTTTAAGTCAATGCATGTTAGTGGACTAGTGGGAAACAGAGAAGGGATTTCTGATGTTTCCAGGAAGCCCTGCCTTAGGTACTGTAAACTCAGTCACAGGGATATGGCCTTCACAGTGACCCACTTTCTAGCAACATGGCTGAGCCTAGTTCTTATTCCTCCCGACATTAGACATTTCGGTCTGTTCCTTTCCATAGCTGCAAAGGTTTTCCGTTGAGTGTCCTAATGTAACAGTTTCTGTTACTCTTGCCCCTGAAGATTACAGCTTTTATTCTATGCAAAAAATCAGGAAATGGGTCTGGAAGGAGTTTTGGCTGCTGTTGCTGCTCTTTGTCCCTCCAACTATCCAAGAAATGATACCGTTAAAGACACTTTCTCAGAATACTTCCCTATCTTCCTGGGAGAATTTGGTGGAATCCATAGAAAAAAAGAAAAAATACAAATATCTTATGTCTATAGCCCTGTGGGTCTTTATGCTCTTAAACCAATCTATACTTAGTCTTTAGAAATCCATTAACTATTTTTTATTTGAGTTTTTTTTTTTTTATAAATAAACTCCTATGTATCTAGTGGGTTCTCCCATAGTTAAAAAAACGCCTGGATTTTTTTGGTTGCTTATCTCTCCCCAGACTTCAGTTAGTTGTTTGCCTTATAATCTTCATCTCTAATAAAGTCAAGGAAAGTCATTAATTTGCATTTGCTTCTGCTCTTTTTGGTTATTATAATGATAAAAACAACATGCTTTCTAGCTATTTCAATAGATACTCAAGGTGAAATTTGAAGTATATACACTTACTTTTCAAAAATATTTAGTAATTTTTAATTTAGTTAAAATGTAGTTATTCTATTCAAAACAATCCCACTCCTAGCATATTTCCAAGGAAATTAATGCACAGTTCACAAAAATTCTTGTGTAAAAATTCATAATAACTCAAACAAATATTATGCCTTCAGCAGAAGGACAGAAGACAAATCACGGTTTATCATGAAGTGGAATAATTCAGTTACTTTAGAAACACAAATACTGGAATATTAATAACATTGACAAATATAAAAAAAATTTTCTGGGTGAAAGAAGCCAGATACAAAATATATACTGTATGTTTCCTTTAAATAAAGTTCAAAAATTAGCAAAACAGCTATAATGGTCAAGTAATAATGGTGGTCTTTTTTTTTGTTTGTAGCTCAGGGGTGATATCAGTTGAAGCATGAAAGAATTTTCTAAAGTGATGGAAATGTTTTATATCCTGATTTTTGGAAGTTCATATATATGTAAAATATTATAAACCTGTACACTTTAGATCTGTGCATTCTTTGAGTACAAATTATAGTTCAATTTTTAAAAATAGCCTTATTTTAAAAATAAGTAATTAATGGGGAAGAGTGGTACCTGCCTGTAATTCCAGGTACTTGGAAGACTAAGGCAGGAGGATCATAAACTTGAAACTCTGCAAGGCGTTCCTCCCCAAATAATTGAAATGGCCAGGGATATAGCTTCATGGTAGAGTGCCACTGGGTTCAATCCCCAGTACTGCAGTAAGTAAGTAAGTAAGTAAGTAAGTAAGTAAATTGATAATTGAAGTGAAAGCATTTTTTTAAGATGGTTTTTAACTCAGGTTTGGTTGGAACCACATCTAAATATTTTTTTAGGTCTCTAAGAGGTTAGTTATTTTCTCCCATTTTTTGCATTTCTCTACTTCTTTCTTAACACAGTGATAGTCCAGGAAATATCACATTTTACAAGTGACATCAGTTGTTTCCTGATCACTATCTTTTTGAAGCAGTGAATGTGATTGGTGGGTGCATTCGGTGTGTATCACTGATACAAAGCCTTGCTCACCATGATGGATGGCCGTGTGCATGTGTGTGTGTGTGTGTGTGTGTGTGTGTGTGTGTGTGTGTGTGTGTGTGTGTGTTATTGGTTGTGGGCTTGGTCTTGACTGAGAACACTGTCTTATAGTTATTGGGATGCCATGTTGGCATCTCAGGCAACATTGATGGCAGAAATCTCAAAGAATATAGCAGGAATCTGCCATCTAAGGCTCAGCAAGCTCAGAACACTTGGTTATCCTAATTGCTGTAAATGGATCGACCCTCACTATTGAGCTTCTCTGAGAGCTGCATCACACTGGGGGGGGAGGAGGGAGCCCATTTCCATAGAGATGTACCCTGTTTCTATGGAGACTCCAGCTAGGATTCAAGGGGCTGGTGGGATAGTACCAGTGGATGCTGCCAAGCCCTGGGTAATTCTGAGGAGCCTGCTACTTCAGGGGAGGTGGCAGGGTATCAGCCTATGGGGCCGGGACTAGGCTCTGTGAAGCTGTGTCAGGCCTGATTTCTTAGCAAGGTACTTGGCAATAGAAACCTCGGAAAACGTCCCACCCCCCACAATGCCATGGGCCACCAGAGAGCCCAGGTGTGTCTCTGGAAGCCAGGCTTGGGTATGAGCATGGGCATCAATGATTGCAGAGTATCAACAATAGGGAACCATAAATCGCTTTCAGGTGAGTGCAGATTGAAAACAGAGATATCTGGAGGGAGATAGACTGGGTTTTAGAAAATCATCAGATCTCTAGGTCTAGAACACGCGGATAGACCCACTCATGGAATTGTGCTTGTGACACCAAGGAGCAGGGGTCGATAACTGTGAAACCTCGTTCCCCAGGTTTTAGACACTCCTGTTTAGTTCAAAAGAGTGATCTGAGTGCTAAAACAAGATCAAAATGAAGTGGTATGTATCTGAAAACGTGCTGTGTTGAAGGTGGGAGAAAATCTCTGAAACCCTCATGGAGAAGGATATGGAGAACTTTAAAGTCCTAGTTGAAGAGGACATGGTAAAGACAACAAATCAGTTTGGGCAGGCTGGATAGCTGGTGGGATTACTCAGGAAAACAGGAATATGTGAGGAATAGCAGATGTAGAGGAGGCTTTAGTGGATTTGATTTGAGTAATGTTGCATGTGAGTTATCTGTGGGATAATCACGTGGAAATGCCCTTCACAGACAGCCTAGAACTGCAGTTGTGGATTTGGGAGTCATTGTCTTGAAGGCAACTGTTACAGAAAAGGGTGAATATGAAATCCCCCAGGAGAATAGAGAAAGTAGAGAAGGAAATAGAGAAAGTAGGGATTCTTGTGATACTTGGTGTTCACGAAAATTGTAGTAAAATTGAATCCAGAAATGACTAAAAACACCACACTATCTAGTTCAGTTGTAGGTACTGCTTTCTCTAAATAATTTCCCTAAACAAGAGGTTACCTTATTAGCATTGATTTACAATAAATCAACTTTGAAATGGAGCTGGAAGCTACATGTACTTGACATTTCTTACGTTCTCTGTTTTCTCTATCAACTACCTGGATGAACTTAAAGTCATTTAGAAATCAGTGACATGTACTTTCTTTTAACTCCCCATATCAAAAAGATCAATATGACAATCTCTTTTATAGGTAGATATCTATATGTTTTCAGAAAAAGAAATACAATTCCACATAGAAGGCATTTCCAGCAGATTTTACTATGGGAAATTGTTACATGGTCTGTGGATGTGTAAAAAGGAAAACTAAACGTAAATGTTCAGGGATTTAAAAATACAATCTCTGAAGTTGTGCATACTGCTATTGTAAAGGTCTTAAATATAAAGGTCAGTTCAGAAGGGACAATTTCATGGGGCATTAATAAAATCTCCCAATGTATGTTTGTATAATTTTATCTACATATAAGTTTTTCCTTGGTTTTCCTGGCTAATTTCTTGTAGGTCACCGGTGTGGGGTAGGGTGAAGGGTGATACCCAAACAATTTTCCTTATCCTCTTTGCTCTTTATTAATGTAGGGCATTAGATTGAATCATCATCATGGTCACCATTAGAATCCATTATTAACAATCATAACTCATGAATGACACTTTGTGACACAATATGTACTTGCTCCTTAGAATTTATATAATGCAGCATAGGAATTAGATCAACTTAATATTAAACCCTCTGCTCTGCAATAATAATAACCATAATCATCATAATCATCTAGTTCATATTTCATAGAAAAACAATTTGAGTGTGAGTCTTCTTAGATTGCTTCAATACACATAAAATCCTGTCTTTAAAAACCTTGTTTAATGTAGTTTAAAAGTGGCATGTTTTCTGTAAAAATTAGATTGAATTTCGGATAAACCATTCTATCAAAACTCAGTGAATTTCTTTGAAAAGATGAATTTTTACATACCTGAATCCAATCAGGATTTTTCAAATTGAGTAACGAATAGAGACACACATTAGATAAAAATACCTAGCACTTATTAAATGCCTATAAGACTTTTACATGCATTAACTTATTTGGTTTACACAACAAGCTAAAAGATAACCTATTATCCCCATTTTACAGAAAAAAGAATTGAAATTAATGCACAATATATTAATGCAAGTAGGGAAACATCAATGAATCCCTTTAAATTGCATAATGTACATTAATTTGTACATTTAATATGTATTAACAATTATGATTTAAGAAACCAAAAAGAAATTGACTCAAAAAATTTATCATGTAATAACTATTATTTGTACTGATACTTTGTTCCCTGATGATAATACCATATATTAATAAACTGTCTTATTATCTTCAATGCCCAGACATTCTCTTCTTTGGTTCTAATAATTCATTGCACATGATTAATAGGCCAACACAGTTTTCATTAAAATTCAAAATCTCAGGGCCTTAAGAAGCTTAAAGTATTTAAATTTCAATAGAAAGTCGGTGCTTCAGTTAAGCACAACTAATTTTAAAATCTAAATATAAACAAAATAAAATAAATAATTTCAGAGTCTTAGAAGAAGAATTTTTTTTTTTGTTTTGGTAATAAATGAAATGTTTTTCTGACTAAACTTAGGGATTCATTTCCTCAAACGCAAAAAAAAAAAAAAAAAAATGGGCATGACCAAAACGAGGAAGAATGGTGTGATCATGAAAACCCTTATGCACATCAGGGAAACAATGATTCCTATTTGATCTCAATAGCACAAGAAATTATTAAAATTTTTAAAACCAATTTTCATGTTGCCTTGTATATTGCTTAAAACATACACACATACACACACTCACACACACACACACACACACACACACACACAGTACAAGCTCAGTTTATTCAGAAAAATATCTGAATGAGTTCAGGTGCTTGTGGCAATGTGAATTTATTACTGTGAAATCTATGAGCTATCTGGCCTGGCCCAGAGTTGTCCTCATATCCTTCCATGTGGTGCGGGTGCTTGGAGCCCAGGGAAAGATCAGAGGTCATTGTGCAGAACAGTTGGCCTCAGTCAGTGAGTTCCAAGTGTTCCCAGAGATGCTGGTCCAAGGACAAACTTTGGGGAGGCTGGGCTATTTCACCTAACATGCAGGGATGCCCTTACCCCTAACTGGTAGGTTTAAAATCTTAACAAATTCACCAGGAAAAAGCCTCCCTCCTGTCTTGAAGATTCAGCACTCAATTCAGCATTTAACATCTTTTTCAGTTCTGTTTTTTGGCGGCGGGTGTGTAGGGGGGCAGTTACCGGAGATTGAACTCAGGGACTTGACCACTGAGCCACATCCCCAGCCCTATTTTATATTTTATTCAGAGACAGGGTCTCACTGAGTTTCTTGGTGCCTTGTTTTTGCTGAGGCTGTCTTTGAACTCACTATCCTCCTTCCTCAGCCTCCTTAGCTGATGGGTTACAGGCGTGCACCACTGTGCCAGCTTTTTCAGTTCTTTTTATTTCACCTGTGCTTCTTCTAGCATAAAGGGGAAAGGGAAGACAAATTATTACCTCTTACGATATGTCAGAGTCTTCTAGTTATAAAATTATTCAAAATAAAAAATTCTCTTTTCCATTTAGGATTTAAAATTTTTTTTCTTGGTAGTGGTTAGTTTCAATTCAAACCAATTTTGTTCCTATACAGGGTCTAATTTAGTCCTAAGCCAGATCTACTAAGAAACCCAAAGAGGATAAGATCTGATCCCTGTCCTTCTGTGCTCCTCCCCTGACTCAGGCAATGGCAAGGCCCTACTGAGGTGGATGGCGCAAGGCGTCCATCCTCTGGAGGAGCGCAGTATGATTCTGGGAATGGGCTGATTTGTTTTTGTATTCCTTTAATAAGTATAGTTTTGATTTCTCATATGACCATTAAGTATAAAGGAAAAATCATGACTTTCCCAATTAATGCAACTACTTCTAAAGCATATATCTGTTTGCTCTAAATACCATGATTAAGCTGTGGAGTGTAAATTGTTAATGTTTAAAGAAAAACTCGCTGTATTCCTGTCAAGAAAGTTTTTGAGAAATTAAATTAAAATCTAGAGAAGGAAAATTAATGTTAAGAAGATAGATTAGTGCTTAGTACTGGGCAACTTGTTCTTGTTCCTTTGCACAATGGTTTGTTCTCTTACTTTTGTTTGATTACAAGAAATAACAAATCAACTACTTGCCGTAACCATGGCACCTGTTCCAGTCAGTAAGTCAAGAAAGAATAGTCAAGGTATAGGCCAATAGTTTGGGACATTTGTAACTATTATTAAAAGTTAACTAAGCAGAAACAGCTCAAATCAAATCTCGAACCGAAAGTACAAATGCTTGCTTATGCATAAGCCAAGATACATTCTTCTATTCTAATTGTAGCTATGTAATATTTTATTTTGTTTGAATAATGATTCCTGTTTTGTAACCACAAAGTACTGTACGCCTGCCAAAATGAAAAGTATATATGATCAACTTCACAAGTAAAGATTGGGATTAACACATTCTCTTTGGTGTCTGTGTTGTTTCTCCACCCCCTCTTTCGCCGACTCCTCACCATCCGTTCCTCTCCTGAGACCCCCTGTTGGAGCTGGTCTCCGACACTGTCCTTCAACAAACTTACAATCTAATGAAAAGATGAACTCAATATGTTCAGGAAACTTGGTAACAATTCTATGTAATCTACAAATTATCATTATTTTCCCTTAGTGTTTGCTTGGGCAGCTCTGGGTATGGAGCACTTAATACTTGTCAAAGCCCCTAATTCCATCTTGAATATGCGCTGCTCCAGGTCCTAGTTGGGCCTCTCAATTGTGTTCTAAACACTAGGGCAACACCTTGTGTAAATGTTCACTCAGTGAAGGTTTGAAGTATGAAGAAGGTCTGTCAAGTACATCCATGGAGCAGAGTTTTTCAGAGATTCTTTAAAGACGGTACTGTGTGGGACCTAAAGGATCTAACAGAGACTTGACAGAGGCGAGAGGACATTTCTATTAAGTGGTTCTGGTGCAGATATCTTGCTGAGAAAAATAAAGCCACTGTGGGCATAAGTGATACAGCATAGCCCAGCGGCTTCTGAGGAACTCAGTGTCTTCTGTCTCCTAGACATATCCCTTATGGAGACCATCTGCTCAGTTCCCACAGAACAAGCAGCTCTGCATCTTTCTTTTCCAATCAGTCATCTCAAAGTTAGGTGACCAAGAATGAAGTCACTTATGAGTGACCCCAAAATATAATATTTCTAAAGGAGGGAGGTTGTGTATGAAGTGATTACTCACAAGCTTCAGGGATTTATTACAGTTAATAAAATGCTTGCAACTCCCCTCCCCAAGCATCCATGTGTTGTAACATAAAGATGAAAACCCCTAGTTAGTGAATGAATACTTTTCTAAACATAACTTCTTCTACAATATAGATTTTTATTTAAACAGATATTTCGGTAGGTCTATTGTTATGCTATATTGTATCATAATGGGAATGTGTCTTTATACTTTCTCCCTAAAAATTATTCCTTTCTGTCCTGCTCATCAAAAGCAGAGGATTAACACTAAGCATTATCTATTGTTTACCATAAGTAATTTTCCACACACATCATCTCACTTAAGGAATTTAGGAATCCCAGGGTTTCTGGTAATGTTTTTGGTTTTCTTCCAGTACTGGAGGCATCATGTAAATCCCTCAGGTATTGTGATAACCTCTGAAGTTATTTCTACTCTGGCAATACAAGTAGTATTGCGGAAACTTAGACACACATAGAAAAGGTGCTATGATAGGTCATTACATAAATGCAATCAAAATGGTAATGAAAATATGTACAATATTCTGTAATATGTTTTTAAGGTGTAGGTATATTCTAATTCTGGGATACTGTTTTTGAAAATTGTGATGGTAAATAAACTACTTACCAGCAACTCTCACAGAGAGGCGTAGATTTCTGGTTTTGCTGTGGCCCTTGCTGCTCTCCATACTAGCACCTGGGCTGCAAAAAAAGCTCTTGGTAAAACTGGCTGTTGGTCTCCATTCACCACAAAATGGACCTGTTATTCTGAAAGTTGCCTGTCGCATATCTGGCCTCATGAAGGTGTCAAAATCCTCTGATCTCTCACAATTTATTTTCCTGTGATGGACATTTATAGAGGTCTGGGGCCGACCTGTTGGGAATATGCGTCCTGCTTTTCCTCTGCAGCTGCTCTGGGACTCCTCAGTGTGCAAACACAACTAAAGGGCAACGGCTTGAGTTCAACTGCAACAATGGAGAGCAGTTAATTTGCTGTTGGATTCATTAATGTCTTGGCAATCACCTGTTCCCAGCATGCAGTGAGAAGATCAGCGTCCTCTCTCTTCTGGGATGTGGGTGAGCGAAGTTCAGAGTGAGATTTCTGCTAAGAAGTTGTGGGTGGCTGAAACCTCAAGACTGCTTTTCCTTCCTGCTAGGGAGAGAAGGGGTCAGGGTGGGTGTACACTTATTGGGATGGATTTTGCACGGCATATGAAATTTTTCCTTCATGTTATATACTTTGCCAGATGGACAGATATCAGAATCTACAATATTAAAAGCATCCCCACAATCTTCAGCTGATTCACTCCTGCTAAGGGCTGATCCCTTACCAAACCCTGTATGACTTCGTGGCCCTTAATTTTATGATCCTGCTGATGCTCATGACCTGGTGAAAAAATTGTTTTCTATAGAGTTTAAAAGTAGGGGAAAAAGAAAGAGTCATCAAACAGCTCTTTCGGGCACAGATGGAGAAAAGACAACAAGCTTGAAAGTCTTGTAGTATTTTACTGCACAATAATAATAATAAAAGTATTAGATAAAGAGGTAAGTCTCTAAAACTTAAAATTTTCCATAATACAATGGGGTTTTTCTCATGCTTAGGAGAGACACATTAACAGTACTCCTAAAAGATCTTAGAATGATAAGCCATCAGGGAAAGGCAAAGCTAAAGCATATTTGATGAAGCACTTTACACATTCCAGGGTCTTCACAATAAAAGGAATGATAATGATGTGTTGTTAAGAGAGTGAGGAAATCAGAAGCTTTATTTACCACTCTTAATAATAAAGTAAGCTGGTTCCACTGGTCTGAAAATTATTTGGAACTTCTTCAGAAAGTTAAATATGGAGTTAACGATCAACTTCTTCCACTCCTACTTACAAACTCAAGATAAATAAAAAAGTTGTCCACCAATGATTTGTACATGAATGTTCATATAATGTTCATATTATATATAATGTTCATATTATATATACGAATCTTATTCATATTAGTCAAAAAGTGAAAATGACCAGGCAGGTCTGTAATCTAGCTACTCAAGAAGCTGAGGCAGGATAATCACAAATTCATGGACAACCTGGGCAAATTTGCAAGACCCTGTCTCAAAACAAAATTTTTAAAAGGGTTGAGCTTTGGCTTAGTGGTAGAACAATGTTTAGTGTGAAAGAGGCTCCGGGTTCAATCTGCAGTACGACACCCACACAGACACAAAGTAAAAATTACTATCCAGTGGGAAATGAACATAGAAATGTGGAATTTTCATAAGATGGAAATCAGTCACAATAAGGAGGAATAAACTAATATACTAATACAAGCTACAATATAACTGAAAATTGCAAACATCCTAGGTGAAAGGAGTCAGATCCAAATGGCGTATATGGTATTACTTCAATAAAAATATTTACAGAAACTCGAGTGTATACATGGGTCTTTCCACATGTGAAGGAAAAACACAGAAATGGTGTTTATTTAAAACTTAGAATCAAGATCCATTAGGAAAATGCAAGTCAAAGTCACATTGCACATAGCACTTCACATTCACTTGTGTTGGCTAGAACTGCAATATTGGGGGAAAGAAGATTGACTGCTTTAGGTATAAACATTTTTTGGAGAGAAAAGTAATAAAAATATTCTGAAATATCTGTGGATTAGGGAACCCAGGTGAGGTCACAATGTGTCACATACTTAGCACAGTGTACTTCCCCTGGTTGGAGGGGCCGCACAGTGTTCATGAGACACTGTGTATGGAGAGAGCGCTCTTGTAATTGCTGCTGAAGAGTTTACATATTTCTACAACTAAGACATTTCCTAGAATGAAACCATCATCTAGTTCTAATCTCACTATACAGTCTGTCTCCCAGCAAGCTTCCTCAGGGCACTCTGGACCTCGTTGCTACTCAGGCTGTGAATGATGGGCTTCAACATGGGGGTCACCCCACAGAAGAGCACAGAGACCAGGGTGTCCGTGTCCAGCCTTCTCTGGGCCTGTCATAGTGGAAGTTGGCTGTTCCATAGAAGACCACCACGACAGTGAGGGGGGACGCACAAGTGGAGAAGGCCTTCCTCCTGCCCTGGGCAGAGGAAATCCCCAGGATGGCCTCCATGATGAGTGCGCAGGAGCCTGCAGTAAAGAGGCAGGGGCTCAGGCCCATGGTGGCACTGACAACATGGAGCGCAGACTCGTTGACAGAGGTGTCTGAGAAGGAGAGCTTCAGGAGCAATGGAGTGTCACAGAGAAAGTGGCTGATCTGGTGAGGCCCACACAGAGTGAATGTGATGGCCAGCATCATGTGTGTGACCAAATTCACCAGCCCACACAGCCAGGACAAGTCACCAGGCCAACAAAGACCTTCACACTCATGATGACTGGGTACTGAGGAGGACGGCAGGTGGACACACAGCAGTCATACTGGCCACACAGCCAGTAAGACACTTTCTGTGCCAGCACTTGTAACCAAGAAGAAGATCTGGGAAAGCAGCCCTCATAAGAAATGGCCTTCTTCTCCCAGAAGAAGTTCACCGCAGTACTGGGAGTGTGGTGGATGTGTAGCAGACTTCCAAAAAGCTCAAATTGCTTAGGAAAAAGTACATTGGAGTGTGGAGAGCAGGACTGACCCTGGTGGCCACTATTATGAGCATGTTTCCCAGGAGAGTGGTAAGGTAAATGACCATAAAGAACAGGAGAAACCAGCCCTGTAGGTTGGAGTGGTTGGAAAATCCCAAGAAGATGAATTCAGTGACAAAAGATTGATTGCTCATTTCCAATGTTGTCATAGCTACAAAACAGAGAAAAAGAGACCATGATGAGAATGGACTGAGCGCACCTTAAACAGGCTTGTTAATCTGCAGCAACATGGCAAATAATATCGAATGAAAAGCAGCCTGGAGACTGATAACCTGTGGGACTGGTCTCAGGGAATCAGACCCATGGAGCCGCACACATTTGCAGGGGTGATGGTGGGTGGGAGTAACCAGAGAATTGCTAGAAGCCAACAGAAAGCCATTCGACCTCATCATGGTGTGAAGTCATTTCTCACTGTCTCAGTAATCTCTGTCTCCTGTTGTCCTTTTATGTATACATAGAATTTTTGGAGAAGTTCATTTTCATTGCAAATGTTAAGAAAAAAATTTACAAAGCAGAGTCATCATCTGCAGAAGCAGTCGGTGTTGCCTTCAGTGTTTTCCAATGTAGAGTTTTTCTCATTTTACACCAATCTTGATCTCTGTGTTTGGAAAGGCAGAAGTTAACTATTCCTGTACAATGCTGAAATTATCAGGGCCAGAGCAAAATAGAGGAAAGAAGTTGATGAAGTGGGGTTGGACTGGCTATCTTAAGTATACAGAGAAGATCAGTGGAGTAGAAGGAGAATGAGAGGATGGAGAGGTTTGGGAAGGGAGGAAATGTGAAAGGTCTTACGCAGATCATGTTATGTGCACATGGAAGTCTACCACAGGGGACTGCACCTGTATCTATATGTAGAAAGCACCAGTCAGAAATTAATAGATAAATGACCCAAAGAAAGATCAGTAGAGAAAGGAGAATGGGGGCGGGAAGGGGAGGGAGATGGGGGGGTGGGGACTGAATGGAGTAAATCAGATTCCATGCACGTAGGGTCTTTTCCAAATCAACCCAACTTCTATGTATAACTATTATGCTCTAATAAAAAATTTAAGAAGATGACATGATCCTATCAGCAAAGAGTGAGATTTGAATTCTTCTTGATCTATTTGTATATTTTTAATTTCTTTTTTTTTTTTTTTGTCCAATGACTCTGGCAATTTCAAGGATGAAGTTGAATAGAAGTGGTGAAAGAGGGGGCACCCTGTCTGCTTCCAGTTTCTAGAGTGAATGCTTTCAACCTTTCTCCACTTAGAATGATGCTGCCTTGGGGTTAGCATAGATAGCTTTTACAATGCTTTTACAAAGTTCCTTCTGTCCCTAGTGTTTTTACTATTTTGACAGGTAGGGGTGCTATATTTTGTTAAATGCTTTTTCTGCATCTATTGAGATGATCAATAAACTTACATCTCTTTTAAATAAACTTAATCTCTCCCCTTTGGCTAAACATTCAGATCATCTCCAGTCCTATAAATATTTTAATGAACATTTTCCTACATAAACATATGTGACCATTTCGAATTATCTCTTCAGAATAAAATTTAAATCTGACATAAAAGAATTTGTTGTGCAGTTTATATTTAAAACTAGCTCATGGGAGAAATTATATTAAGTGAAATAAGCCAGACACATAAAGAGAAATAGCAGTTTTTCACTTCTTTGTGGAAGCTAAAAAGTTGATCTCAGAGAAGTAGGGAGTAGAGCGGTGGTTATTGGATCCTGGGAGAGAATCACAAAAATCATTGTGAGTCTGATTTCTCAAAGACGCATGTGAAGGACTGCCTGAAACATGCCCTCTGAGTGTGGTCTTTAAAAAAAAATAAGAGTGGACTTTTAACAGGGTCCTCAGAAAATCTCTCTTCTCTCCTCAGTGGGCAGCAGGAGGTCTATGGATCTGGCTGCTTAGGAGCTAGCTGTGGTGTGCAAATGGGCAGGACCAGGACGACTGGAGAATCTCAATAAACACTAGTAGACCACATTCTAGGTGAGGGCAGGCTGGAAACAGTCCGTCCAGAAGAAAATGGCTTGAGCTCTGAAAATGACAGAATCTGTGGTTTTAGAAAACGGTTGTGGGTCCAATCCACTCATAACACCTACTTCCTGGGTCAGTACACGGTTTCCACAGTTACCACAGGCCTTACCAGAACAACCCGGAGGGTGAGATGCACTCTGGCCTCCTGGTTTGGAGGTTTGGTCTGGGGCCAGCTGACCTATTGCTGCCGGCCTGAGATGAGGTGGGATGCCGAGGTGGAAGGGAATAAGGGGGGAAGCGTCCCTAGCTCATTTCAGCCAGAAGGTTGGGGCGGGGGAGGGGACAGGAGGAGACAGTTCGCAGGGGACAAGATGTGATTCCCCAGGGCATGTCCCCAGCCACACTCCACCTGCCCACACTCCTCTCAGTACAGTGGGCCTTTCAGATAATTAACCCACAAAATGGATGGATCCACAGATTAGGTCACAAGTCTCACAGTCTAATCATTTCACCTCTGAACACTGCTACTGTGGCTGACCCTGAGCTTTTGGTGGGGGGATACCTTATTTCTAAGCCATAATAGTCTCTACAGTTTATGAGCTTTGGTTAGAATACCTTCATGTAGTCAGGGAGAGTAATCGGGTGCCAAAACAAGATTAAAAAGAAATATCTGGTAACTGAAGATGTGACATTTGGAGCTTGGGGAAAAGATCTGAAGAGGAGCCCTGGGTGGAGCACTATAAAATCCTGGTGACAAGGATACAAGAGGGCACCTGGTCTGTGGGGTAGCTGAGTGGAAGTGAGATCACTCATTAAAACATAAAAAAAAATGAGAAGGAGCGTGTCTGGGGAGAGGAAAGGAGGAAAAGAGGTTCGGCCTGGAGTCTGGGTACCTGCGGGGTCTCCCTAAGGAGATTCCAGGAGGCTGCGGGACAGGTTCCCAGGAGATAGGCCTGGTAGTCATGGCTTAGAGTTACTGTGGAAGTCACAGGTGCTCACAAAGCCAAAAGAGAGCACGGTGAGGAGAGAGGGCCTTATGGACTGTGCAGAAAAAATGGTGTCCAGAAAAAGGCTCACCAACTATTAGCAATCATTCTGCACCACAGTGTCAAAGCTCTGCTCTCTGTACCAGGCCTTCTGCACCCCAGTCTATAACCTCTGCTCTCTATAGCAGTCCTTCCGCACCCCAGTCTACAACCTCTGCTCCCTGCAACAATCCTTCTCTACCCCAGGCTCCAAGTTCTGCTCTCTGAAACACTCTTTCTGCACCCCAGTCTCGAACATCTGCTCTCTGCAACATTCATTCTGCACCTCAGTCTGAAAACTCTGCTCTCTGCAACAATCATTCTGTACCCCAGTGTCCAACCTCTGCTCTCTGTAACAGTCCTTCTACACCTCAGTCTCCAAACTCTTCTATCTATAATATCCTTCTGCACACCAGTCTCCAAACTGAGATATCTGTAACAAGCCTTCTGCACCCCAGTCTCCAACCTCTGCTCCCTGTAAGAAACTTCTGCTCCCCAGTCTCCAAGTTCTGCTCTCTGAAAGAGTCCTTCTGCACCCTAATCTAGAACAACTGCTCTCCGCAACAGTCCTTCTGAACCCAAGTCTGAAAACTCTGCTCTCTGCAACAATCATTCTGCAACCCAGTCTCCAACCTCTCCTCTCTGTAACAGTCCTTCTGCACCTCAGTCTCCAAACTCTGCTCTCTATAATATCGTTCTGCACACCAGTCTCCAAACTGTGATATCTGTGACAGGCCTTCTGCACCCCAGTCTCCAACCTTTGCTCTCTGTAACACTCCTTCTGCACTCCAGTCTCCACACTTTGATCTCTGTAACAATTCGTCTGGACATCAGTCTCCAACCTCTAATCTATACAACGTTCCTTCTGCTCCTCTGTCTCAAAACACTACTCTCTGTAAAAGTCCTTCTGCAACTCAGTCTCTAAACTCTGCTCTCTGTAAGATCCTTCTGCAACCAATTCTCCAAACTCTGCTCTCTGTAACAGTCCTTCTGCACCCAAATCTCAAAAGTCTGCTCTCTGTAACAGGCCTTCCGCAACCCAGTCTTATAACTCTGTTTTCTTTAATAGGTCTTCTGCACCCAAGTCTCCAACCTCTGCTCTCTGCAGCGATCCTTCTGCACCCCAGGATCCAACATCTGCTCTCTGCAACAGTACTTCTGCACCTCAGTCTAAAAACGCTGCTCTCTGCAACAATCCTTCTGCACCCCAGTCTTAAACCTCTGCTCTTGTAACACTTCTTCTGAACCTCTGTTTCCAAAATGATCTATGTAAGATCCTCTGCAACCCAGTCTCGAAACTGTGCTATCTGTAACAGTCCCTCTGCACCCCAGTCTCTAACCTCTGCTCTCTGCAACAGTCCTTCTGCACCCCAGTCTCTAACCTCTACTCTCTGTAAGATCCTTCTGCACCACAGTCTTTAACCTCTTCTCTCTGTATCAGTCCTTCTGCACCCATATCTCCAAACTCTGCTCTCTGCAATATTTCATCTGCACCTCTACTCTCTATAACGGTCCTTCTGCACCCCAATTGCCAACCTCTGCTTTCTGAAACAGTTCTTATGAACCTCAGACTCCAACCTCTGCTCTCTGTAGCAGACCTTCCAAGCCTCAGTCTGAGACCTCTGCTGTCTGCAACAATCCTTCTAAACCCCAGTCTCCAAACTGTGCTATCTGTAACAATCCTTCTGAACCCCAGTCCCCAACATCTGCTCTCTGTAACAGGTCTTCTGCAACCCAGTCTATAAACTCTGCTCTCTGTAACCGGTCTTCTGCACCCCAGTCTCCAACCTCTGCTCTTTGCAACAGTCCTTCTGCACCCCAGTCTTCAACCTCTGCTCTATGTAAGATCCTTCTGCACCCTGTTTTCTAAACTTTGCTCTCTGTAACAGTAATTCTACACCTCAGTCTCCAACCTCATCCTTCTGCAAAGGCCATTCTGCACCCCAGTATCCAACCTCTGTTCTCTATAAGAGTCCATCTGTACAGCATTCTTTAACCTCTGGTCTCTGTAAGGGTCTTTCTGCACCCCAGATTCAAATCTCTGCTTTCTGTATCAGTTTTTCTGCACCCCAGTCTCCAAATTCTGATCTCTCTAAGAGTCCTTCTGCACCTCAGTCTCCAACCCCTGCTCTCAGCAACAGTCCTTCTGCACCCCAGTCTCAAACCTCTGCTCTCTGCTACAGTCCTTCTGCACCCCAGTCTCCAACTTCTGCTATCTGCAACATATTTTCTGCACCCAGTCTTTAAACTGTGCTCTCTGTAACTATCCTACTGCACCCCGGTCTCCAAAATCTGCTCTCTGTATCGATCTTTCTGCACATCAGTCTCCAACCTCTGCTGTCTGCAACGATCATTCTGCACCACAGTCTCCAATGTCTGTTTTCTGCAACAGTGCTTCTTACCCCAGTCTCCAGCCTCTGCTCTCTGTAACATCCTTCTGCACCCCAGTTTCCAAACTCTGCTCTAGGTGACATTTCTTCTGCACCCCAGTCTCCACCCTCTGTTCTTTATAACGGTACTTCTGTACCACAGTCTCCAATCAATCTCTGCTCACTGCAACATTTCTTCTGCACCCCAGTCTCCAAACTGTGCTCTCTGTAACTGTCTTTCTGACCCCAGTCGCCAACCTCTGCTCTCTGTAACGATCCTTCTGCACCTCAGTCTGCAACCTCTGCTCTCTGCACCGATCCCTCTGAACCCCAGTTTCCAAACTCTGCTCTCTCTTACAGTCCTTCTACACTTCAGTCTCCAACCTCTTCTATCTGTACTAATCTTTCTTCACCTCATTCTCTAACCTCTGATCTCTTTAACAGTCTTTCTGCACCTCATTCTCCAATCTCTGCTCTCTGCAACAGTCCTTCTGCACCCCAGTCTCAAACCTTTGCTCTCTGTAACAGTTCTTCTGCAGCCAATCTCGAACTTCTGCTCTCTGTAACAATCCTTCTACACCTCAGTCTCCAACGTCTGCTCTCTGTAACAGTCCTTCTGCACCCTAGTCTCCAACATCTGCTCTCTACAAAGGTCCTTCTGCACCAAAGTCTCCAAACTCTGCTCTCTCTAACAGTCCTTCTGTACTGCAGTCTCCAAACTCTTCTCTCTATAACTGTCCTTCTGCATCCCAATTGCCAACCTCTGCTTTCTGTAACAGTCCTTCTGCACCTCAGATTCCAACCTCTGCTCTTTGTAACTGTCCTTCTAAGCCTCAGTCTGAAACGTTTGCTCTCTGCAATGATCCTTCTGCACCCCAGTCTCCAAAATGTGCTTTCTGTAACAGTCCATCTGCACCCCAGATTTCAACATCTGCTCTCTGCAATGTTCCTTCTTCTACCCAGCCTCCAAACTCTGCTCTCTGTAAAAGTCCTTTAGTATCAAAGTCTCCAACCTCTTCTCTTTGTAAGGGTCCATCTGCTCTCCAA
The DNA here is from genome assembly GCF_052094955.1 of Ictidomys tridecemlineatus. Taxonomy (NCBI): domain Eukaryota; kingdom Metazoa; phylum Chordata; class Mammalia; order Rodentia; family Sciuridae; genus Ictidomys; species Ictidomys tridecemlineatus. The sequence goes on along the minus strand of NW_027521648.1, from coordinate 236,613 downwards.
TTGCCAACCTCTACTTTTTGTAACAGTCCTTCTACACCCCAGTCTCCAAACTCTTCTCTCTGGAATGATCCTTCTGCACCTCAGTCTCCTAACTCTGCTCTCTGTAAAAGTCCTTCTGCACCTCAGTCTCCATTCTTTTCTCTCTGTAATGGTCCTTCTGAACCCCAGTCTCCAACCACTGGTCTCTGTATCAATCCTTCTTCACCTCAGTCTCCAATATCTGCTCTCTGTAACAGTCCTTCTGAACCCTAGTCTCCAACATCTGCTCTCTACAACGGTCCTTCTGCACCAAAGTCTCCAAACTCTGCTCTCTCTAACAGTCCTTCTGTACCGCAGTCTCCTACCTCTTTTCTCTATAACTGTCTTTCTGCACCCCAATTGCCGACCTCTGCTTTCTGTAACAGTCCTTCTGCACCTCAGATTCCAACCTCTGCTCTCTGTAACAGTCCTTCTAAGCCTCAGTCTGAAACCACTGATCTCTGCAACGATCCTTCTGCACCCGTCTCCAAAGTGTGCTTTCTGTAACAATCCTTCTACACCCCAGTCTCCAACCTCTGCTCTCTGTAACAGGTCATCTGCACCCCAGTCTCCAAACTCTGCTCTTTGTAAGAGGCCTTCTGCACCCCAATCTCCAGCCTCTGTTCTCTGCAACGATCCTTCTACACCACAGTTTCCAACCTCTGAACTCTGTAACAGTCCTTCTGCACCCAAGTATCCATCCTCTTTTCGCAGCTACAGTACTTCTGCACCCCAGTCTCTAACCTCAGCTCTCCGCAACATTTCTTCTGCACCCAAGTATCTAACCTGTGCTCTCTGTTACTGTCCTGGTGCACCACAGTCTCCAACCTCTGCTCTCTGTAGCGATCCTTCTGCACCTCATTCTCCAACCTCTGCTCTCTTCAACGATCCTTCTGCACCCCAGTCTATATCCTCTGCTCTCTCTAAGAATCATTTTGCACCCCAGTCTCCAACCTCTCTTCTCAGTAAACGTCCTTCTGCACTTAAGTCTCCAAGTTCTGGAATCTGTAACAATCCTTCTGCACCCCAGTCTAAAACCTCTGCATTCAAAAATGATCTTTCTGCACCTTAGTCTCCAACCTCTGCTCTCTTTAATAGTTCTTCTGCACCCAGTCTCCAACATCTTCTCTCTGCAAGAATCCTTCTTATCCCCAGTCTCCAACCTCTGCTCTCTGCAATGGTCCTTCTACATCCCAGTTTTCAAAATATGCTCTCTGTAACAGTCCTTCTGCACCTCAGTCTCAAAACTCTGCTCTCTGAAACAGTCCTTCTGCACTCCTGTCTCCAAACTCTGCTCTCAGTATCAGTTCTTGTGTACCCCAATCTCCAAACTCTGCTCTCTGTAACAGTCCTTCTGCAACCCAGGATCCAACATCTGCTCTCTGAAACAGTCCTTCTGCACCTCAGTCTGAAAACTCGGCTCTCTGCAAAAATCCTTCTCCACCCGAGTTTCCAAACTTTGCTCTCTGTAACAGTTATTCTGACCTTCAGTCTACAAATGCTTTCTGTAAGATCCTTCTGCAACCCAGTCTCGGAATTGTGCTATCTGTAACAGTCCTTCAACACCCCAGTCTGCACACTCTTCTCTCTGTAACAGTCCTTCGGCACCCCAGTCTCCAACCTCTGCTCTCTGTAACAATCCTTCTGCACCTCAGTCTCCAACCTCTGCTCTCTGCAATGGTTCTTCTGCACCCCAGTCTCAACACTCTGTTCTCTGAAACAGTCCTTCTGCACCAGAGTCTCCAATCTCTGCTCCCTGGAACAGTCCTTCTGCACCCCGGTCTCCAACCTCTGCTCTCTGCTACAGTACTTCTGCAACCCAGTCTCCAACATTTGCTCTCTGTATCAGTCCCTTTGCACCTCAGTCTCAAAACTCTGCTCTCTGCACCATCCTTTTACACCCCAGTAACAAAAATCTGCTCTGTGTAATGATCCTTCTGCACCCCAGGCTCCACCCTCTGATCTCTGTGTCAGTCCTTCTGCACCACAGTCTCCAGACTTTGCTCTCTGCCAAAGTCCTTATGTACCCAAGTCTTAAAACTCTGCTGTCTGCAACATTTTTCTTCACCCCAGTCTCTAACCTGTGCTGTCTGTAACAGTCCTTCTGCACCGCAGTCTCCAACATCTGCTCTCTGCAACGATCCTTCTTCTATCCAGTCTCCAAACTCTGCTCTCTGTAAAAGTTTTTTTTTTGTATCGCAGTCTCCAAGCTCTTCTCTTTGTAACGGTCCATCTACTCCACAATTGCCAACCTTTGTTTTCATTAACAGTCCTTCTGCACCCCAGTCTCCAAACTCTTCTCTCTGCAACGATCTTTCTACACCTCAGTCTCCAAACTCTGCTCTCTGTAAAAGTCCTTATGCACCTCAGTCTCCATCCTTTGCTGTCTGTAATTATCCTTCTGCACCCCAGTCTCCAATCTCTGCTCTCTGTAACAATTTTTCTGCACCTTTGTCTCCAACGTCTGCTCTCTGTAACAGTCCTAATGCACCCCAGTCTTTAATATCTGCTCTCAGAAATGGTCCTTCTGCACCCCAGTCTCCAACCACTTCTCTGTATAACGCTCCTTCTGCACACCAATTTACAACCTCTGCTCTCTGTAACAGTCCTTCTAAGCCTCAGTTTGAAACTTCTGCTCGCTGCAACAATCCTTCTAAACCCAAGTCTCCAAACTATGCTATCTGTAACAATCCTTCTGCACCCGAGTCTCCAATATCTGGTTTCTGTAACAGGTTTTCTGCAACCCTGTCTCCAAACTCTGGGCTCTGTAACAGGCCTTGTCCACCCCATTCTTTAACCTCTGCACTCTGCAAAAGTCCTTGTACACCCCAGTCTCTAACCTCTGCTCTCTGCAACGATCATTCTGCATCCCAGTCTCTAACGACTGCTCTCTGTACGATCTTTCTGCACCCCGTTCTCCAAACTTTGCTCTCTTTAACAGTCATTCTGAACCTAAGTCTCCAACCTCATCTCTCTGAAACGGCCCCTGTGCACCGCAGTATCCAACCTCTGTTCTCTGCAGCTGTCCTTCTTCACCCCAGGCTACAAACTCTGCTCTCTGTAACAGTCCTTCTGCACCCCAGTCTCCAAACTCTACTTTCCGTATCAGTTACTCTGCACCCCAGTCTAAAACCTCTGCTCTCTGTAACAGTCCTTCTGAACCTCAGTCTCCAACCTCTGCTCTCTGAAACAGTCCATCTGCACCCCAGTCTCCAAACTCTGCTCTCTGCAAACGTCTTATTATACCCCAGTATCGAACATCTGCTCTCAGCAATGATCTTTCTGCATCCCAGTCTCACACGTATGCTCCCTGCAACAGTCCTTCTACACCCCAGTCTCCAACCTTTGCTCTCTCCTACAGTCCTTCTGCACCCTAGTCTCATACCTCTGCTCTCTGCAATATTTCTTCTGCACCCCAGTCTGCAACCTGTGCTCTATGAAACAATCCTACTGCACCCCTGTCTCCAAACTCTGCTTTCTGTAGCGATCCTTCTGCACCTCAGTCTCCAACCTCTGTTCTCTGCAACGATTCTTCTGCATCCCAGTCTCCCACATCTGCACTCTGCAATGGTCCTTCTGCACCCCAGTCTCCAAACTCTGCTCTCCATAACAGTCCTTCTGTATGACAGTCTTCATCTTCTTCTCTCTATAACGGTCCTTCTGTACCCCAATTTCAAAACTCTGCTCTCTGTAACAGTCCTTCTAAGCCTCAGTCTGAAACTGCTTCTCTCTGCAACAATCCTTCTAAACCCAAGTCTCCAAACTGTGCTATCTGTAACAATCCTACTGCACCCCAGTCCCCAACATCTGCTCTCTGTAACAGGTCTCCTGCTACCCAGACTCGAAACTCTGCTCTCTGTAACAGGCCTTCTGCACCCCAGTCTCCAATCTCCGCTCTCTGCAAAAGTCTTTCTACACCCCAGTCTCCAACCTCTGCTCTCTGCAACGATCCTTCTGCATCCCAGTCTTCAACGTCTGCTCTCTGTAAGATCCTTCTGCACACCATTCTCCAAACTTTGCTCTCTGTAAAAGTCATTCTGCAGCTCAGTCTACAAACTCATCTCTCTGCAACGGCCCTTGTGCACCCCAGTATCCAACCTCTGTTCTCTGCAGCTGTAATTCTACACCCCAGGCTACAAACTCTGCTCTCTTTAACAGTCCTTCTGCACCCCAGTCTCCAAACTCTACTTTCCGTATTAGTTATTCTGCACCCCAGTCTAAAACCTCTACTGTCTGTAACAGTATTTCCTCACCTCAGTCTCCAACCTCTGCTCTCTGCAAAAGTCCTTCTGCACCCCAGTCTCCAACCTCTGCTCTCTACTCCATTCCTTCTGCACCCCAGTCTCCAACCTCTGCTCTCTTCAACATTTATTCTGCACCCAAGTTTCCAAACTGTGCTCTCTGAAACTATCCTACTGCATCCCGGTCTCCAAACTCTGCTCTCTCTAGAGATCCTTCTGCACGTCAGTCTCCAACTTCTGCTCTCTGCAACGATCCTTCTGCATCCAAGTCTCCAACCTCTGCTCTCTGCAACAGTCATTCTGCACCCTAGTTTCCAAGCTCTGGTCTCTGTAATAGTCCTTCTGCACATCAGTGTCCAACCTCTGCCCTCTGTAAGAATTCTTATGCACCTCATGTCCAAACTCTGCTCTCTGTAACAGGCCTTCTGCACCACAGTCTCCAACCTCTGCTTTCTGTAACAGTTCTTCTGAACCCCAGTGTCCAAACTCTGCTCTCTGTAACATTCCTTCTTCACCCCAGTCTCCATCCTCTGCTCTCTGTAAAAATCTTTTGACACCCCTGTCTCAAACCTCTCTTCTCTGTAAAAGTCCTTCTGCACCTCAGTATCCAACCTCTGCAATCTGTAACGGTCCTACTGCACCCCAGTCTCCATCCTCTGCTCTCTGTATCAGTCCTTCTGCACACAACACTCCAAACTCTGGTCTCTGCAACATTTCTTCTGCACCCCAGTCTCCAACTTGTGCTATCTGTGACAGTCGTTCTGCACCCCAGTCTCCAACATCTGCTCTCTGTAACAATCCTATTGCACCTCTGTCTCCAACGTCTGCTCTCTGTAACTCTCCTTCGCACCCCAGTCTCCAAATTCTACTCACTGTAACAGTCCTTCTGTACCGCAGTCTCCAACCTCTTCTCTCTATAATGGTACTTCTTCACCACAATTGCCAACCTCTGTTTTTTGAAAAAGTCCTTCTGCACCTCAAACTCCAACCTCTGCTCTCTGTCACAGTCCTAATAAGCCACAGTCTGATACCCCTGCTCTCTGCAACAATCTTTCTAAACCCCAGTCTTAAAACTGTGCTATCTGTAACAATCCTTCTGCACCCCAGTCTCAAACATCTGCTCTCTGTAACCGGTCTTCTGCAACTCAGTTTCCAAAGTCTGCTCTCTGTAACAGGCCTTCTCCACTACAGTCTCCAACCTTTTCTCTCTGCAAAGATTCTTCTGAAACTCAGTCTCCAACCTCTGCTCTCTGCAACAGTCCTTCTGCACCCCAGTCTCCAACCTCTGCACTCTGTAAGATCCTTCTCCACCCCGTTCTCCAAACTTTGCTCTCTGTAACAGTAATTCTGCACCTCATTCTCCAACCTCATATCTCTGCAACGGACCTTTTGCACCCAAGTATCCAACCTCTATTCTCAGCAGCAGTCCTTCTGCACCCCAGGCTACAAACTCAGCTCTCTGTAACAATCCTTCTGCACCCAAGTCTCCAAACTCTACCTTTTGTATCAGTTATTCTGCACCCCAGTCTGAAACCTCTGCTCTCTGTATCAGTCCTTCTGCACCTCAGTCTCCAAACTCTGCTCTCTGCAACAGTCCTTCTGCACCCCAGTCTCAAACTTCTGCTCTGCGCAAAAGTCTTTCTACACACCAGTCTCCAACATTTGCTCTCTGCAACGATCCTTCTGCATCCCAGTCTCCAACGTCTGCTCTCTGCAACAGTCCTTCTCCAACCTCTACTCTCTGCTACAGTCCTTATGCACCCCAGTCTCCAACCTCTACTCTCTGCTACAGTCCTTCTGCACCCCAGTCTCCAACCTGTGCTCTCTGTAACTATCCTACTGCAACCCGGTCTCCAAACTCTGCTCTCTGTAGCGATACTTCTACACCTCACTTTCCAACCTCTGCAATCTGCAATGATCCTTCTGCACCCCAGTCTCCAACGTCTGTTCTCTGCAACAGTCATTCTGACCCCAGTCTCCAGCCTCTGCTCTCTGTAACATCTTTCTCTACCCCAGTTTCCAAACTCTGCTCTAGGTGAGATTCCTTCTGCACCCCAGTCTCCACCCTCTGCTCTTTGTAACAGTACTTGTGTACCGCAGTCTCCAATCTCTGCTCACTGCAACATTTCTTCTGCACCCCAGTCTCCAAACTTTGCTCTCTGTAACTGTCTTTCTGACCCCAGTCTCCAACCTCTGCTCTGTGTAATGATCCTTCTGCACCTCAGTCTCCAACTTCTGCTTTCTGCAACGATCCTTCTGAACCACAGTTTCCAAACTCTTCACTCTGTAACAGTCCTTCTACACCTAGTCTCCAACCTCTTCTCTTTGTAACAATCCTTCTGCACCTCAGTCTCCAAACTCTGCTCTCTGTAACAGTCCTTCTGCCCCTTAGTCTCCAACCTATGCTCTCTGTAACAGGCTTACTGCACCCAAGTCTTCAACCTCTGCTCTCTGTAACAGTTCTTCTGCACCCCAGTATCCAAACTCTGCTCTCTGTAAAAGTCCTTCTGCACCTGAGTCTCCAAACTTTGCTCTCTGTAATGGTCCTTCTGTAACGCAGTCTCAAAACTCTGCTCTCTGTATCAATCCTTCTTTATGTCAGTCTCCAATGTCTGCTCTCTGTAACAGTCCTTTTGCACCCTAGTCTCCAACATCTGCTCTCTACAAGGGTCCTTCTTCATCAAAGTCTCCAAACTCTGTTCTCTCTAATAGTTTTTCTGTACTGCAGTCTCCAAACTCTTCTCTCTATAACGGTCCTACTGCACCACAATTGCCAACCTCTGCTTTCTGTAACAGTCCTTCTGCACCTCAGATTCCAAACTCTGCTCTCTGTATGAGTCCTTCTAAGCCTCAGTCTGAAACCTCTGCTGTCTGCAACAATTCTTCTTCACCCCAGTCTCCAAACTCTACTCTCTGTAACAGGTCTTCTTCATCCCAGTCTCCAACTCTGCTCTCTATAACAGGTCTTCTTCACCCTAGTCTCCAACATTTTCTCTCTGCAACGATACTTCTGCACCTCAGTCTCCAACATCTGCTCTCTGCAACAGTCCTTCTAAACCACAGTCTCCAACCTTTGCTCACTGCAATGATCCTTCTGCATCCCAGTCTCCAACAACTGCTCTCTGCGACAGTCCTTCTGCACCCCAGTCTACAATCTCTGCTCTCTGCTTCAGTACTTCTGCACCCCAGTCTCCAACCTCTGCTCTATGTAACCGGACTTCTGCAACTCAGTCTCCAAAGTCTTCAATCTGTAACAGGCCTTCTGAACCCCAGTCTCCAAACTCTTCTCTCTGCAACAATTCTTCTGCACCTCAGTCTCCAACTTCTGCGCTCTGCAACAGTCCTTCGGCCCCCAAGTCTCCAACCTCTGCTCTCTGTAAGATCCTTCTGCCCCCCGTTCTCTGCTCTCTGTAACCGTCATTCTGCACCTCAGTCTCCAACCTCATCTCTCTGAAACGGCCCTTCTGCACCCCAGTATCCAACCTCTGTTCTCTGCAGCAGTCCTTCTGCACCCCAAACTACAAATTTGCTCTCTGTAACAGTCATTCTGCACCCCAGTCTCCAAACTCTACGTTCCGTGTCGGTAATTCTGCACCCCAGTTTAAAACCTCTGCTCTCTGTAACAGTCCTTCTGCACCTCAGTCCCCAAAATCTGCTCTCCGCAACAGTACTTCTACACCGCAGTCTCCAATCTCTGCTAACTGCAACATTTCTTCTGCACCCCAGTGTCTAAAAAGTGCACTCTGTAACTGTCTTTCTGACCCTAGGCTCCAACCTCTGCTCTCCGTAACGATCCTTCTGCACCTCAGTCTCCAAACTATGTTTTCTGCAACGATCCTTCTGCACCTCAGTTTCCCACCTCTGCTCTCTGAAATTATCCTTCTGCACCACAGTTTTTAACCTCTGCACTCCGTAACAGTCCTTCTACAACTAGTCTCAAACCTCTTCTCTCTGTACCAATATTTCTGCACCTCAGTCTCCCATCTCTGCTCTCTGTAACAGTCCTTCTGCACCTCAGTCTCCAACCTCTGCTCTATGTAACAGGCTTACTGCACACCAGTCTCCAACCTAAGCTCTCGGTAACAGTTCTTCTGCACCCCAATCTCGAATCTCTGCTCAATGTAACAGTCTTTCTGCACCCCAGTCTCCAACATCTTTTCTCTGCAACGATACTTCTGAACCTCAGTCTCAAATCTCTGCTCTCTGCAACAGTCCTTCTGCACCCCAGTCTCCAGACTCTGCTCTCTGTAAGATTCTTTTGCATCCCTTTTTCAAACCTCTCCTTTCTGTAGCAGTCCTTCTGCACCCAAGTATCCAACCACTTCTCTTTGTAAAAGTCCTTCTGCACCTCAGTCTCCAAACTTTGCTCTCTGTAGTGGTCCTTCTGCACCCTGGTCTTCAACATCTGCTCTCTACAACAATACTTCTTCACCAAAGTCTCCAATCTCTGCTCTCTATGACGGTCTTTCTGCACCCCAATTGTCAACATCTGCTTTCTGTAACAGTCCTTCTGCACCTCAGATTCCAACCATTGCTCTCTGTACCAGTCTTTTTAAGCCTCAGTCTGAAACCTCTGCTGTCTGCAACAATTCTTCAGCACCCCAGTCTCTAAACTTTGCTCTCTGTAACAGGTCTTCTGCACCCCAGTCTCCAGCCTCTGCTCTCTGTAACAGGCCTTCTGCTCCCCAGTCTCCAACCTCTTCTCTCTACAATGATTCTTCTGAACCTCAGTCTCCAAACTCTTCTCTCTGCAACAGTCTTTCTAAACCGCAGTCTCCAACCTCTGCTCTCTGCAATGATCCTTCTGCATTTTAGTCTCCAACAACTTCTCTCTGCAACAGTCCTTCTGTACCTCAGTCTACAACCTCTGCTCTCTGCTACAGTGCTTCTGCACCTCAGTTTCCAACTTCTGCTCTGTGTAACAATTTTTCTGCAACTCAGAATCCAACCTCTGCTCTCTGTGACAGTCCTTCTACACCCCAGTCTTCAACATCTGCAATCTGCAGCGATTCTTCTTCTACCCAGTCTCCAACCTCTGCTCCCTATAAGAGTCCTTTTGTATTGCAGTCTCCAACCTCTTCTATTTGTAACGGTTATTCTGCTCCCTGCTGCGCCCCTCTCCTGACTCAGGAAATGGCAAGGCCCTACTGAGATGGATGGCGCAAGGTGTCCATCCTCTGGAGGAGCGCAGTATGTTTCTGGGAATGGGCTGATTTGTTTTTGTATTCCTTTAATAAGTATGGTTTGAATTTCTCATATGACCATTAAGTATAAAGGAAAAATCATGACTTTCCTAATTAATGTAACTACTTCTAAAGCATAGATCTGTTTGCTCTAAATGCAGTGATTCAGCTGTGGAGTGTAAATTGTTAATGTTTACAGAAAAACTCCCTGTATTCCTGTCAAGGAAGTTTTTGAGAAATTAAATTAAAATCTAGAGAAGAAAAATTAATGTTAAGGAGATAGATTAGTGCTTAGTACTGGGCAACTTGTTCTTGTTCCTGTGCACAATGGTTTGTGCTCTTACTTTTGTTTGATTAAAAGTAATAACAAGTCAACCCCTTGCCGTAACCATGGCACCGGTTCCAGTCAGTAAGTCAAGAAAGAATAGTCAAGGTATAGGCCAATAGTTTGGGACATTTGTAACTATTATTAAAAGTTAACTAAGCAGAAACAGCTCAAAGCAAAACGCGAACTGAAAGTACAAATGCTTGCTTATGCATAAGCCAAGATACATTATTCTATTCTAATTGTAGCTATGTAATATTTTGTTTTGTTTGAATAATGATTCCTGTTTTGTAACCACAAAGTACTGTAAGCCTGCCAAAATGAAAAGTATATATGATCAACTTCACAAGTAAAGATTGGGATCAACACCTTCACTTTGGTGTCTGTGTTGTTTCTCCACCCGCTCTTTCGCCAACTCCTCACCATCCGTGCGTCTCCTGAGACCCCCTGTTGGAGCTGGTCTCTGACAGCTCCCAAATTGCCAACCTCTGCTTTCTGAAAAAGGCCTTCTGCACCCCAGTCTCCAACATCTGCTCACTGTAACAGTCTTTCTGCACCACAGTATCCAAACTCTGCTCTCTGGAAAAGTCCTTCTGTATATCAGTCTCCATCCTTTGCTCTTTATAATGTTCCTTCTACACCCCAGCATTCAAACTCTACTCTATGTAACAATCTTACTGCACCTCAGTCTTCAACGTCTGCTCTCTGTAACAGTCTTTCTGCACCCCAGTCTCCAACATCTGCTCTGTGCAACGGTCCTTCTGCACACCAGTCTTCAAACTCTGCTCTCTGTAACAGTTCTTCTGCACCTCTGACTCAAACCTCATCTCTCTGTTACAGTCCTTCTAAGCCTCAGTCTGAAACCTCTGATCTTCACAACGATTTTTCTTAACCCCAGTCTCCATCCTCTGCTCTCTGCAACTGACCTTCTGCACCCCAGTCTCCTTCCTCTGCTCTCTGTAAGAATCCATCTGCACACCCAGTCTCCAACCGCTCCTCTCTGTTACAGTCCTTTTTCACCTCAGTGACAAAACTCTGCTCTCTGTAATGAACCTTCAGCACCTCAGTCTCCAACCACTGCTCTCTGTAACAGGCCTTCTGAACCCCATTCTCCAACCTATGCTTTCTGGATCAGTCCTTTTGCACACCAGTATCCAAACTCTGCTCTCTGTAACAGTCCTTCTGTACCACAGTCTCAAAACTCTGCTCTCTGTAACGGTCCTTCTACACCCCAGTCTCCAACGTCAGCTTTCTGTATCAGTTCTCCTGCACCCCAGTCTCCAACCTCTGCTCTCAGTAAGAGTCCTTCTGCAACCCAGTCTCCAACTTCTGCTCTCTGCAACATTTCTTCTGCACCCCAGTCTCAATTAGTTCTCTCTGTAACTGTCCTTCTGCACCCCATTCTCCAACCTCTCCTCTCTGTAACGTTCTTTCTGCACCACAGTCTAAAACCTTTTCTCTCTGCAACGATCCTTCTGACCCTCATAATCCACCCTCTGCTCTCCGCAATGATCCTTCTGCACCCCAGTCTCCAACCTCTGCTCTCTGTAAGGGTCCTTCTGCACTTCATTCTGAAATCTCTGCTCTCTGTAACAATCCTTCTGCACCTCAGTCTCCATTCTCTGCTATCTGTAACCATCCATCAGCACACCAGTCTCCAACCTCTGTTCTCTGTAACAGGTCTTCTGTACCACAGTCTCCAAACTCTGCTCTCTGTAACAGGCCAAATGCACCCCAGTCTCCAACCTCTTCTCTCTGCAATGATCCTTCTCCACCTCAGTCTCCAACCACTGCTCTCTGCAACAGTCTTTCTACACCCAGTCTCCAACCTCTGCTCTCTGTAAGATCCTTCTTCAAACCGGTCTGCAAACTTTGCTCTCTATAACAGTCCTTCTGCACCTTAGTCTCCAAACTCTGCTCTCTGCTACGGTCCTTCTGCACCCCAGTATCCAACCTCTGTTCTCTGCAACAGTCCTTCTGCACGCCAGGCTCCAAACACTGCTCTCTGTAACAGTTCTTCTGTACCGCAGTCTCCAACCTCTGCTGTCTGTAACGTTCTTTTTGCACCCCAGTCTCCAAACTCTACTTTCCATATCAGTTGTTTTGCACCCCAGTCTCCAAACTCTGCTCTCTGTAACAGTCCTTCTGCACCTCACTCTCCAACCTCTGCTCTTTTCAACAGTTCTTCTGCACCCCAGTCTCGTCTCCAACCTCTGCTCTCTGGAAGATCCTCCTTCACCCTGGTCTCCAAACTTTGCTCTCTATAACACTCTTTCTGCACCTCAGTGTTCAACTTCTGCTATATGCAACATTTCTTCTGCACCCCAGTCTCCAACCTCTGTTCTCAGCAAAAGTCTTTCTACACCCCACGCACCAAACTCTGCTCTCTGTAACAGTTCTTCTGCACCTCAGTCTTCAACATTTGCTCTTTGTAAGATTCTTCTGCAACGCAGTATCCAAACTCTGCCCTCTGTAACAATCCTTCTGAACCCCTTCCCAAAACTCTGTTCTCTGTAAAAGTCCTTCTGAACACCAGTCTCAATACTCTGCTTTCCACAAAGATCCTTCTGCACCCCAGTCTTTTTCCTCTGCTCTCTGTAACACTCCTTCTGCACCTTAGTCTCCAAACTCTACTCTCTGCAACAGTCCTTCTGCACATCAGTCTGAAAAATTTGTTCTCTGCAAAAATCCTTTTGCACCCAGGTCTCAAAACTCTTCTCTCTGTAACAGTTCTTCTGCACCCCAGTCTCCAACCTCTACTCTCTGTAACAGGCCTTTTGCACCCCATTCTCCAACCTCTGCTCTCTGTAATAGTGCTTCTTCAACTTAGTCTACAAACTCTGCTCTCTGCAACAGTCCGTCTGCACCCCAGTCTCCAAAATCTGCTTACTGTATCACTCCATCTGCACCACAGTCTCCAAATTCTGCTCTCTATAAGATCCTTCTGCACTACAGTTTCCAAACTCTGCTCTCTGTAACATTCCTTCTCCACAACAGTCTTTAACCTCTGCCTTCTGCAAGTGTCCTGTGGCACCCCAGTCTCCAACCTCTGTCCTCTGCAACAGTCCTTGTGGTCCCCAGTCTCCAAACTCTGCTCTCCGTAATGGTCTTTCTGCACCCCAGGCTCCAAACTCTTCTTTCTGTATCAGTCCTTTTTAACCTGAGTCTCAAACCTCTTCACTCAGTATCTATCCTTCTGCACTTCACTCTCCAACCTGTGCTCTCTGTAATATTCCTTCTGCATCCAATTCTCCAAACTCTGCTCTTAGTAACAGTTTTCCTATACCGCTGTCTCCAAAGTCTCGTCTCTGTAACGGTCCTTCTGCACCCCAATTTTCAACCTCTGCTTTCTGTAACAGTCCTTCTGCACTTCAGTCTCCAAACTCTGCTCTCTTTTACAGTGCTTCTACACCTCAGTCTCCAACCTATGTTCTCTGTAACAGTCCTACTGAACCTCAGTCTGACACCTCTGCTCTCTTCACGATCCTTCTGCACCCCAGTCTCCAAACACTGCTCTCTGTAACAGTCCACCTGCACCTCAGTCTCCAACCCCTGCTCTGTGTAAGATCCTTCAGCAACCCAGTCTCCAAACTCTGCTTTCTATAACTGTCCTTCTGCACCCCAGTTTCCAAACTTTCCTCTCTGTAAGAGGCCTTCTGCATGCCAGTCTCCCAACTCTTCACTCTGTAGCAGGCCTTCTGCACCCCAGTCTCCAATATCTGCTCTCTGCAACGATCCTTCTGCACCCCAGTCTCCAACATCTGTTCTCTGCTATGATCCTACTGCACCTCAGTCTCAAACCTCTAATGTCTTCAACTGTCCTTCTTCACCTCAGTCTCCATATTCTGCTCTCTGTATCATCTTTCTGCACCTCTGTATGCAACCTCTGCTCTCTGTAACAGAACTTCTGCACCCCAGTCTCCAACCTCTGCTCTCTACAACAGTCCTTCTGCTCCCGAGTTACCAAAAATCTGCTCTCTGCAACAGTCCTTATGTGCCCCAGTCTCCAACATCTGATTTCAAAAACAGTTCGTCTGCACCTCAGTCTCAAAACCCTGCTCTCTGCAACAACCCTTCTGCACCCCAGTCTCCAACCTCTGCTCTCTGTAACAATCTTTCAGCACATCAGTCTCCCAACTCTGCTCTCTGGAAGATTCTTCTGCACCCCAGTCTTCAAACTCTGCTCTCTTTAATAGTCCTTTGACACCCCAGTCTCCAATCTCTGCTCTCCGTAACAATCCTTCTGCACCTCTGTCTCCAACGTCTACTCTCTGTAATAGTCCTTCTGCACCCCAGTCTCCCACATCTGCTCTCTGTAACAGTCCTTCTGTACCCCAATCTCCAAACTCTGCTCTCTGTAACAGTCTTTCTGTACGGCAGTCTCCAACCCCTTCTCTCTATAACAGTCCTTCTGCACCCCAATTTTTAAACTCTGCTCTCTGTAACAGTCCTTCTAAGTCTCAGTCTGAAACTACTGCTCTCTGCAACAATCTTTCTAAACAACAGTCTCCAAAGTTTGCTATCAGTAACAATCCTTCTGCACCCCAGTCTCCAACACCTGCTCTCTGTAACAGGTTTTCTGCAACCCTGTCTCTAAACTCTGCTCTCTGTAACAGGCCTTCTGCTCTCCAGTCTCCAACCTTTGCTCTCTGCAAAAGTCTTTCTACACCCCAGTCTTCAACCTCTGCTCTCTGCAACGATTCTTCTGCATCCCAGTCTCCAAGGTCTGCTCTCTGTAAGATCCTTCTGCACCCCGTTCTCAAAACTTTGCTCTCTGTAACAGTCATTCTGCACCTCAGTCTCCAACCTCATCACTCTGCAATGGCCCTTGTGCACCCCAGTATCCAACCTCTGTACTCTGCAGCTGTCTTTCTGCACCCCAGGCAACACACTCTGCTTTCAGTAACAGTCCTTCTGCACCCCAGTTTCCAAACTCTACTTTCCGTATCAGTTATTCTTCACCCCAGTCTAAAACCTCTGCTCTCTGTAACAGGCCTTCTGCACCCAAGTCTCCAACCTCTGCTCTCTTCAAAAGTCTTTCTACACCCCAGTCTCCAACCTCTGCTCTCTGCAACGATCATTTTGCATCCCAGTCTCCAAAGTCTGCTCTCTGTAAGATCCTTCTGCAACCCGTTCTCCAAACTTTGCTTTCTGTAACAGTCATTCTGCACCTCAGTCTCCAACCTCTGCTCTCTGCAACAGTCCTTCTACACCCCAATCTCCAACCTCTGCTCTCTGCAACATTATTTCTGCACCCCAGTCTCCAACCTCTGCTCTCGGCAACATTTCTTCTACACACCTGTCTCCAAC
This sequence comes from Ictidomys tridecemlineatus, assembly GCF_052094955.1. Classification (NCBI taxonomy): domain Eukaryota; kingdom Metazoa; phylum Chordata; class Mammalia; order Rodentia; family Sciuridae; genus Ictidomys; species Ictidomys tridecemlineatus. The sequence continues at coordinate 221,536 of NW_027521648.1, read as the reverse complement.
CTGTGCTCTCTGTAACTGTCCTGCTGCAACCCAGTCTCCAACCTCTGTTCTCTGTAGCGATCCTACTGCACCTCATTCTTCAACCTGTGCTCTCTGCAACGATCCTTCTGCACTCCAGTCTCCATTATCTGCTCTCTGTATGAATTCTTTTGCACCCCAGTCTCCAAACTTTCGTCTCTGTAAAAGTCATTCTGAACCTCAGTCTCCAAGTTCTGCAATCTGTAACAGTCCTGCTGCACCCCAGTCTCAAACCTCTGTACTCAGAAATGATCTTTCTGCTCCTCAGTCTCCAAACTCTGCTCTCTTTAATAGTCCTTTGGAACCCCAGTCTCCAACATCAGCTCTCTGCAACGATCCTTCTTCTCCCCAGGCTCCAACCTCTGCTTTCTGCAATGGTCCTTCTACATCCCAGAATCCAACATCTGCTCTCTGAAACAGTCCTTCTGCACCTCAGTCTGAAAACTAGGCTCTCTGCAAAAATTCTTCTGCACCCGAGTTCCCAAACATTGGTCTCTATAACAGTCCTTCTCAATCTCAATCTACAAAATGCTCTCTGTAATATCTTTCTGCAACCCAGTCGGGAAATTGTGTTATCTTTAACAGTCCTTCTGCACCTCAGTCTACAAATTCTGCTCTCTTTAACAGGCCTTCGGCACCCCAGTATTCAATCTCTGCTCTCTGCAAACATCCTTCTTAACCTCAGTCTCCAACCTCTGTTCTGTGCAACAGTCCTTCTGCACCCCAGTCTCCAACTTCTGCTCTCTGTAACAATCCTTACGCACCTCAGTCTCCAACCTCTGCTCTCTGCAACGGTTCTTCTTCAACCCAGTCTCCACACTCTGTTCTCTGCAATAGTCCTTCTGCACCCCAGTCTCCAAGCTCTACTCTCTACTCTCTGCACTTTACTCTCAAACCTCTGCTCTCTTTAGGATCCTTCTAAAACCCAGTCTCCAAACTCTGCTCTCTGTAACAGTCTTTCTGCACACCAGTCTCCTACCTCTGATCTCGGCAACCATGCTTCTTTTTTTTTTTTTTTTTTTTTATTGATTGTTCAAAACATTACAGAGCTCAAGACATATCATCTTTCATACATTTGACTCAATTGGGTTTTGTACTCCCCAAATACATAATACAGACTCACTTCTGTTACATACTCACATTTTTACATAATGGCTTATTAGTGACTGTTGTATTCTGCTACCTTTCCTATCCCCTACTATCCCCCCTCCCCTCCCCTCCCCTCCCATCTTCCCTCTCTACCTCCTCTGCTGTTGTTCAATTCTTTCCCCTTTTTTTTTTCCCCCCACCCCCTTGCCCCTCATAACCTCTTATAATTTTGTGTATCACTGAAGGTCTCCTACCATTTCCATATGTTTTCCCTTCTCTCTTGCTTTCTCTCCCCCCATTCGTCTTAGTTTACTGTTAGTCTTTTCCTCATGCTCTTCCTTCCTGTTCTATTCTTAGTGGCTCTCTTTATATCAAAGAAGACATTTGACATTTGTTTTTTAGGGCTTGGCTAGCTTCACTTAGCATAATCTGCTCTAATGCCATCCATTTCCCTGCAAATTCTATGATTTTGTCGTTTCTTAGTGCTGCATAATACTCCATTGTGTATAGCTGCCACAATTTTTTTATCCACTCATCTATTGAAGGGCATCTAGGTTGGTTCCACAGTCTAGCTATTGTGAATTGTGCTGCTATAATCATTGATGTGGCCGTATCCGTATAGTGTGCTCTTTTAAGGTCCTCAGGGAATAGTCCAAGAAGGGCAATAGCTGGGTCAAATGGTGGATCCATTCCCAGCTTTCCCAGGAATCTCCATACTGCTTTCCAGATTGGCCTCACCATTTTGCAGTCCCACCAGCAGTGAACAAGTGTGCCCTTTTCCCCACATCCTCGCCAACACTTATTGTTGTTTGACTTCATAATGGCTGCCAATCTTACAGGAGTGAAATGGTATCTTAGGGTGGTTTTGATTTGCATTTCTCTGATTGCTAGAGATGGTGAGCATTTTCTCATGTGCTTGTGGATTGATTGTATGTCCTCCTCTGAGAAGTGTCTGTTCAGGTCCTTGGCCCATTTGTTGATTGGATTATTTGTTATCTTATTGTTTAATTTTTTGAGTTCTTTGTACATTCTGGATATTAGGGCTCTATCTGAGGTGTGAGGGGTAAAAATTTGTTCCCAGGATGTAGGCTCTCTATTTACCTCTTTTACTGTTTCTCTTGCTGAGAAAAAACTTTTTAGTTTAAGTAGGTCCCATTTATTTATTCTTGTCATTAACTCTTGGGCTACGGGCGTTCTATTAAGGAATTTGGAGCCCGACCCCACAATATGTAGATCGTAGCCAACTTTTCCTTCTATCAGACGCAGTGTCTCTGTTTTTATATCTAGCTCCTTGATCCATTTTGAGTTAACTTTTGTGGCTGGCGAGAGAAAGGGATTCAATTTCATTTTGTTGCATATGGATTTCCAATTTTCCCAGCACCATTTGTTGAAGATGCTATCCTTCCTCCATTGCATGTTTTTAGCCCCTTTATCAAATATAAGATAGTTGTAACTTTGTGGATTAGTCTCTGTGTCCTCTATTCTGTACCATTGGTCCACCTGCCTGTTTTGGTACCAGTACCATGCTGTTTTTGTTACTATTGCTTTGTAGTACAGTTTGAGCTCTGGTATCGCTATACCTCCAGATTCACACTTCCTGCTTAGAATTGCTTTTGCTATTCTGGGTCTTTTGTTTTTCCATATGAATTTCATGATTGCTTTATCTATTTCTACAAGAAATGTCTTTGGGATTCTGATTGGCATCGCATTAAACCTGTAGAGAACTTTGGGTAATATCGCCATTTTGATGATGTTAGTTCTGCCTATCCATGAACAGGGTACATTTTTCCATCTTCTGAGATCTTCTTCTATCTCTCTCTTTAAGGTTCTGTAGTTTTCATTGTATAAATCTTTCACCTCTTTTGTTAGGTTGATTCCCAAGTATCTTATTTTCTTTGAGGATATTGTGAATGGAGTGGTTTTCCTTATTTCCATTTCAGAGGTTTTGTTGCTGATATACAGGAATGCCTTTGATTTGTGCGTGTTGATTTTATATCCTGCCACTTTGCTGAATTCATTTATTAACTCTAGTAGCTTCTTTGTAGATCCTTTTGGGTCTGTTAAGTAGATTATCATGTCATCTGCAAATAGCGATAATTTAATTTCTTCTTTTCCTATTTTTATGCCTTTAATTTCTTTTGTCTGTCTAATTGCTCTGGCTAGTACTTCGAGAACTAAATTGAATAGAAGTGGTGATAGAGGACATCCCTGTCTTGTTCCAGATTTTAGAGGGAATGCCTTCAGTTTTTCTCCGTTTAGGATGATGCTAGCCTGAGGTTTAGCATATATAGCTTTTACAATGTTGAGGTAAGTTCCTGATATCCCTAGTTTTTCTAATGTTTTGAACATAAAGGGATGTTGTATTTTGTCAAATGCTTTTTCTGCATCTATCGAGATGATCATATGGTTCTTGTCTTTAAGCCTATTGATGTGGTGAATAGCATGTATTGATTTCCGTATATTGAACCAGCCTTGCATCCCAGGGATGAATCCTACTTGATCATGGTGCACAAGTTTTCTGATATGTTTTTGTATTCGATTCGCCAGAATTTTATTGAGAATTTTTGCATCCAAGTTCATTAGAGATATTGGTCTGTAGTTTTCTTTCTTTGAAGTGTCTTTGTCTGGTTTTGGGATCAGGGTGATGTTGGCCTCATAGAATGAATTTGGAAGAGCTCCTTCTTTTTCTATTTCTTGAAATAGTTTGAAAAGTATTGGTATTAGTTCTTCTTTGAAGGTTTTGTAGAACTCCGCTGTATACCCATCAGGTCCAGGGCTTTTCTTGGTTGGTAGTCTTTTGATGGCTTCTTCTATTTCTTCCTTTGTTATTGGTCTGTTTAAACTGTGTGTGTCTTCCTGTCTCAATCTGGGCAAATCATATGCCTTAAGAAATTTATCGATATCCTCGCTATCTTCTATTTTATTAGAATATAGGGTTTCAAAATACTTTCTAATTATCTTCTGTATTTCTGTAGTGTCGGTTGTGATATTGCCTTTTTCATCCCGTATATTAGTAATTTGAGTTCTCTCTCTTCTTCTTTTTGTTAGCATAGCTAAGGGCTTGTCTATCTTATTTATTTTTTCAAAGAACCAACTTTTAGTTTTATCAATTTTTTCAATGGTTTTTTTTGTTTCAATTTCGTTTATTTCTGCTCTAATTTTAATTATTTCTTGTCTTCTACTACAATTGCTGTTGTTTTGTTCTTCCTTTTCTAGGTTTTTGAGGTGTAGTGTGAGTTCATTTATTTGTTGGTTTTTTCTTTTTTTGATGAAAGAACTCCAGGATATGAATTTCCCTCTTAAAACTGCTTTCATTGTGTCCCATAGATTCCGGTATGTTGTGTCTGTATTATCATTTGACTCTAAGAATTTTTTTATCTCTTCCTTTATGTCTTCTGTAACCCATTGATCATTCAATAACATATTGTTCATTTTCCATGTGGTGTAGGATTTCTCCTTCCTTTTTTTATCATTGATTTCCAATTTCATTCCATTATGGTCAGATATGGTGCATGGTATTATCTCCACACTTTTATATTTACTAAGATTTGCCTTATGGCATAATATATGGTCTATTTTTGAGTAGGATCCATGTGCTGCTGAGAAGAACGTGTATCCACTTGATGATGATTGGTATATTCTATATATGTCAGTTAGGTCTAGGTTATTGATTGTGCTGTTGAGTTCTATAGTTTCTTTATTCAGTTTTTGTCTAGAGGATCTGTCTAATGGCGAGAGCGGTGTGTTGAAGTCACCCGTAATTATTGTGTTATGGTCTATTTGACTCTTGAACTTGAGGAGCGTTTGTTTTATGTAGATTGCAGCTCCATTGTTTGGTGCATACAAATTGATAATTGTTATGTCTTGTTGGTGGATGGTCCCTTTTAACAGTATATAGTGTCCTTCTTTATCCTTCTTAATTAACTTAGGTTTGAAGTTGATTTTATTTGATATGAGTATGGCCACTCCTGCTTGCTTCCGAGGGCCATGTGAGTGGTATGATTTTTCCCAACCTTTTACCTTCAGCCTGTGTATGTCTTTTCCTATCATATGAGTCTCCTGAAGGCAGCATATTGTTGGATTTGTTTTTTTGATCCAGGTTGCTAGCCTATGTCTCTTGATTGGTGAGTTTAGGCCATTAACATTTAAAGTCACAATTGAGATATGATTTGTACTTCCAGTCATGCTTCTTTATTTATTTATTTTAGTTTGGCTAGTTTTACTTTTTTTGGTTATTTTCCTCCTCCTTTACTGGGATACCTCTTGTTGTTAGTTTTGGGCACTATTTTTCAATTCCTCTTCTTGTAGTGTATTGCTCAGAATGCTTTGCAGTGCTGGTTTTCTTGCTGCAAATTCTTTTAGCTTTTGTTTATCGTGAAAGATTTTAATTTCGTTGTCAAATCTGAAGCTCAATTTTGCTGGATACAGTATTCTTGGTTGAAATCCATTATTTTTCAGCGTTTGAAATACATTGTTCCAGGATCTTCTCGCTTTCAAAGTCTGTGCTGAGAAATCAGTCGTTAACCTAATTGGTTTACCCCTGAATGTAATCTGTCTCTTTTCTCTGGTAGCTTTTAATATTCTCTCCTTGTCCTGTATGTTGGCTATCTTCATAATTATGTGTCTTGGAGTTGGTCTATTATAGTTTTGAATGTTTGGGGTCCTGTAGGCTTCCAGGATTTGGCAATCCATTCCATCTTTCATCTCTGGGAAGTTTTCTACAATTATTTCATTTAATATGCTGTCCATTCCTTTGGTTTGAATCTCTGTGCCTTCTTCTATCCCGATGACTCTCAAATTTGGTTTTTTAATGACATCCCATATCTCTTGAATAGATTGCTCATGGGATTTAAGCATCTTTTCTGTGTTGACTATACTCTTTTCAAGTTGATAAACCTTGTCTTCATTATCTGATGTTCTGACTTCTACTTGATCAAGTCTATTTGTAATATTCTCGTTTGAGTTTTTAATTTGGTTTATAGTTTCCTGCAATTCTAGGATTATAGTTTGATTCTTTTTTAAGATCTCTATCTCCTGGTAGAGCTCGTTCTTTGCCATTTGAATTTGTTTGTTTAATTCATTTTCAAAATATATTTTTATTGCTTGGAGTTGCTGTCTCATGTCTTCTCTAATATTCCTTTCCATTTGAGTTAGGAATGCCTTGAGTTCTTTCCCTATCCCTGCTTCTGATGTTTCTATGTCCTCTTGTAGAATTAAGTTGTCTTGCATTGTTTGTACTCCTTTTTTCCCTTGTTTTCTCATGTTGTCCCCGTTGCTTTCCAGCTCTATTTGATTGTCGTGTTTCTGTTCTCTTCTATAGATTTGTTTTGGTTCTGTTTTACTCTGATGCCTCTCCTTAGTGTTGTTAAACTATGCCTGCTGACGTGGATTCCACTGTGAAGGAAGATCCGACGTCCCAGCTCCAGTGACGACACTACTTTGCTATGACTGGCCCCAGTTCCTTGCCTGGGTGTCCTGATGAGGTGGTGTGACTGCACTGTCTCTGTTTGATTTCAGCTCCCAGTCGCGGCAGGCAGGCGGTCTCTAGCCGCCCAGTATCACAGGCCGCGGGCGGGTGATCGGTCACCTGTGGCCGGGTGTTCTCCTACCACCCAGCTATGCGGGCAGTGGGTGAACTGTCGCCGGCGGGCCTGCAATTTCCAGCTGCCCAGTCTTGAGGGCCTTGCCTCTAGCTTCCTGGTTTCTCCTGCTAGCCTTCTGTAGCCGCAGGGCAGGCCGCATGAATCAGTGGGCCTGGATCTCCGGGGTCCCACAGTTGGCAATTGGGATCCCAGGCACTCTGTCCTTTGGATTTTCCTGCTTGCCCCACCCCCAGCTCTAGCCAGACAGGTTTCCTTTTGGCTGCAGATGGGTGGGGGGGTTGCAGGTCAGGTGCCTCTAGTTCCCCCCTAGTCTTTATGCAGGCTCACTCTGATTCTCCCTCCCCCGGCAAGCCTAGGAGAGAGTTTATGCGAGTTCCCGATGTATGGGGGATGGGCTGAGTGCCACACACCTGTTTTGTTGTTGAGATCTGTCGGAGAATGGGTGGATATATCAGCTGCTCAAGATGCTGACTGCTGATTCCCTTGGTGGAGTGTCCGCTGCGGGGGATGGGACTGTACCGCTTCCTTCCCCGTCTAAACTCCCTTACTCAGCCTGGGGGGTCAGTGCGGGCTTGGCTGGTGGGATTCCACCTGGTCGCAGCCGAGCCTCTCCCTGCTTGCTAATTAATGGCTTCCCTGGGGCGCCACGCCTTCTGTAGCCGCAGGGCAGGCCGCAGGAATCAGTGGGCCTGAATCTCCGGGGTCCCACAGTTGGCAATTGGGATCCCAGGCACTCTGTCCTTTGGATTTTCCTGCTTGCCCCACCCCCAGCTCTAGCCAGACAGGTTTCCTTTTGGCTGCAGATGGGTAGGGGGGGTTGCAGGTCAGGTGCCTCTAGTTACCCCCTAGTCTTTATGCAGGCTCACTCTGATTCTCCCTCCCCCGGCAAGCCTAGGAGAGAATTTATGCGAGTTCCCGATGTATGGGGGATGGGCTGAGTGCCACACACCTGTTTTGTTGTTGAGATCTGTCGGAGAATGGGTGGATATATCAGCTGCTCAAGATGCTGACTGCTGATTCCCTTGGTGGAGTGTCCGCTGCGGGGGATGGGACTGTACCGCTTCCTTCCCCGTCTAAACTCCCGTACTCAGCCCGGGGGGTCAGTGCGGGCTTGGCTGGTGGGATTCCACCTGGTCGCAGCCGAGCCTCTCCCTGCTTGCTAATTAATGGCTTCCCTGGGGCGCCACGCCTTCTGTAGCCGCAGGGCAGGCCGCAGGAATCAGTGGGCCTGGATCTCCGGGGTCCCACAGTTGGCAATTGGGATCCCAGGCACTCTGTCCTTTGGATTTTCCTGCTTGCCCCACCCCCAGCTCTAGCCAGACAGGTTTCCTTTTGGCTGCAGATGGGTAGGGGGGGTTGCAGGTCAGGTGCCTCTAGTTCCCCCCTAGTCTTTATGCAGGCTCACTCTGATTCTCCCTCCCCCAGCAAGCCTAGGAGAGAGTTTATGCGAGTTCCCGATGTATGGGGGATGGGCTGAGTGCCACACACCTGTTTTGTTGTTGAGATCTGTCGGAGAATGGGTGGATATATCAGCTGCTCAAGATGCTGACTGCTGATTCCCTTGGTGGAGTGTCCGCTGCGGGGGATGGGACTGTACCGCTTCCTTCCCCGTCTAAACTCCCGTACTCAGCCCGGGGGGTCAGTGCGGGCTTGGCTGGTGGGATTCCACCTGGTCGCAGCCGAGCCTCTCCCTGCTTGCTAATTAATGGCTTCCCTGGGGCGCCACGCCTTCTGTAGCCGCAGGGCAGGCCGCAGGAATCAGTGGGCCTGGATCTCCGGGGTCCCACAGTTGGCAATTGGGATCCCAGGCACTCTGTCCTTTGGATTTTCCTGCTTGCCCCACCCCCAGCTCTAGCCAGACAGGTTTCCTTTTGGCTGCAGATGGGTAGGGGGGGTTGCAGGTCAGGTGCCTCTAGTTCCCCCCTAGTCTTTATGCAGGCTCACTCTGATTCTCCCTCCCCCAGCAAGCCTAGGAGAGAGTTTATGCGAGTTCCCGATGTATGGGGGATGGGCTGAGTGCCACACACCTGTTTTGTTGTTGAGATCTGTCGGAGAATGGGTGGATATATCAGCTGCTCAAGATGCTGACTGCTGATTCCCTTGGTGGAGTGTCCGCTGCGGGGGATGGGACTGTACCGCTTCCTTCCCCGTCTAAACTCCCGTACTCAGCCCGGGGGGTCAGTGCGGGCTTGGCTGGTGGGATTCCACCTGGTCGCAGCCGAGCCTCTCCCTGCTTGCTAATTAATGGCTTCCCTGGGGCGCCACGCCTTCTGTAGCCGCAGGGCAGGCCGCAGGAATCAGTCGCAACCATGCTTCTTAATCCTAGTCTCTAACCTCTGCTATCTGCAACAGTCCTCTGCACCCCAGTCTCCAACAACTGCTCTCTGAAACAGTCCTTCTCCACCTCATTCTGAAAACTCTGCTGTCTTGAACGAACTTTCTGCAACCCTGTCTCCTACCACTGCTGCCTGTAACAGTCCTTCTGCACCTCATTCTCCCAACTCTGCTCTCTGTAAAATACTTCTGCAACCCAGTCTTTAAACTCTGCACTATGTAACCATCCTTCTGCACAACAGTCTCCAACCTCTTCTCTCTGTAACAGGACTTCTGCAACCCCGTCTCAAAAATCTGCTCTCTGTAACAGGCGTTCTGCACATGAGTCTCAAAAATCTTCTCTCTGCAAAAATTCTTCTCAATACCAGTCTCCAACCTCTTCTCTCTGCAACAGTCCTTTTGCACCACAGTCTCCAACCTCTGCGCTCTGTAAGATCCATCCGAACCCCACTCTCCAAACTCTGATCTCTGTAAAAGTCCTTCTGAACCCCAGTCTCCAACCTCTACTCTCTGTAACAGTCTTTCTGAACCTCAGTCTCCAAAATCTGCTCTCTTCAACAGTCCTTCTGCCTCACATTCTCCAAACTCTGCTCTCTGCAGCAGTCCTTCTGCACCCCAGTCTCCAACGTCTGCTCTCTACAACAGTACTTCTACACTCAGGTTTCCAAAATCTGCTTTCTGCAACGATCCTTCTGGACCCCAGTCTCCAACGTCTACTCTCTGCAGAATCCTTCTGCACCAGAGTCACCAACCTCTGATCTCTGTAACAATCCTTCTGCACCTCAGTCTCCAAACTCTGTTCTCTGTAAGGGTCCTTCTGTAAATCAGTCTCCAAACTCTACTCTCTGTAACAGTCCTTCTGAACCTCAGTCTGCAACCTCTGCTCTCTCTAAGATTCTTCTACAACCCAGTCTCCAAACACTACACTCTGTAACAGTGCTTCTGCACACCAGTCTCAAACCTCTGCTCTCTGCAACGATCCTTCTTCACCAAAGTCTCCAACCTACGCTGTCTGCAACAGTCCTCTGCACACCAGTCTCCAACATCTGCTCTCTGCAACAGTCCTTCTGCCCCTCAGTCTTAAAACTCTGCTCTCTGCAAAGACACTTGGACACCCAATCTCCTACTTTTGCTCTCTGTAACAGTTCTTTGCACCTCATTCTCTTAACTCTGCTCTCTGTACGATCCTTCTACAACCCAGTCTTTAAACTCTGCACTCTGTAACACTCCTTCTGCAAAACAGTCTCCAAACTCTGCTCTCTGTAACAGGACTTCTGCAAGCCAGTCTCCAATCACTTCTCTCTGAAACAGGCCTTCTGCACCCCATTCTCCAACCTCTTCTCTCTGCAACGATTCTTCTCCACCCCAAATCTCCAACCTCTGCTCTCTGCAACAGTCCTTTGCACACCAGTCTCCTAACTCTGCTCTCTGTAAAATCCGTCTGAACCCCAGTCTGCAACCTCTGCTCTGTGTAACAGTTCTTCTGCACCCCAGTCTTCAACATATGCTCTCTGCAACATTTCTTCTGCAGCCCAGTCTCCAACCTCTGCTCTCTGCAACAGTTCTTCAGCAGCCCAATCTAGAACCTCTGCCCTTTGTAACAGTCCTTTGCACTTCAGTCTCCAACCTCTGCTCTCTGCAACAGTCCTTCTGCACCCCAGTCTCCAACCTCTTCTCCCTGCAACCATACTTCTGCACCCCAGTCCTCAATCTCTGCTCTCTGCAACGATCCTTCTGGACCCCAGTCTCCAACCTCTGCTGTCTGGAAGAGTCCTTCTACACCACAGTCTCCAAACTCTGCTCTCTGTAAGATCCTTCTGCACTCCAGTTTCCAAACTCTGTTCTCTCTAACATTCCTTCTCCAAACCAGTCTTTAACCTCTGCTTTCTGCAAGTGTCCTGCAGCACCCAGTCTCCAACCTCTGTTTTCTGCAACAGTCCTTCTGCTCCCCAGTCTCCAACATCTGCTCTCTGTAACAGTCCTTCGGGAACTCAGTCTCAAAACTTTGCTTTTTGTATCAGTCCTTCTGAACACCAGTCCCAAAACTCTGCTCTCTGTATCTATCCTTCTACACCTCAGTCTCAAATCTGTGCTCTCTGTAACATTCCTTCTAGACCCCAGTCTCCAAACTCTGCTCTCTGTAACAGTTTATCTATACTGCAGTCTCCAAACTATGGTCTTTTTAACGGTCCTTCTGCACCCCAATTTCCAACCTCTGTTTTCTGTAACAGTCCTTCTGCACCTCAGTCTCCAAACTCTGCTCTTTCTAACAGTACTTCTACACCTCAGTCTCCAACATCTGCTCTCTGTAACAATGTTTAGGCACCTCAGTCTGACACCTCTCCTCTCTGCATGGTCCTTCTGCACCTCAGTCTCCAACCACTGCTCTCTGTAACAGTCCACCTGCACCTCAGTCTCCAACCTCTTCTCTTCGTAAGATCCTTCAGCAACCCAGTCTCCAAACTCTTCTCTCTATAACAGTCCTTCTGCACCCCAGTCTCCATCCTCTCCTCTCTGTAACAGGCCTTCTGGACGCCAGTCTCCCAACTCTTCACTCTGTAGCAGGCCTTCTGCACCCAAGTCTCCATAATGTGCTCTCTGCAACGATCCTTCTGCACCCCTGTCTCAAACATCTGATCTTTGGAACAGTCCATCTGCACCTCAGTCTCCAAATTCTGCTCTTTGTAAGATGCTTCTGCACCTGAGTCTCCAACCTCTGCTCTCTGTAACAGGACTTCCGAACCTCAGTCTCTAACCTCTGCTCTCTGCAACAGTCCTTTTCCACCCTAGTCTAAAAATTCTGCTCTCTTCAACAGTCCTTCTGAACACTAGTTACCAACATCTGCTCTCTGCAACAGTCCTTCTGCACCTCAGTCTCCCCACTTTGCTCTCTGTAAGATCCTTCTGCAACCCAGTCTTTAAACTCTGCCCTTTGTACCTGTCCTTCTGAACAACAGTCTCCAACTTCTGCTCTCTGTAACAGGACTTCTGCAACCCAGTCTCCAACCTCTGCTCTCTGTAAAAAGCTTTATTCACCCCAATCTAAAAGCTCTTCTCTCTGCAACGATTATTTTCAACCCCAGTCTCCAACATCTGCTTTCTGCAACAGTTGTTTTGAACCCCAGTCTCCAAAATATGCTCTCTGTAAGATCCATCTGAACCACAGTCTCCAAACTATGCACTCTGTAACAGTCCTTCTGCACCCCATTCTCTAAAATTTTCTCTCAGCTACATTCCTTCTGCACCCCAGTCTTCAACATCTGCTCTCTGCAACACTCCTTCTGCACCCCAGTCTCTAAACTCTGCTATCTTCAAGGATCCTTCTGGACCCCAGTCTCCAACCTTTGCTCTCAGCAACAGTCTTTCTGTTCCACAGTCTCCAACCTCTGCTCTCTATAAGATCCTTCTGCACTCTAGTTTCCAAACTCTGCTCTCTATAACATTCCTTCTCCACCCCAGTCTCCAACCTCTGCTCTCTGCAACAGTCATTCCTCTCCCAGTCTCCGAGATCTATTCTCTTTAACAGTCCTTCTGTTTTGCAGTCTCTAACCTCTGCTCTTTGTAAAGGTTGTTCTATACCTCAGTCTCCAACCTCTGCTTTCTGTATCAGTCTGCCTGAACCACAGTCTCCATAATCTGTTCTTTGTATCTATCCTTTGCACCTCAGTCTCCAACCTATGCTCTATGTAAGAGTCCTTCTGCACTCCAGTCTCCAAACTCTGCTCTAGGTAACAGTCTTATACCGCAGTCTCCAAACTCTGCTCTCTGTAAGGGTCCTTCAGCACCCCAGTCTCCAATCACTGTTCTCTGTAAAAGTTCACCTGTACCTCAGTCTGAAACCTCTGCTCTCCACGATTCTTCTGCACCCCAGTCTCCAAACACTGCTCTCTGTAACAGTCAACCTGCAGCTCAGTCTCCAACCTCTGCTCTCTGTAATGCCCTTCAGCAACTCAGTCTCCAAACACTGCTCTCTATAACAGTCCTTCTGCACCCCAGTCTCCAAACTCTCCTCTCTGTAACAGGCCTTCTGCACAAATGTCTCCAAACTCTGCTCTATACAACGATCATTCTGCATGCCTGTCTCCAACCTCTGGTCTCTGCAATGATCCTACTAAACTCCAGTCTCCAACCTCTCAACTCTGAAACAGTCCTTCTGCACCTCAGTCTTCAACCTCTGGTCTCTGTAATAGGCCTTCTGCACGCCAGTCTCCAATCTCTTCTCTCTGCAAAGATTCTTCTCCACCCAAGTCTCCAACATCTTCTCTCTGCAACTGTCCTTTTGCACCCCAGTCTGCAAACTCTGCTCTCTGTAACATCCATCTGAACGGAAGTCTCCAATTTCTGCTCTCTGTAACAGTCCTTCCACACCTCAGTCTCCAACCCCTGCTTGCTCTAACAATCCTCCTGCACCCCAGTCTCTAAAATCTGCTCTCTGCAACAGTCCTTTTCCACCCCATCTCCAACATCTGCTCTCTGCAACAGTCCTTCTGCACCCCAGTCTCCGAACTCTGCTCTCTGCAGCGAACCTTCTGGACCCCAGTCTCCAACGTTTGCTCTCTGAAACAGTCCTTCTGCAATACAGTCTCCAACCTCTGCTCTCTGTCCGATCTTTCTGCACTCCAGATTTGAAACTCTGCTCTCTGTAAAATTTCTTCTCCACCCCAGTCTCAAACCTCTGTCCTCTGCAACATTCCTTCTGCTCCCAGTCTCTGAGATCTGCTGTCTGTCACAGACCTTATGTACCGCAGTTTCCAAACTCTGCTCTCTGTATCGGTCCTTCTGCAAACCAGTCTCCAACCTCTGATTTTTGAATCAGTCGTTCTGAACCCCAGTATCCAAACTCTGCTGTTTGAATCTATCCTTCTGCACCTCAGTCTTCAACCTGTGCTTTCTGTAACAATCCTTCTACACCCCAGTCTCCAAACTCTGCTTTCTGTAACAGTCCTTCTATACCGCAGTCTCCAACCTCTGCTCTCTGTAACGGTCCTTCTGCACCCCAATTTCCAACTTCTGCTTTCTGTAACAGTTCTTCTGCACCTCATTCTCTAAACTCTGCTCTCTGTAACAGTCCTGCGACACCTCAGTCTCCAACCTCTGCTCTCTGTAACAATACTTCTGCACCTCAGTCATAAACCTCTGATCTCCACGATTCTTCTGCACCCTAGTCTCCAAACACTGCTCTCTGTAACAGTCCACCTGAACCTCAGTCCCAACATGTGCTCTTTGTAAGTTCCTTCAGCAAATCAGTCTCCAAACTCTGCTCTGTAACAGTTTTTCTGCACCCCAATCTCCAAACTCTCCTCTCTGTAACAGGCCTTCTGCACTCCAGTCTGGAAACACTGCTTTCTATAGCAGGCCTTCTGCACCCCACTCTCCACTCTCTGCTCTCTGCAATGATCCTTCTGCACCCCAGTCTCAAAAATTGCTCTCTGCAATGATCCTACTGCACCCCAGTCTCCAAATTCTGATCTCTGCAACAGTCCTTCTGCACCTCAGTCTCCAAATTCTGCTCTCTGTAAGATCCTTCTGCAACCCTGTCTCCAAACTCTGTTCTCTGTAACAGTCCTTCTGAACCCCAGTCTCCAACCTCTGCTCTCCACAAGAGTCATTCTGCACCCCAGTCTCCAAACTCTTCTCTCTACAACAGTCTTTCTGCATCCTAGTTACCAACATCTGCTCTCTGCTACGGTACTTCTGCACCCCGATCTTCAACCACTGCTCTCTGTAACAGTCTTCTTGTAATGCAGTATCCAAACTTCGCTCTCTGTAACGTTCTTTCTGCACCCTAGACTCCAATCGCTGCTTTCTGTATCAGTCCTTCTGCACCCCAGTTTCCAACCTCTGCTCTCTGTAAGAGTCCTTCTGCACCTCAGTATCCAACCTCTGATCTCTGCAACAGTCCTTTTGCAACTCAGTCTCCAAATTCTGCTCTCTTTAAGATCCTTCTGCACCCCTGTATTTAACCTCTGCTCTCTGAAACTGTCTTTTTGAATCCGAGTCTCCAAACTCTGCTCTCTGTAACAGGACTTCCGCACCTCAGTCTCCAACCTCTGCTCTCTGCAACAGTCCTTCTGCACCCCAGTCTCCAACATCTGCTTTCTACATTAGTCCTTCTGGACCTTAGTTAGCAACATCTGCTCTCTGCATCAGTCCTTCTGCACGCCACTCTCCAACATCTTCTCTCTGAAACAGTCATTCTTCACCTCAATCTGAAACCTCTGTTCTCTGCAACGATAATTCTGCACCCCAGTCTCAAACCACTGCTCTCTTTAACAGTCCAAGTGCACCTTAGTCTCCAACCTCTGCTCTCTGTAAGGTCCTCCAGCAACTCTTTCTTCAAAATCTGCTCTCTGTACCAGTCCTTCTGCACCCCAGTCTCCAACCTCTCCTCTCTGTAACAGGACTTCTGCACGCCAGTCTCCAAATCTGCTCTCTTTAGCAGGTCTTCTGCACGCAAGTCTCCAACCTCTGCTCTCCGCAACGATTTTTCTGCACCGCAGTCTTTAACCTCTGCTCTCTGTAATGATCATACTGCACCCCAGTCTCCAACCTCTGATCTCTACAACAGTCCTTCTGCACCTCAGTCTCCAAATTCGGCTCTCTGCAACAGTCCTTCTCCACCCCAGTCTCCAACCTCTGCTCTCTGTAACAGTCCTTCTGGACCCCATTCTCCAAACTCTACTCTCTGTAACAGTCCTTCTACACCCCAGTCTAAAACCTCTGCTCTCTGCAAAAGTTTTTCTGCACCACAGTCTCCAACCTGTTTTCTCTGTAACTATCCTTCTGCACCTCAGTCCCCAACCTCTTCTCTTTGCAAGGTTCCTTCTGCACCTCAGTCTCCAACCACTACTCTCTGAAAAGTGCTTTTGCACCTCAGTCTCCAAACTCTGCTCTTTGTAAGATCTTTCTGCACTCCAGTCTCCAACCTCTGCTCTCTGTAACAGGCATTGGGCACCCCAGTCTCCAACCTCTGCTCTCTGTATCAGTCCATCTGCACACCAGTCTCCAACCTCTGCTCTCTGCTAAAGTCCTTCTGCACCCCAGTCTCCAACCTCTGCTCCCTGAAACAGTCCTTGTGCAACCCAGTCTCCAACATCTGCTCTCTGAAACAGTTCTTCTGTACCTCAGTCTAAAAAATCTGCTCTCTGCAACAATCCCTATGCACCCCAGTCTCCAGCCTCTGGTCTCTGTAACAGTCTTTCTGTACCTCTGTCTCCTACCTCTGCTCTCTATAAGATCCTTCTGAAAACAAGTGTGCAAACTCTGCTCTTTGTAATAGTCCTTCTGCACCCCAGTCTCCAAACTCTGCTCTAGGTTACATGCCTTCTGCATCCCAGTCTCCAACATCTGCTCTCTCTAAGAGGCCTTCTGCACCCCAGTCTCCAACCTCAACTCTCTGCAACGATCCATCTGCACCCCAGTCTCCTACCTCTACTCTCTAAAATAGTCCTTCTGCACCCCAGTCGCCTACCTCTGCTCACTGTAAGATCCTTCTATCACCAGTCTCCAAACCCTGCTCGCTGAAACAGTCTTTCTGGAACCTAGTCTCCAAACTCTGCTCTCTGCAACATTGCTTCTGCACCCAGTATCAAACATATGCTCTCTGTAAAAGTCTGTCTGCACCCTGGTCTCCAACCTCTGCTCTCTGTAATGATTTTTATGCACCCCAGTCTCAAACATCCGCTCTCTGTAACAGGTCTTCTGCCCCGTAGTCTCCAAACTCTTTTCTCTCTAAGATACCTCTGAAACCTAGTCTCCAAGGTCTGCTCTCTGTAACTGTCTTCTGCACCCCAGTCTTTAACCTCTGCTCTCTACAACATTCCTTCTGCACCCCAGTCTCCAAATTGTGCTCTCTTTAAGAATCTTTCTGCACCTCAGTCTCCAAACTCTGCTCTATGTAACGATCCTTCTGCACCCCAGTCTCGAACCTCTGCTCTCTGCAACCACCCTTCGGCACCTCAGTCTCCAACCTCTGCTCTCTGCAACGATATTTCTGCACCCCAGTCTCAAACCTCCTCTCGCTTCAACAGTCCTTTTGAACCCCTGTCTCCAACATCTGCTTTTTCCAACAGTTCTTCTGTACCTCAGTCTGAAAACTCTGCTCTCTGTAATACTCCACTTACAACCTAGTCACCAAACTCTGCTCTCTGTAACAGTCCTTCTGAACCTCTATCTTTAATCTCTGCTCCATGCAACAGTCCTTCTGCGCACAAGTCTCCAACATCTGCTCTCTTAAACAGTCCTTCTATACCACAGTCTCCAACTCAGCTCTCTGAAACAGTCCTTCTACACCCCAGTCTCCATTCTCTGATCGCCCCAACTATTCTTCTGCACCCCAGTCTCCAAAGTCTGTTCTCTTCTCAGTTCTTCTGCACCCCAGTATCCAACTTCTGCTCTCTGTAACAGTCCTTCTGTACCACAGACTCCAACCTCTGTTCTCTGTAAGTGTCCTTATGCACCCCAGTATCTAACCTCTGCTTTCTGTATCAGTTGTTTTGAACCACAGTCTCCAAATTCTTCCCTCTGTAACCGTCCGTCGGCAACTCAGTCTGCAACCTCTGCTCTTTGCAACAGTCCTTCGGCACCCTAGTCTCCAAACTTTGCTCTCTGCAACAGTCCTTTTGCACCCCAGTCTCTAACATCTGCTCTCTGCAACAGTCATTCTCCACCCTAGTCTTCAAACTTTGCTCTCTGTAACAGTCCTTCTGTACTGCATTCTAAAACCTCTGCTCTCTGTAAGGGTACTTCTGCACCCGAGTCTTTAACCTCTGCTTTTTGTGTCAGTCCTTCTGCACCCCAGTCTCAAACCTGTTCTCTGTATAACTGTCCTGCACTTTAGTCTCCAACCTCTGCTCTCTGCTACAATCCTTCTGGACCCAAATCTCTAAACTCTACTCTCTGCAACAGTCCTTCTAAATCCCATTCTAAAACCTCTGCTCTCTGCAACAATCCTTCTGAACCCCAGTCTCCAAACTCTGATCTCTGTAGCAATCCTTATGCACCTCAGTCTCCAACCTCTACTCTCTGTAACAGTACTTCTGCGCCTCAGTCTCCAACCTCTACTCTCTGTAACAGTACTTCTGCGCCTCAGTCTCCATCCTCTGCTCTCTTTAAGATCCTTCTGCAAACCAGTCTTCAATCTCTGCTCTCTGTAGCAGTCCTTCATCACCCCAGTCTCCAAATTCTGCTCTCTGTAACAGGTCTTTTGCACCCCAGTCTCCAACCTCTTCTCTCTGTATCAGTCAATCTGCACCCCAGTCTCCAACGTCTACTCTCTGCAACGATCCTTCTGCACCCTAGTCTCTAACCTCTGCTCTCTGCAACAGTCTTTGTGCAACCCAGTCTACAACATCTGCTCTCTGCAAAAGTTCTTCTTTACCTCAGTCTGAAAACTCTGCTCTCTGCAATAATCCTTCTGCACCAAAGTCTCCAACCTCTTCTCTCTGTAACAGTCTTTAAGTACCTCAGCCTCTAACCTCTGCTTTAAGCAACAGTCATTCTGCACCACAGTCTGCAACATCCGCTCTTTGCAACATTCCTTCTGCACCCCATTATCAAACCATTGCTCTCTGTAAATTTCGTCTGCACCCCAGTCTCTAACCTCTGTTCTCTGTAACAGTCCTTCTGCACCCCAGTCTTTAAACTCTTCTCCATGTAACAGTCTTTCTGCACCTCAGTCTCCAACCTCTTTTTACTGCAAAATTCCTTCTGCAAACAAATCTTTAACCTCTGCTCTTTGCAACATTTCTTCTGCTCCCCAGTCTCCAACCTGTGCTCTCTGTAAAAGTCCTTCTTCACCCCAGTCTCCAAACTTTGCTCTCTGTAACTATCCTTCTGCATCCCAGTCTCGAACCTCTGCTCTCTGCAAAGATCCTTCTCTACCTCAGTCTCGAACCTCTACTCTCTGCAACGATCGTTCTGCACCCCAGTCTGAAACCTCTGGTAGCTACAACTGTCCTTGTGAACCCCAGTCTTCAACATCTGCTTCCTGCAACAGTTATTCTGTACCTCGGTCTGAAAACTATGCTATCTGCAATAATCCATCTGCTCCCCAGTCTCAAACCTCTGCTCTCTGTAACAGTCCTTCCTTAACTCAGTCTCCAATCACTGCTCTCTGCAACAGTTCTTCTACACCCCAGTCTCCATACTCTGATCGCCCCAAGGGTCCTTCTGCACGCCAGTATCCAAACTCTCGACATCGGTTCTTATGCACCCCAGACTCCAACCTCTACTCTCTGTAACAGTCCTTCTGTACCACAGTCTCCAACCTCTGTTCTCTGTAAGGGTCCTTATGCACCCCAGTATCCAACCTCTACTTTTTTTATCAGTCGTTTTTAACCACAGTCTCCAAACTCTGCCCTGTGTAACCGTCCTTCTGCAACTCAGTCTGCAACCTCTAATCTCTGCAACAGTCCTTCTGCACCCTAGACTCCATCCTCTGCTCTCTGCAACAGTCATTTTGCACCCCAGTCTCCAACATCTGCTCTCTGCTCTAGTCATTCTCCACCCCAGTCTTCAACCTCTGCTCTCTGCAACAGTCCTTCTACATCCCAGTTTCCATACTCTGCTCCCACCAACGATCCTTCTGCACCCGAGTCTCCAACGTCTGTTTTCTGCAAAAGTCCTTCTACACCCCAGTCTCCAACCTCTGCTCTCTGCAACAGTCCTTCTGCACCCCAGTCTCCATAATCTGCTCGCCCCAACGATCCATGAGCACCCAAGTCTCCAACCTCTACTTTCTACATCAGTTCTTTTGCACCCAAGTCTCCAACCTCTGCTCTCTATAACAGTCCTTCTGTACGGCAGTCTCCAACTTCTGTTCTCTGCAACGAAACTTCTACACCACAGTCTTTAACATCTGCTCTCTTCAAAAGTCCTTCTGCACCTCAATCTGAAAATTTTGTTCTCTGCAACAATCCTTCTGCACTCCAGACTTCAACATCTGCTCTCTGTAACAGTCCTTCTGCACCTCAGTTTCCAAACTCTGCTCAATGTAAGATCCTTATGCAACACAGTCTCCAAAATTTGCTCCCATTAACAGTCCTTCTGCACCTCAGTCTCCAACCTCTGCTCTCTATAACAGTCGATCTACACCTCAGTCTGAAACCTTTTCTCTCGCAGCATCCATCTGAATCCCAGTCTCCAGACACTGCTCTCTGTAACAGTCCTCCTGCACCTCAGTCTCCAAACTCTGCTGTTTGTAAGAACCTTCTGCCACTTAGTCCCTAACTCTGCTCTCTAAAACAGTCTTTCTGCACCCCAGTCTTCAACCTCTGCTCTCTGTAACAGGCCTTCTGCACCCCAGTCTCCAACCTCTTGTCTCTGCAACGATCATTCTACACCTCAGTCTCCAACATCTGCTCTCTGTAAGATCCTTCTGCAACCCAGTCTCCAGACTCTGCCCTCGCTAATAGACCTTCTGCACCCCTTCTTTGAACTCTCCTCTTTTTAACAGGCCTTCTGCACTCCAGGCTCCATATTCTGTTTTTTTAACAAGTCTTCTGACCCCAGTCTCTAACCTGTGGTCT
Organism: Ictidomys tridecemlineatus; assembly: GCF_052094955.1. Classification (NCBI taxonomy): domain Eukaryota; kingdom Metazoa; phylum Chordata; class Mammalia; order Rodentia; family Sciuridae; genus Ictidomys; species Ictidomys tridecemlineatus. The sequence continues at coordinate 200,964 of NW_027521648.1, read as the reverse complement.
CAGCAACAGTCCTTCTGCACCTCAGTCTTAAAACGCTGTTCTCTGCTATTATCCTTTTGCACCACAGTCTCCAACCTCTACTCTCTCTAACAGTCCTGCTGCACCTGGGTCCCCAACATCTGCCTCTTTGTTAGATCCTTCTTCAACCCAGTCTCTAAAGATATATAGCAGTCTTTCTGGACCCCTTCTCCACACTCTGCTCTCCGTAACAGGCGTTCTGCACCCCAGTCTCCAACCTCTGCTCTCTGTAACACTCTTTTTTCACCTCAGTCTCCAACCTCTGCTCTCTGCAATGATCATTCTGCACCCTAGTCTCCAACGTCTCCTCTCCTCAACAGTCCTTCTGAACCTCTGTCTCCAAATTCTGCTCTCTGCAACAGTCCTTCACCCAAGTCTCCAACATCTGCTCTCTGCAACAGTCCTTCTACAACCCAGTCTTCAACCTCTGCTCTGTGTAAAAGTCCTTCTGCACCCCAGTATCCAACCTCTGCTATCTGTAACAATTCTTCTTCACCCCAGTCTTCAACCTCTGCTCTCTGCAACAGTCCTTCTTCCCCATATACTCCAACTTCTGCTCTCTATTACAGTCTTTATGTACCGCAGTCTCCAACCTCTGCTCTCTATAATGGTCCCTCTGTATCCCAATTTCCAAACTCTGCTTTCTGTAACAGTCCTTCTGCACCTCAGTCTTAAACCTCTGCTCTCTGCACTATCCCTCTGCACCCTAGTCTCCAATCACTGCTCTCTGTAACATTCATCCTGCACCACAGTCACCAACCATTGCTCTCTGTAAGATCCTACTGCAACCCAGCCTCAAAAGTGTGCTCTCTATAACAGCCCTTCTGCAACCCAGTCTCCAACCTCTGCTCTCTGTAGCAGGACTTATTCACCCCATTCTCCAAACTCTTCCCTCTGAAACAATCCTTCTGCACGCCAATCTGAAACCTCTGCTCTTTGTAACCGTCCTTCTGCACCCCAGTCTCACACCTCTGTTTTCTGTATCATAATTCTTCACCCCAGTCTCAAACGTCTGCTCTGTGTAACAGTCCTTCTGCATCTCAGTCTCCAATGTCTGCTCTCTGCAACAGTCCTTCTGCACCCCAGTCTCCAACCTCTGCTTTCAGCAACATTTCTTCTCCACCCCAGTCTCCAACCTGTGCTCTCTGTAACATTCCTTCTGCACCGCAGTCTCCCACTTCTTCTCTCTGTAACAATCCTTCTGCAGCCCAGTCTCCACCTCTGCTCTTTTCAAGGATTATTCTGCAACTCAGTCTCCAACTTCTGCTCTCTTCAACGATCCTTCTGCACCCGAGTCTCCAACCTCTACTCTCTGTAACTGTTTTTCAGCACCTAAGACTCCAACCTCTGCTCTCTGCAAACTTCCTTCTGCACCCTTGTCTCCAAACTCTTCTCTCTGCAACAATCCTTATGCACCACAGTCTCCAACATCTGCTCTCTGCAACTGTCTTTCTGCACCACAGTCTCAAAAGTCTCCTCTCTTTAACACTCTTTCTGCACCACAGTCTCCAACCTCTGTTCTCTGTAAGGTCGTTCTGAACCCAAGTTTTCAAACTCTGCTCTCTGTAACATTTTTTCTCCAACTCAGTCTAAAACCTCTGCTTTCTTCAACGGTCCTGCTGCAACCCAGTCACCAACATCTGTTCTCTGCAACAGTCTTTCTACTCCCAAGTCTCAAACCTCTGCTCTCTATAACGGTCCTTCTGCACCCCAGTCTCAAAACTCTGCTTTCTGTATAAGTTTTTCTGAACCATGGTTTCCAACCTCTGCTCTCTGTAACAGTAAATTTGCACCTTTGTCTCAAACCTCTAAACTCTGAAACCTTACTTCTGCACCCCATTCTCTAACCTCTGCCTTCTGTAAAAGTCCTTCTGCACTCAATTCTCTAACCCCTGCTGTATGCAACAGTCCTTCTGTACCACAGTCTCAAACCTCTGCTCTATGTACCGGTTCTTCTGCACCCCAGTCTCAAACCTTTTCTCTCTGTAATATTCTTTCTGCACCTCAGTCTCCAACCTCTGCATCTGTGAAAGTTCTTCTGCACCCCAGTCTCAAAACTCTGCTCCCTGCAACAGTTCTTCTGAACCCCAGTCTCCAACATCTGCACTCTGAAACAGCTCTTCTATAAAACATTCTCCAACCTCTGCTCTCTGTAACAGTCCTCGTGTATTGCAGTCTCCAAACTCTGCTCTCTGCAACGGTCTTTCTGAACCCAGGTCTCCAACCTCTACTTTCTCTATCAGTCCTTCTGAACCCCAGTCTCAAACCTCTGCTCTCTGTAACAGTCCTTATGCACCACAGTCTCCAAATTCTCCTGTCTGCAACAGTCCTTCTGCAAACAAGTCTCCAACACCTGCTCACTGCAACAGTCCTTTTTCACCCCATTCTCCGACCTCTGCTATCTGCAACAGTCCTTCTGCACCCCAGTCTCCAACCTCTGCTCTCTGCAATGTTCCTTCTGCACCTCAGTCTCCAAAATCTGTTCTTTTTAACAGTCCTTCTTCACACCAGTCTCAAACCTCTGCTCTCTAGAAAGATGCTTCTGCACCTCAGTCTCCAACATCTGTAATCTCTCACAGTCCTTCTGAACCTCAGTGTAAAAACTCGGATCTCTGCAACAATTTCTCTGCACCCCAGTCTCTAAACTCTGCTCTCTGTAACAGTCCTTTTGTACTGCAGTCTCCAATCTCTGCTCTCTCTAACGGTCCATCTGCACACCAGTCTTTAACCTCTGCTTTCTGTATAAGTCCTCTGCACCCCAGTCTCCAACCTCTGCTCTGTGTAACTTTTCTTCAGCACCTAAGTCTCCACCCTCTCTTCTCTGTATCAGTCCTTCTACATCCCAGTCTCCAAACTCTACTCTCTACAACGATCCTTTTGCACCCCAGTCTCCAACCTCTGCTTTCTGTATCAGTCCTTCTGAACCCCAGGCTCGAACCTATGCTCTCTGTAACAGTCCTTATGCACCACAGTATCCAAATTCTCCTCTCTGCAACAGTCCTTCTGCAAACTAGTCTCCAACACCTGCTCCCTGCAACAGTCCTTTTTCACCCCATTCTCCGACCTCTGCTATCTGCAACAGTCCTTCTGCACCCCAGTCTCGAACCTCTGCTCTCTGTAACAATCCTTCTGCAATTCTGTCTTCACCTCTGCTCTTTGCAATGTTCCTTCTGAACCTCAGTCTCCAACCTCTACTCTCTGTAACAGTCCTTCTGCACCTCAGTCTCCAACCTCTGCTCTCTGTATGATCCTTCTGCAACCCAGTCTCCAAACTCTGCCCTCTGAAACAGTCGTTCTGCATCCCTTCACCAAACTCTGCTCTCTGTAACATGCCTTCTGCACCGCAGTCTCCAACCTCTGTTCTTTTTAACAGTCCTTCTGCACCACAGTCTCAAACCTCTGCTCTCTACAAAGATGCTTCTACACCCCAGACTCCAACCTCTGTAATCTCCCACAGTCCTTCTGAACCTCAGTGTAAAAACTCGGATCTCTGCAACGATTTTTCTGCACCCTAGTCTCTAAACTCTGCTCTCTGTAACAGTCCTGTTCCACCTCAGTCTCCAAACTTTGCTGTCTGTAAGATCCTGCTACAACACTGTCTCCAAACTCTGCTCTCTGTAACAGTCCTTCTGCACCTCAGTCTCCAACCTCTGCTCTCTGTAACAGTCTTTCTGCAACTCAGTCTCCAAACTCTGCTCTCTGTAACATTTCTTCTCTACCCCGTCTTCAACCTCTGCTCTCTGCAACGGTTCTTCTGCACGACAGTCTCCAACCTGTGTTCTCGGCAACAGTCCTTCTGCACCCCAGTCTACAAACTCTGCTCTGGGTATCATTTTTTCTGCACCTCAGTCTCCAACCTCTGCTGTATGTAAGGTCTTTCTGCGTCCCAGTCTCCAAACTCTGCTCTCTGTAACAGTCCTTCTGCACCCCAGTCTCAAACCTCTTCTCTGTGCAACAGTTTGTCTGCACCACAGTCTCCATCCTCTGCTCTCTCAAAGATTCTTCTTCACCCCAGTCTCCAAACTCTGATCTCCTTAACAGTAATTCTTCACCCCAATCTCCAACCTCTGATCACTGTAACAATCCTTCTGCACCTCAGTCTCCAACCTCTGATTTCTGCAAAAATCTTTCTGCACCCCAGTCTCAAACCATTGCTCTCAGTAACATTTCTTCTGCACCTCAGTCTCCAACCTCTTCTCTATGTAAGATCCTTCTGCCACCCAGTCTCCAAACTCTGCTCTCTGTAACAGTCCTTTTGCACCCAAGTCTCCAACCTCTGCTCTGTGCAACAGTTCGTCTGTATCCGACTCTCCAAACTCTGCTCTCTGTATGATACTTCTGCACCCCAATCTCAAAACTCTGATCTCTGTAACAGTAATTCTTCACCGCAGTCTCCAAACTCTGCTCCCTGCAACAATTATTCTGCAACCAAGTCTTTAACTTCTGCTCTCTGAAACACTTTTTCTGCACCCCAGTCTTTAAAATCTACTCTCTGAAACAGTCTTTCTTCATCCCATTCTCCAACCTCTGCTCTCTGCAACAGTCCTTCTGTACCCTGGTCTCCAACCTCTGCTCTTTGTAACAGTCCTTATGTACTGCAGTCTCCAACCTCTGCTGTCTGTAAGGTTCATTCTGGACCCAAGTCTCCAACCTCTGCTTTCTGTATCAGTCCTTCTGCACTCCAGTCTCCAACCTCTGCTTTCTGTAACAGTCCTCTGCATCTCAGTCACCAAAATCTGCTCTCTATAACAGTCTTTCTGCACCCCAGTCTCCAAAGTGTGCTCTCTGCAACAGTCCATCTACACTCCAGTCTTCAACCTCTGCCCTGTGTAACAGTCCTTCTGCAACCTAGTTTCCAATATCTGCTCTCTGCAAGGATCCTTCTGCATCCCAGTCTCAAAATCTACTCTCTGCAACCGTCCTTCTGCACCCAAGTCTCCAACCTCTGCTCTCTGCAATGATCCTTTGGCACAACAGTCTCCAACCTCTACTCTCTGCAATAATCCTACTGCACCCCAGTCGTTAAACTCTGCTCTCTGTAACAATACTTCTGCACCGCAGTCTCCAAACTCTGCTCTACGTAATATTCTTCTGCAACCCAGTCTCCAAACTCTGCTCTTTGTAACAGCCCTTCTGTACCCAGTCTCCAAACTTTGCTCTCTGTAACAGGCCTTCTGCACCCCAGTCTTCAAACTCTGCTCTCTGTGTCAGTCCTTCTTAACCCCAGTCTCCAAACTCTGCTCTCTTTAACATTCTTTCTGCATCTCAGTCTTCTACCACTGCTCTCTGCAACAGTTCTTCTGCACACCAGTCTCCAACATCTGCACTCTGAAACAGTTCTTCTCCACTCCAGTCTCCAACCTCTGCTCTCTGTAAAAGTCCTCCTGTATTGCAGTCTCCAAATTCTGCTCTTTGTAATGGTCCTTCTGAACCTCAGTTTCCAACCTCTGCTTTCTGTACCAGTCCTTCTGCACCCCAGTCTCCAACTTCTGCTCTTTGTAACAGTCCTTCTGCACAATATTCTCCGACCTTTGCTCTCTGTTACAGACTTTGTATTCCGCAGTCTCCAACCTCTGCTCTTTGTAACGGTCCCTCTGCACCCCAATTTCTAACCTCTGCTTTCTGTAACAATCTTTCTGTACCTCAGACTCAAACTCTGCTCTCTGTAACCATCCTTCTGCACCTCAGTCTCCAACCTCTGCTCTCTGTAAAAGGCCTTCAGCACCCCAGTCTCCAACCTCTGCTCTCTGTAACAGTCCTTCTGCATCCCAGTCTCCAACATCTGCTCTCTGCAATGATCCTTCTTCTCCCCAGGCTCCAACCTTTGTTCTCTGCAATGGTCCTTCTCCACCCCAGTCTCCAAACTCTGCTCTCTGTAACAGTCCTTCTGTACCGCAGTCTCCAAACTCTTCTCTCTGTAACGGTCCTTCTGAACCCCAATTTCCAACCTCTTCTTTCTATAATAGTGCTTCTGCACCTCAGTCTGGAACCTCTGCTCTCTGAAACTATCCTTCTGTACCCCAGTCTCCGAACTGTGCAATCTGTAACAGTCTTTTTGCACCCCAGTCTCTAACCTCTGCTCTCTGTAAAATGCCTTCTGCACTCCAGTTTCCAAACTCTGCTCTCTGTAACAGGCCTTCCGAACCCCAATTTCCAACCTCTTCTTTCTATAATAGTGCTTCTGCACCTCAGTCTGGAACCTCTGCTCTCTGCAACTATCCTTCTGTACCCCAGTCTCCGAACTGTGCAATCTGTAACAGTCTTTTTGCACCCCAGTCTCCAACCTCTGCTCTCTGTAAAATGCCTTCTGCACTCCAGATTCCAAACTCTGCTCTCTGTAACAGGCCTTCTGCACTCCAGTCTCCAACCTCTTCTCTCTGCAACGATCTTTCTGCACCTCAGTTTCCAACCTCTACTGTCTGCAACAGTTAATCTGCACCTCAGTCTCTAACCTCTGCTCTCTGTAAGATTCTTCTGCACCTCAGTCTCCAAGCTCTAGTCTCTGTAACAGTCTATATACACCCCAGTATCCAACCTCTGCTCTCTGTAACAATCTTAGGCACCTAAATCTTCAACTTCAGCTCTCTGCATCGGTCCTTCTACACCCCACTCTCCAAACTCTGTTCTCTGCAATAGTCCTTCTGTACCACAGTCTCCAAAGTCTGCTTTCTGTATCAGTTCTTCTGTACCCCAGTCTCCAACCTCTGCTTTCTGTAACAGTCCTTCTGCACCTCAGTCTAGAACCTCTGCTCTCTGCAACATTTTTTCTTCACCCCAGTCTCTAACCTGTGCTCTGTGTAACTGTCCTTCTGCAAGCCAGTCTCCAACATTTGCTCTCTGTAAGTATCGTTCTCCACCATAGTCTCCAACCTCTGCTCTCCTCAACGATCATTCCGCACCTCAGTCTCCAACCTCTGCTCTCTTCAACGATCATTCTGCACCCCAGTCTTCAACCAATGGTCTCTGTAACAGTACTTATGCAGCTCAGTCTCCAACCTATGCTCTCTGTAAGATACTTCTGCAAACTATTCTACAACATCTGCTCTCTGCAATGATCCCTTAGAACCCCAGTCTCCAACCTCTGCTCCCTGTAACAGTCCTTCTGTACAGCAGTCTCCAAATTCTGCTCTCTGTAACGGTCCTTCTACACCCCAGTCTCCAACCTCTACTTTATGTATTAGTCTTTATACAACCCAGTCTCCAAACTCTGCTCTCTGTAACAGTTTTTATGCACCTCAGTCTCCAAATCTGCACTCTGCAACAGTCCTCTGCACCCTAGTTTCCACCCTCTACTCTCAGTAACAGTTCTTCTGCACCCCAATATCCAAACTCTGCTCTCTGTAACACTCCTTCTGCATTCCAGTCTCTACCCTGTGATCTCTGTAACAATTGGGCTGGACATCAGTCTCCAACCTCTGCTCTCTACAACGTTCCTTCTGCTCCTCAGTCTCCAAACTCTACTATCAGTAAAAGTCCTTCTGCACCTCAGTCTTCAAAATTTGCTCTCTGTAAGATCCTTCTGCAACCAATTCTCCAAACTCTGCTCTATGTAACAGTCCTTCTTCACCCTGATCTCCAAACTCTGCTCTCTGTAACAGTCTTTCTGCACCCCAGCCTTATAACTCTGCTCTCTTTAATAGGCCTTCTGCAACCCAGGATCCAACATCTGCTCTCTGCAACAGTACTTCTGCACCTCAGTCTGAAAACGCTGCTCTCTGCAACAATCCTTCAGCACCCTAGTCTTAAGCCTCTGCTCTTTTAACACTTCTTCTGCACCTCTGTCTCCAAAATGCTCTCTATAAGATCCTTCTGCAACCCAGTCTCGAAACTGTGCTATCTGTAACAGTCCTTCTGCGCCCCAGTCTCCAACCTCTGCTCTCTGCAACAGTCCTTCTGCACCCACGTCTCAAACCTCTACTCTCTGTAAGATTCTTCTACACCCAAGTTTCCAAATTCTGGTATCTGAAACAGTCCCTCTGAAGCTCAGTCTGAAAACTCTTCTGTCTTCAACGATCCTTCTGCAACCCAGTCTCCAACCTCCGCTCTCTGTAACAGTCATTCTGCACCTCAGTCTCCAAACTCTGTTCGCTGTAAGATCCTTCTGAAACCCAGTCTCCAAAATCTGCTATCTGTACCAGTCCTTCTGCACCCCAGTCTCAAACCTCTGCTCTCTGTAACAAGCCTTCTGCACCCCAGTCTCCAAACTCTGCTCTCTCTAACAGGCCTTTTGCTCCCCAGTCTCCAACCAATTCTCTCTGCAATGATACTTCTGTACCCCGGTCTCCAAACTCTGCTCTCTGTAACAGTCCTTCTGCACCACAGTCCCCAAACTCAGCTCTCTGAAAGATCCTTCTGCAACCCAGTCTACAAACTCTGGTCTCTGTAACAGTCCTTCTAAACCCCAGTCTCCAACCTATGCTCTCTGTAACAGTCCTTCTGTACTGCAGTCTCCAATCTCTGCTCTCTCTAATGGTCCTTCTGCACGCCAGTCTTTCACCTCTGCTTTCTGTATCAGTCCTTTGCACCCCAGTCTCCAACCTCTGCTCTGTGTAATTTTTCTTCAGCACCTAAGTCTCCACCCTCTCTTCTCTGTATCATTCCTTCTACATCCCAGTCTCCAAACTCTGCTCTCTGCAACGATCCCTTTGCACCCCAGTCTCCAACCTTTGCTCTCTGCAAAAGTCCTTCTGCACCCTAGTATCCAACATCTGATCCCTGCAACAGTCCTTCTATACCCCAGTCTCTATAATCTCTTCTCTGCAACGATCCTTCTGCACCCCCGTCTGCAACGTCAGCTTTCTGCAACAATCCTTGTTCACCCAAATTTCTAAACTTTGCTCTGTGTAAGATCCTACTGAACCCCACTTTCCAAACTCTGCTCTCTTTAACATTCCTTCTTCACACCAGTCTCCAATCTCTGCTCTCTTCAATGGTCCCTCTCCAACCCAATCTCAGACCTTGTTCTCTACAACGGTTCTTCTGTAACGCAGTTTTCAACCTCTGTTCTCTTTGAGGATCCTCCTGCAACAAATCTTTAAACTCTGCTTTCTCTTTCAGTTTTTCTGCACCACAGTCTCCAAACTCTGCTCTCTGTATCAGTTCTTCTGCACCTCACTCTGCAAAACCTTTTCTCTGCAACAGTCCTTCTGCACCCCAGGCTTCAACCTCTGCTCTATGCAACAGTCCTTCTATACCCCAATCTCCAAACTCTGCTCTCTGCAAGAGTCCTTCTGCACCAAACTCTCCAACCTCTGCTCTCAAAAACAGTCCTTCTGCACCCCAGACTCCAAACTGTGCTCTCTGTAAGATCCTTCTGCAACTCAGTCTCCATCCTCTGCTCTCTGCAACAATCATTCTGCACCCTGTCTTCAACCTCTGCTCGCTGCATCAGTTTTTGTGCACCCAGTCTCCAACATCTGCTCTCTGCAACAGTTTTTTTGTATCTCGGTCTAAAATCTCTGCTCTGCAACAATCCTTCTGCACCCCAGTCTCCAACCTCTGCTTTCTTTTACAGTCCTTCTGTACCTCAGTGTTCAAAATCTGCTTTTTGTAAGACCCTTCTGAAACCCAGTCTGTAAACACTGCTCATGGTAAAAGTGCTTCTGCACCCCAGTCTCCAACATCTGCTCTCTGTAATAGGCCTTCTTCACCCCAGTCTCCAACCTCTGCTCTCTTTAGAGGCCTTTTGCACCCCAGTCTCCAACGTCTGCTGTCTTCAAAAGTCCTTCTGCACCCCAGTCTCCAACCTGTGCTCTCTTTAACAGTACTTCTGCTCCCCAGTCTCCAACCTCTGCTCTCTGTAACACTACTTCTGTACCGGAGTTTCCAACATCTGTTCTCAGCAACAGTGCTTTTGCACCCGAGTCTCCAAATTCTGCTCTCTGTAACACTCCTTCTGTACCGGAGTCTCCAAACTCTGCTCTCTGTAACGGTTCTTATTCACCCCAGTCTCCAACATCTGCTTTCTCTATAAGTCTTTCTGCACCTCAGTCTTTAACCTCTGTTCTCTTTAACAGTCCTTCTGCACCTCAGTCTCCAACCTCTGCTTTGTGCCCAATTCCTATTGCACCCAGTCTCCAAACTGTGCTCTCTGTAACAGTACTTCTTCTCCCCAGTCTCCAACCTCTGCTCTCTGTAACACTCCTTCTGTACCGGAGTCTTCAACATCTGTTCTCAGCAACAGTGCTTTTGCACCCCAGTCTCAAAACTCTGCTCTCTGTAACACTCCTTCTGTACCGGAGTCTCCAACCTCTGCTCTCTGTAACGGTTCTTATGATCCCCAGTCTCCAACATCTTCTTTCTCAATAAGTTCTTCTGCACCCCAGTTTTAACCTCTGCTCTCTTTAACTGTCCTTCTGAACCTCAGTCTCAAACCTCTGCTTTTTGCCGAATTCCTATTGCACCCAGTCTCCAACCTGTGCTCTCTGTAAAAGTCCTTCTGCACCCCAGTCTCCAACCTCTGCTCTCTTTCACAATGCTTCTGCACCCCAGTCTCGAACTTCTGCTCTCTGCAAAGATACTTCTGCACCTCAGTCTCCAACCTCTGCTCTCTGCAACGATACTTCTGCACCCCAGTCTCAAACCTCTTCACTCTGTAACATTCCTTCTGCACCTTAGTCTCCAACCTTCGATCTCTGTCCAGTGCTTTTGCACCCCAATTTCCAACCTCTGCTCTCTGCAACAGTCCTTATATACTCAGGTCTCAAAACTCTGCTCTCTGCATCAGTTTTTCTTCACCCCACTCGCCAAACTCTGCTCTCTGTAACAGGCCTTTTTCACCCCAGTCTCCAACCTTTGCTCTCTGTAAGAGTCCTATTGCACCCCAGTCTCTAAACTCTGCTCTCTGACACGATCCTTCTAAACCACAATCTCCAAGGTCTACTCTATGCAACTGTCCTTCTGAACACGGGTCTCCAATCTCTGCTCTCTGTAACAGGCCTTCTGGACCCCAGTCTCCAACCTCTACTCTCGGTAACAGGCCTGCTGCTCTCCAGTCTCCAACTTCTACTCTCTGCAAGGATCCTTCTGCATTCCAGTCTCCAAATTCTGCTCTCTGCAACAGTCCTTCCTCACCCCAGTCCCAACCTCAGATCTCTGAATGCTCCTTCTGCAACCCAGTCTCCAATCTCTAATCACTCTAACAATCCTTCTGCACCATAGTCTCCAACCTCTGCTCTCAGCAATGGTCATTATGCACCCCAGTCTCAAATTTCTATTCTCTGCAACAGTCTTTCTGCACCACAGTCTGAAACATCTGCTCTCTGAAACAGTCCTTCTGCACTGCAGTCTCAAACCTCTGCTCTCTCTAATAGTCCTTCTGCACCCCAGTCTCCCTCCTCTGCTTTCTGTATCAGTCCTTCTGAACCCTAGTATCCAACTTCTGCTCTTTGTAACTTTACTTCGACACCTCAGTCTCCAACCTCTGCTCTCTGTTTCAGTCTTTCTGCACCCAAGTTTTCAAACTCTGCTCTCTATAACTTTTATTCTGCACCTCAGTCTTCAAAAACTGCTTTCTGCAACAGTCCTTCTGCACCCCAGTCTCCAACCTTTGCTCTCTGGAACAGTCCTACTATACCCCAGTCTCCATTATCTGCTCTCTGCAACAATCCTTCTGCAACCCAGTCTCCAACGTCTGCTCTCTGCAACAGTCTTCCTGCACCCCAGTCTCCAAACTCTGCTCTCTGGAAGATACTTCTGTACACCAGTTTCCAAACTCTGTGCCCTTTAACATTCCTTTTGCACACCAGTCTCCATGCTCTGTCTCTGCATTGGTACCTCTGCTACCCAGTCTTCAACCTTGTTCTCAACAACAGTTCTTCTATACCGCAGTCTTCAATCTCTGTAAAGGTCCTTCTGCACCCCAGTCTCCAACCTCTGCTTTGTGTATCAGTCCTTCTGCACCACAGTCTCCAAACTCTGCTCTCTGTAACAGTCCTTCTGCACCTCAGTCTGTAACCTCTGCTCTCTGCAACTATCCTTCTGCACCCCAGTCATCAATCTCTGGTCTTTGTAACAGTCCTTCAGTACTGCAGTCTCCAACCTCTGCTCTTTCTAACGGTCCTTCTACACCCCAGTCTCCAAACTCTGCATTATGTATCAGTCATTTTGCAACCCAGTCTCAAATCTTGCTCTCTTTAACAGTCCTTCTTCACCTCAGAATCCAACCTCTGTTCTCTGCAACAGTCCTTCAGCGCCCCAATCTCCAACCTCTGCTCTCTGCAACAGTCCTTCTGCATCTCAGTGTCTAAACTCTGTTCTCTATAAGGGTCCTTCTGCACCACATTCTCTAACATCTGCTTTCTGTATCAATCTTTCTGTACCACATTCTCACAACTCTGCTCTCTGTATTAGTCCTTCTGCACCTCAGTCTGCAACCTCTGCTCTCTGCAATAGTTATTATACACCCCAGTCTCCAACATCTGCTCTCTGTAACAGTCCTTCTTCACCTCAGTCTCCAACCTCTGCTCTCTGTAAGTTTCTTATGCAACCCAGTCAACAAACTCTGCTCTCTGTAACAGGCATTCTTCACCCCAGTCTCCACCTCTGCTCTCTGTAAGAGTCCTTGAGCTCCCCAGTCTCCAACCTCTGCTTTGTGCAACGATCCTTCTTAAACCCAGTCTCCAACGTCCGCTCTCTGCAACAGTCCTTTTGCACCCCAGTCTCCAACATCTGCGCTCTGCTACAGTCCCTCTGAACCTCAGTCTGAAACCTCTGCTCTCTGCAACGATCTTTCTGCACCCCTGACTCCAAAGTCTGCTGTTCGAAACAATCCTTCTACACCACAGTCCCCAACCTCATTTCTCTGAAAGATCCTCCTGCACCACATTCTCCAAACTCTCCTCTCTGTAACAGTCCTTCTGCACCCCAGTCTCCTCCTCTTCTCTCTGCATGGATCCTTCTGCTTCTCAGTCTCCAAACTCTGCTCTCTGCAATGATCCTTCTGCACAACAGTCTCCAACCTCTACTATCTGTAAAAGTCCTTCTGTACTGCAGTCTCCAAACTCTGCTCTCTGTAATGGTCCTTCTGCACCCGAGTCTCCAAACTCTGCTTTCTGTATCAGTCCTTCTGCACCCCAGTCTCCAATCTCTGCTCTGTGTAACTGTCCTTCTGCACCTTAGTCTCCAACCACTGCTCTCTGCTTCAATCCTTCTGCACCCCATTCTCCCATCTCTACTCTCTACAATAGTCCTTCTACACCCCAGTCTTAAACCTCTACTCTCTGCAACAGTCTTTCTGCACCCCAGTCTCCAAACTCGTCTCTCTGTATCAATCCTTCTGCACCTCATTCTCCAACCTGTGTTCTCTGCAACGGTCCTTCTGCACCTCAAATTACAAGCTCTACTCTCTCTAACATTGCTTCTGCACCTCAGTCTCTAACCTAGCTCTCTGTAAGATCCTTTTGCTATCCAGTCTTCAAACTCTGTTATTTGTAACAGTCCTTCTGCACCAAGGTCTCCAACCTCTGCTCTCTGCAATGATATTTCTGAACCAGAGTGTCTAACCTCTGCTCGTTGCAATAGTCCTCCAACTTCTGTTCTCTGTAACAATCCTTTTGCACTTCAGTCCCCAAATTCTGCTCTCTGCAATCATCCTTCTGCACCCCATTTTCCAACCTCTCCTCTCTGTAACAATCGTTTTGCGCACCAGTCTCCAACCTCTGCTCTCTGCAATGATTCTTTTGCAACCCAGTCTCCAACCTCTACCCTCTGAAACAGTCCTTCTTCACCTAGTCTGAAAACTTTTCTCTCTGCCACTATTCTTCTACACCCCAGTCTCCAAACTCTGCTTTCTTTAACAGTCCTTCTGCACCCCAGTCTTCAAGCTCTTCTCTCTGTAAGATCCTTCTTGCACCCTAGTTTCCAAACTCTGCTCTCTGTAACATTTTTTCTCCACCCCAGTCTCCAAACTCTTCTCTCTACAACAGTCCTTCTGCATGCCAGTCTCTAACCTGTGTTCTCTGCAACAGTCCTTCTGCACCCCAGTCTCCAGCCTCTGCTCTCTGTAACAGTTCTTCTGAACCTCAGTCTCCAACCTCTTCTCTCTGTAACAGTGCTTCTGCACCCCAGTCTCCAACCTCTGCTCGCTGTTAAAGGCCTTCTGCACCCCAGTTTCCAAACTCTTCTCTCTGTAACAGGCTTTCTGCGTCCCTTTCTCCAAAGTCTACTCTCTGCAAAGATCCTCCTCCAACCCACTATCCAACCTCTGCTCTGGGTAAAAGTTTGTGGGCACCCCAGTTTTCAAACTCTGCTCTGTGTAAGATCTTTCGGGACCCCAGTCTCCAAACTCTGATCTCTGTAACAGGCCTTCTGCACCCCAGTCTCCAACCTCTGCTCTCTGTAAGAATCCTTCTGCACCTTAGTCTCCATGATCTGCTCTCTTCAACGGTCCTTCTGCACCACAGTCTCCAACTTCTGTTGTCTGCAACAGTCTTTCAGCAACTCAGTCTCCCAAGTCTGCTCTCTGCAACATTCCTTCTGCACCCCAGTCTTTAACATCTGTTCAATGCAACAGTTCTTCTGCACCCCAGTCTCCAACATCTACTCTCTGAAGCAGTCCTACTCCACCACAGTCTCCAAACTCTGCAATCGGTAACAGTCCTTCTGTACTGCAGACTCCAATCTCTGCTCTCTGTTACGGTCCTTCTGCAACCCAGTCTCCAACCTCTGCTTTCTGTATCAGTCCTTTTGCACCCAGTCTCCGACCTCTGCTCTCTCTAACAGTCCTTCTGGATCTCAGTCTCCTACCTATGCTCTCTGCAAAAGTCCTTCAGCACCCCAGTCTCCAACTTCTCGTCCCTGCAACAGTCCATCTACACCCCAGTCTGCAAACTCTGCTATCTGAAACAGTCCTTCTGCACCCCAGTCTCCAAACTATGCTCTCTCTAAAAATTCTACTGCATCTCAGTCTCCAACCTCTACTCTCTTAAACAGTCCTTCTCCAACTCAGTCTCCAACGTCTGCTCTCTGTAAGATCCTTCTGCAACCCAGTCTCCAATCTCTGCCCCCTTTAACATTATTTCTGCACCCCTTATCAAAATTCTCCTCTCCGTAACAGCCCTTCTACACTCCAGTCTCCAAAGTCTGTTTTCCATAACAGTCCTTCGGCACCCCAGTATCTAAACTCTGCTCTCTACATCGATCCTTCAGCACCCTAGTCTCCACCCTCTGCACTCTGCCACAGTCCGTCTGCACCCCAGTCTCCAACATTTGCTCTCTGCGACAGTCCTTCTGCACCTCAGTCTTTAAACTCAGTTCTCTGCAACGATCCTTCTGCAACTCAGTCTCCAACCTCTACTCTCTGTAACAGTCCTTCTGCACCTCAGTCTCCAACATCTGCTCTCTCTACCAGCCCTGCTACACCTCGGTCTAAAATCTCTGCTCTTCGTAAGATCCTTCTGCAACCTTGTCTAAAAACTCTGCTCTCTGTAATAGTTCTTCTGCACCCCAGTCTCCAAACTCTGCTCTCTGTAACAGACCTTTTGCACCCCAATCTCCAACCTCTACTCTCTGTAACAGTGTTTTTGCAACTCAGTCTCCAACCTCTGCTCTCTGCAAGGGTCCTTCTGCACCTGAGTCTCTAGCTCTACTCTCTGGAAAAGTCCTTCTGTACTTTAGTCTCAAACCTCTGCTGTCTGCAACAATCCTTCTGCACCCCATTCTCTAATGTCTACTCTCTGCAAAACTCCTTCTGCACCCCAGTCTCCAACCTCTGCTCTATGCAACAATTCTCTGCAAGCCTGTCTCTAACGTCTCCGCTCCTCAACAGTCCTTATGCATGCCTGTCTCTAACCTCTGCTTTCTGTCAGAACCTTCTGCACGCCACTTTAAAAACTCTGCTCTCTGTAACATTCCTACTACACCCCAGTCTTTAAACTAAGCATTCTGCACCGGTCCTGCTGTACCCCAGTCTCCAAACTCTGTTCTCTGCAACAGTCCATCTGCTCCCCAGTCTCCAACCTCTGCTCTTTGTAACGGTCCTTCTGCACTCCAGTCTCAAAACTCTGCTTTCTGTATCACTCCATCTGTACCACTGTTTCCAACCTCTGCTCTGTGTAACAGTCCTTCTGCACCTCTGTCTCCAACCTCTGTTTTCTGCAACCTTACTTCTGCACCCCATTCTTTAACCTCTGCTCTCTGCAAAAGTCTTTCTGAACAACAGTCTCAAACATCTGCTCTCTGCAACAGTCCTACTGTACCCTAGTCTCCAAACTCTGCTCTCTGTAATGGTCCTTCTGCACCCCAGTCTCCAACCTCTGCTCCCTGTAACAGTCCTTCTGTATTACTGTCTCCAAACTTTTCTTTCTGTAACGGTCCGTTTGCACCCAAGTCTCCAACCACTGCTTTCTGTATCAGTCCTTCTGCACCCCAGTGTTTAACATCTTCTCTCTTACAGTCCTTCTGCTCCTCAGTCTCCAAACTCATCTCTCTGCAACAGTCATTCTTCACCAAAGTCTCCAACACCTGCTACCTGAAACAGTCTTTCTACACCCCAGTCTCTAAACTCTGCTATCTGCAACAGGCTTTCTGCACCCAAGTCTCCAGCCTTTGCTATCTGTAACAATTCTTCTGCACCTCAGTCTCCAACCTCTACTCTCTGCAATGGTCCTTCTACACCTCAATCTGCAAACTCTACTCTCTGTAACATTCCTTCTGCACCTCAGTCTTCCACATCTGATCTCTGTAAGATCCTTCTGCAACCCAGTCTCCAAACTCTGCCTTCTGCATAGATCCTTCAGCACCCCAAATTCCAAACCCTGCTCTCTGTAACAGTCTAGTTGCACCTCAGTCTTCAAACTCTTCTCTCTGTGAGATGCTTCTGCAACCCTGTCTTCAAACTATGCTCTTTGTAACAGTCCTGCTGCACCCCAGTCTCCAAACTTTGCTCTCAGCAACAGTCTTTCTAAACCCCAGTCTCCAACCTCTGCTCTCTGCAACAGTCCTTCTGCACCACAGTCTCCAGCATCTGTTCTCTGAAACAATTCTTCGTAACCTCAGTTCCCAAACTCTGATCTCTGCAATGGTCCTTCTGCACCCCAGTCTCCGACCTCTGCTCTCTGAAATGATCCTTCTGCACCCAGTCTCCAACATCTGCTCTCTGCAACAGTCCTTCTTTACCTCAGTCTGAATACTCTTCTATTTGCACCAATCCTTGTGCACATCAGTATCCAAACTCTGCTTTTTGTAACAGTAATTCTGCACCTCAGTCTCCAACCTATTCTCTCTGTAACAGTCCTTCTGCACCCCTGTATCCAACCTCTGCTCTCTGTAAGATTCTTCTGCACCCCAGTTTCCAACTCTGCTCTCTGTATCATTTCTTCTAGTCCCCAGTCTCCAAACTCTGCTATCTGTAACAGTCTTTCTGCTCCCCAGTCTCCAACCTCTGGTCTCTTTAACAGTCCTTCTGTACCGCAGTCTCCAACCTCTGCTCTCTGCAACAATCCTTCTGCACCACAGTCTTCAACTTCTGCTCTCTGTAACAGTCCTTCTACACCACAGTATCCAACATCTGTTCTCTGAAACAAAACTGCTCTCTGTAACAGGCCTTCTGCACCCAAGTCTCCAACTTCTGCTCACATTAACAGCCCTAATGCACCCCATTCTCTAACCTCTGCTCTCAGTATCAGTCCTGCACCCCAGTCTCCAAACACTGCTCTCTGTAACAGTTTCTCTGTACCACAGTCTTCAACAACTGCTCTCTGCAACAGTCCTACCGCACCCCAGTCTCCAAACTCTGCTCTCTAGAACAGACCTTCTATACTCCATAATCTACTCTCTTCAACGATCCTTCTGCACTCCAGTCTCCAAACTTTCCTCTCTGTAAAATCCTTACACCCCAGGTTCCAACATCTGCTCTCTACAACAGTCTTTCTACACTTCTGTCTCTAAACTATACTCTCTAAAACTGTCCTTCTGCACGTCAGTCTCAAACCACTGCTCTCTGTAAGAGTCCTTCTGCACTCTAGCCTCAAACATCTCCTCTCTGCACCCGTCTTTCTGCAACCCAGTCTTTAACATCTGCACTCTCAACAGTCTTTCTGCACCTCAGTCTGAAAACTCTGCTCTCTGTAAGATGCTTCTGCAAGCCTGTCTCCAAACTATGCTCTTTGTAACAGTCCTTCTGCACCCCAGTCTCCAAACTTTGCTCTCAGCAACAGTCCTTCTAAACCCCAGTCTCCAACCTCTGCTCTCTGCAACAGTCCTTCTGCACCACAGTCTCCAACATCTGATCTCTGATACAATCCTTCTTAACCTCAGTTCCCAAACTCTGATCTCTGCAATAGTCCTTCTGCACCCCAGTCTCAAACCTCTGCTCTCCGTCAAAATCCTTCTTCACCCCAGTCTCTAACCTCTGCTCTCTGAAACGATCCTTCTGCACCCAGTCTCCAACATCTGCTCTCTGCAACAGTCCTTCTTTATTTCAGTCTGAAAACTCTTCTCTTTGCACCAATCCTTGTGCACCCCAGTATCCAAACTCTGCTTTCTTTAACAGTAATTCTGCACCTCAGTCTCCTACCTCTTCTCTCTGTAACAGTCCTTCTGCACCCCTGTATCCAACCTCTGCTCTCGGTAAGATCCTTCTGCACCCCAGTTTCCAAACTCTGCTGTCTGTAACATTCCTTCTGGTCCCCAGGTTCCAAACTCTGCTCTCTGTAACAGTCCTTCTGTACCACAGTCTCCAAACTCTGCTCTCTGCAATGGTCCTTCTGCACCCCATTCTCCAACCTCTGGTGTCTGCAAGAGTCCTTCAGAACCGCAGTCTAAAACCTCTGCTCTCTGCAACAATTCTTGTGCACCACAGTCTCCAACTTCTTCTATCTGCAACAGTTCTTCTGCAACCCAGTCTCCAACATCTACTCTCTGAAACAGTACTTCTCCACCCCAGTCTTCAAACTCTGCTCTCTGTAACAGTCCTTCTGTACTGCAATCTCCAACCTCTGCTCTCTATAATGGTCCTCTGCACCCCAGTCTCCAACTTCTGCTTTCTGCATCAGTCCTTCTGCACCCCAGTCTCCAACCTCTTCTGTCTGTAACAGTTCTTCTGCACCCCAGTCTCCAACCTCTGCTCTCAATAACAATCTTTCTGTACCTCAGTCTCCAACCTCTACTTTCTGTTGCAGTCCTTCTGCATCTCCATCTCCAACCTCTGCTATCTGCAACAGTCCTTCTGCATTGCTGTCTCAAAATCTGGTCCCTGCAAGAGTCCTTCTTCACCTCAGTTCGCAAACTCTGATCTCTGCAATGGTACTTTTTAAACCCTGTCTCCAACCTCTGCTCTCTGTAACAATCCTACTGTACCCCAGTCTCCAACCTCTTCTCTCTGCAACAATCCTTCTGAACCTCAGTCTCCAACATCTGCTCTCTGCAACAGTCCTTCTAAAGTGCAGTCTCAAACCTCTGCTCTCTGCAATAATCCTTCTGCATCCCAGTCTCCACCAACTGCTCTCTGCAACACTCCTACTGCACCCCAGTCTACAACCTCTTCTATCTGCTACAGTACCTCTGCATTCCAGTCTCCAACCTCTGCTCTCTGCAACATTTTTTCTGCACCGGAGTCTTCAATCTGTGCTCTCTGTAACTGTCCTGCTGCACCAAAGTCTCCGAACTCTGCTCTCTGTAGCGATCCTTCTGTAAGTCATTCTCCAACCTCTGCTCTCTACAACGATCCTTCTGCACCACAGTCTCCATCCTCTGCTCTCTGTAATAATCCTTTTGCACCCCAGTCCCCAACCTCTCCTCTCTGTAAAAGTCCTTCTGCACCTCAGTCTCCAAGTTCTGCAATCTGCAACAGTCCTTCTGCACCCCAGTCTCAAACCTCTGCACTCAGAAATGATCTTTCTGCACCTCAGTCTCCAACCTCTTCTCTCTTCAATACTCCTTCTGCATCCCAGTCTCCAACATCTGCTCTCTGCAACGATCCTTCTTCTTCCCAGGCTCCAACCTCTCCTCTCTGCTACGGTCCATCTACATCCCAGTTTCCAAAATCTTCTCTCTGTAACAGTCCTTCTGCACCTCAGTTTCCAAACTCTGCTCTCTGAAACAGTCCTTCTGCACCCCTGTATTCAACCTCTGCTCTAGTAACAGTTCTTCTGCAACCCAATCTCCAAACTCTGCTCTCTGTAACACTCCTTCTTCACCCCAGTCTCCACCCTCTACTCTCTGTAAAAGTCCTTCTGCACCTCAGTCTCCAACCTCTGCTCTCGGTAAGGTTCTTCTGCAACCCATACTCCAAACGCTGCTCTCTGTAAGAGTCTTCTGCACCCCAGTCTCCAAACTCTGCTCTCTGTAACAGGCCCTCTGCACCCCAGTCTTCAAACTCTGCTCTGTATAATAGGCCTTCTGCACCCCAGTCTCCAACATCTTCTCTCTGCAACGATCCTTCTTCTACCCAGTCTCCAAACTCTGCTCTCTGTAAAAGTCCTTTTGTATATCAGTCTCCGACCTCTTTTCTTTGTAATGGTCCATATGCTCCCCAATTGCCAACCTCTTCTTTCTCTAATAGTCCTTCTTAACCCCAGTCTCCAAACTCTTCTCTCTGCCACGATCTTTCTGCACCTCAGTCTCCAACCTCTGCTGTCTGTAAAAGTCCTTCTGCACCTCAGTCTCCATCCTTTGCTCTCTGTAATTGTCCTTCTGCACCCCAGTTTCCAAATCTGCTCTCTGTAACAATCCTTCTACACCTCTATCTCCAACGTTTGCTCTCTGTAATAGTTCTTCTTCACCCCAGTCTCCCACATCTGATCTCTGCAATGGTCCTTCTGCACCCCAGTCTCCAAACTCTGCTCTCTGTAACAGTCCTTCTGTACGGAAGTCTCTAACCTCTTCTTTCTATAACGATCTTTCTGCACCCAAATTTCCAACCTCTGCTCTCTGTAACAGTCCTTCTAAGCCTCAGTCTGAAACTTCTGCTCTCTGCAAAAATCCTTCTAAACAACAGTCTCCAAACTGTGCCATCAGTAACAATTTTTCTGCACCCCAGTCTCCAACATCTGCTATCTGTAGCAGGTTTTCTGCAACCCAGTCTCTAAACTCTGCTCTCTGTAACAGGCCTTCTGCACCACAGTCTCCAACCTCTTCTCTCTGCAAAAGTCCTTCTATACCCCATTCTCCAACCTCTGCTCTCTGCAACAATCCTTCTGCATCCCAGTCTCCAACTTCTGCTCTCTGTGAGATTCTTCGGCACACCATTCTACACACTTTGCTCTCTGTAACAGTCATTCTGCACCTCTGTCTACAACCTCATCACTCTGCAATGGCCCTTATGCACCCCAGTATCCAACCTCTGTTCTCTGCAGCTGTCTTTCTGCACCACAGGCTACACACTCTGCTCTCAGTAACAGTCCTTCTGCACCCCAGTCTCCAAACTCTACTTTCAGTATCAGTTATTCTTCACCCCAGTCTAAAACCACTGCTCTCTGTAACAGTCCTTCTGCACCTCAGTCTCCAACCTCTGCAATGATACTTCTGCACCCTAAGCATCAAACTCTGCTCTCTGGAATACTTCTTCTGCACCTAAGTCTCTAACCTCTGCTCTCTGTAAGGATTCTTCTGAACCTCAGTCTCCAATAAATGCTCTCTGTAACAGGCCTTCTGCACCGCAGTCTCCAACCTCTGCTCTCTGTAACAGTTCTTCTGCAAACCAGTCTCCAAGCTCTACTATCTGTAACAGTCCTGCTGCACCCGAATCAAACCACTGCACTCTGTAACAATCTTTCTGATAACCAGTCTAAAAACTCTGCTCTCTTTAACAGTTCTTCTGAACCAGAATCTCCAAACTCTGCTCTCTGTAACACTCCTTATGCACCCGAGTCTTCATCCTTTGCACCCCAGGCTCCAACCTCTGCACTCTGTAAAAGTGCTTCTGCACCTCAGTCTCCAACCTCTGATCTTGGTAACGATCCTCCTGCACCTCAGTCTCCAACCTCTGCTCTCTGGAAGTGTCCTTCTGCACCCCAGTCTCCAATATCTGCTCTCTGCATTGATCCTTCTTCTCCCAAGGCTCCATCCTCTGCTCTCTGCAATGGTCCTTCTGCACCCCAGTCTCAAATCTCTGCTCTCTGTAACAGTCCTTCTGTACCGCAGTCTATAACCTCTTCTGTCTGTAACGGTCCTTCTGCACCCAATTGCCAAACTCTTCTTTCTTTAATAGTCCTTCTGCACCTCAGACTCCAACTTAGGCTCTCTGTAGCAGTTTTTCTGCGCCTCAGTCTGAAACCTCTGCTCTCTGCAACGATCCTTCTGTACCCCAGTCTCCGAACTGTGCTCTCTGTAACAGGCCTTCTGCACTCCAGTCTCCAACCTCTTCTCTCTGCAACAGTCTTCCTGCACCTCAGTTTCCAACCTCTACTCTCTACAACAGTCTTTCTGCACCTCAGTCTCTAACCTCTGCTCTCTGTAAAATTCTTCTGCACCTCAGTCTCCAACCTCTACTCTCTGTAACAGTCTATGTGCACCCCAGTATCCAAATTCTGCTCTATATAACAATCGTCTGCACCTAAATCTCCAACCTCAGCTCTCTGCATCGGTCCTTCTGCACCTCAGTCTACAAACTCTGCTCACTGTAACAGTCCTTCTACACCCTAGTCTCAAACCTCTACTCTCTACAACATTTTTTCTGCACCCCAGTCTCTAACCTGTGCTCTCTGTAACTGTCCTTTTGCACCTCAGTCTCCAACCTCTGCTCTCTGTAAGTATCGTTCTCCACCACAGTCTCCAACCACTGCTCTCTTCAACAATCATTCTGCACCTAATTCTTCAGCCTCTGCTCCCAGCAACGATCCTTCTACAACCCAGTCTTCAACCTCTGCTCTCTGTAACAGTCGTTATGCAGCTCAGTCTCCAAACTATGCTCTCAGTAAGATCCCTCTGCACACTAGTCTACAACATCTGCTCTCTGCAACGATCCTTTAGAACATCAGTTTTGAACCTCTCCTCCCTGTAACAGCCCATCTGTACAGCAGTCTCAAAACTCTGCTCTATGTAACGGTTCTTCTACACCCCAGTCTCCAACCTCTACTTTGTGTATTAGTCCTTCTGCGCCCCAGTCTCCAAACTCTGCTCTCTGTAACAGTTCTTCTCTATCACAGTCTCCAAACTCTGCTCTCTGCAACAGTCCTCTGCACCCCAGTCTCTACCCTCTGCTCTCGGTAACAGTTCTTTTGCAGCCAAATCTCAAAACTCTGCTCTCTGTAACACTCTTTCTGCAATCCAGTCTCCACCCTCTGATCTCTATAACAATCCGTCTGGACATCAGTCTCCAAACTCTGGTCTCTACAACGTTCTTTCTGCTCCTCAGTCTCCAAACTCTGCTCTCTGTAAGATCCTTCTGCAACCAATTCTCGATACTCTGCTCTCTGTAACAGTCCTTCTGCACCCCAGTCTCCAAACTCTGATCTCTGTAACAGGGATTCTGCACCACAGTCTTATAACTCTTCTCTCTTTAACAGGACTTTTGCATCCAAATTTCCAACCTCTGTTCTCTGCATCGATTTTTCTGCACCCCAGTCTTCATACTCTGCTCTCTGTAACAGTTCTTCTGCATCCCAGGATCCAATATCTGCTCTGTGCAACAGTCCTTCTTCACCTCAGTCTGAAAATGCTTTTCTCTGCAACAATCCTTCTGATCCCCAGTTTCCAACCTCTCTGTAACAGACCTCCTGAACCTCAGTCTCCAAAATGCTCTCTGTACAATCTTTCTGCAACCCAGTCTCGAAACTGTGCTATCTGTAACAGTCCTTCTGCACCCCAGTCTCCTACCTCTGTTCTCTGCAACAGTCTTTCTGCACCCCAGTCTCCAACCTCTATTCTCTGCAACAGTCTTTCTATACCCCAGTCTCCAACCTCTTCTCTCTGCAACGATCCTTCTGCACCCCAGTCTCCAACGTCTGTTCTATGAAACAGTCTTTCTGACCCCAGTCTCCAGCCTCTGCTCTTTGTAAGATCCTTCTGCACCCCAGTTTCCAAACTGTGCTCTCTGTGACGTTCCTGCTGCACCCCAGACTCAAGCCTCTGCTCTTTGTAACAGTACTTCTGTACCGAAGTCTCAATCTCTGCTCACTACAACAATTCTTCTGCACCCCACTCTCCAAACTGTGCTCTCTGTAACTGTCTTTCTTACCCCAGTCTACAAAGTGTGCTCGGTGTAACTGTCCTTCTGTGCCTCAGTCTCCACCCTCTGCTCTCTCCAAAGATCCTTCTGCACCTCAGTTTCCAACATCTGCTCTCTGGAACTATCCTTCTGTACCACAGTTTCCAACTTCTGCTCTCTGTAACAGTCCTTCTACACCTCAGTCTCTAACCTCTCCTCTCTTTACCAATCCTTCTGCACCTCAGTCTCCAATCTCTGCTCTCTGTAACAGGCTTTCTGCACCCCAGTCTCCAAACTTTGATCTCTGTAACAATTCTTCTGCTCCCCAATCTTGAACCTCTGCTCTCTGTAACAGTCCTTCTGCACCCCAGTCTTCAACCTCTTCTCTCTGCAACGATCCTTCTGCACCTCAGTCTCCAACCTCTGCTCTCTGCAACAGTCCTTCTGCACCCCAGTCTCCAGACTCTGCTCTCTCTAAGATCCTTTTGCATCCCTTTCTCCAACCTCTGCTCTCTGTAACAGTCCTTCTGCACCCCAGTATCCAACTTGTGCTCTCTGCAACGATCCTTCTGCACCCCAGTCTTTAAACTCTGCTCTCTGTAACAGTCATTCTGCACCCCAGGATGCAATATCTGCTCTCTCCTACAGTCCTTCTGCACCTCAGTCTGAAAACTCTGCTCTCTGGAAAAATCCTTCTGCACTCCAGTTTCCAAACTTTACTCTCTGTAACAGACCTTCTGTACCTCAGACTTCAAAATGCTCTCTGTAAGATCTTTCTGCAAACCAGTCTCGAAACTGTGCTATCTGTAACAGTGCTTCTGCACCCCAGTATCAAAACTCTGCTCTCTGTAACAGACCTTCGGCACCCCACTATTCAAACTTTACACTCTATAACAGGCGTTCTGCAACCCAGTCTCCAACATCTTCTTTTTGCAACGATCCTTCTTCACCTCAGTCTCCATCCTCTGTTCTCTGCAAAAGTCTTTCTGCACCCAAGTCTCCAACCTGTGCTCTCTGTAACAATCCTTCTGTACAGCACTTTCCAACCTATGCTCTCTGTAACTGTCCTTTTGCACCCCAGTCTCCAATGTCTGCTTTCTGTATCAGTCCTTCCGCACCTCAGTCTCATTGCTCTCTGCAACAGTCCTTCTGCACCTCAGTCTCCAACCTGTGCAATCTGCAACATTTTTTCTGCACCTGTCTCTAAACTGTGCTCTTTATAACTGCCTATCTGACCCCAGTCTCTAACATTTGCTCTCTGAAACGATCCTTCTGCACCTCAGTTTTCAATCTCTGCTCTCTGTAAGGATCCTTCTGACACTCAGTCTCCAACCTCTGCTTTCTGTGACAGTCTTTCTGCACCGTAGTCTCCAACATCTGCTCTCTGCAACGATCCTACTTCTACCCAGTCTACAATATCTTCTCCATGTAACAGTCCTTTTGTATCGCAGTCTCCAACCTCTTCTCTTTTTAAAGGTCCATCTGCTCCCCAATTGCCAAACTCTGCTTTCTGTAACAGTCCATCCGCACCCCAGTCTCTAACCAATTCTCTCTGCAAGGATCCTTCTGGACCTCAGACTCTAAACTCTGCTCTTTGCAACAGTCCTTCTGCACCCCAGTCTCCAGATTCTGCTTTCTGTATGATCCTTTTGCAACCCAGTCTCCAAGCTCTGCTCTCTGTAACAGTCGTACTGCACCCCAGTATCCAACCTCTGCTCTCTGTTACAGTCCTTCTGCACCCCAGTCTCCAACATCTGCTCTCCATAACGGTCCTTCTGCACCTCAGTCTCCAAACTCTGCTCTCTGATATAGTCGTTCTTCACCCCAGTCTCAAAACTCTTCTCTCAGCAACATTTCTTCTGCACCCCCATCTCCAACCAGTGCTCTCTGCAACTGTCCTGCTGCACCCCAGTCTCCAACCTCTGCTCTCTATAGCAATACTTCTGCACCTCAGTCTTCAACCTCTGCTCTCTGAAATGATACTTCTTCACCACAGTCTCCAACCTCTGTTCTCTGCAACAGTCCTTCTGCACCCCAGTCTCGAAGATCTGCTCTCTGTAACAGTCCTTCTGCACAACAGTGTTTAAACTCTGCTCTCTGTAAAAATTCTTCTTCACCTCAGTCTCTAAAGTCTGTTTTCTGTAACAGGCCTTCTGCACCCCAGTCTCCAACCTCTGCTCTTTGTAACAGTTCTTCTAAACCCCAATCTCCGAACACTGCACTATGTAAAATTCTTTCTGCACTGCAGTCTCCATCATCTGCTCTATGTAAGAATCCTTTTTAACCCCAGTCTCCAAACTCTCCTCTCTGTAAAAGTCCTTCTCCACCTCAGTCTCGAAGTTCTGCAATCTGTAATGGTCCTTCTGCACCTCAGTCTCCAACCTCTGCTCTCTGAAACGATCATTATGCACCTCAGTCTCCAACCTCCGCTCTCTGTTACAGTCCTTATGCACCCCAGTCTGAAACATCTGCTCTCTGCAACGACCCTTCTTGTTGCCAGGTTTCAATTCCTGCTCTCTGCAACGGTTTTTCTGCACCCCAGTCTCCAACCTCTGCTCTCGGTATCCGGTCTTCGGCACAACAATCTCCAAACTCTGCTCTCTGTAACACTCCTTCTGCTCCCCAGTCTTCACCCACTAATCTCTGTAACAATCCTTTTTGACCTCAGTCTCCAAACTCTTCTCGCTACAACAGTCCTTCTGCTCTAAGTCTCCAAACTCTACGCTCTGTGAAAGTCCTTCTGCACCCCAGTCTCCAAATTCTACTCTCTGTAACAGGCCTTCTGCACCCCAGTATCCAACCTGTGCTCTCTGCAATGATCCTTCTGCACCCCAGTCTCCAAACTCTGCTCTCTGTAACATTCATTCTGCACTCCACGATCCAATATCTGCTCTCTGCTACAGTCTTTCTACACCTCAGTCTGAAACCTCTGCTCTCTGCAACAATCCTTCTGCACCCCAGTTTTTAAACTTTGCTCTAGGTAACAGTCCTTCTGAACCTCAGTCTCCAAAATGCTCTCTGTAAGATCCTTCTGCAACCCTGTCTCGAAACTGTGCTATCTTTAACAGTGCTTCTGCAACCCAGTCTCAAAACTCTGCTCTCTCTAACAGGCCTTCTGCACCCCACTCTCCAAACTCTGCACTCTGTAACAGGCCTTCTGCACCCCAGTCTCAAACCCCTGTTCTCTTCATCAGTCCTTCTGCACCCAAGTCTCCAACCTCTGCTCTCTGTAACAGTCGTTCTATACCGCAGTCTCCAACTTCTGCTCTCTGCAAAATTTCTTTTGCACCCCAGTCTCCATCTGTGCTCTCTGTAACTGTTCTTCTGCATACCAGTCTTTAACTGCTCCGCTCTGTAACAGTCCTTCGGCACCTCAGTCTCCAACCTCTGCTCTCTGTAAAGACCCTTCAGCACCTCAGCCTCCAACCGCTGCTCTCTGTAACAGGCCTTCTGAACCCCATTCTCCAACCTATGCTCTCTGGATCAGTTCTTTTGCACACCAGTATCCTACCTCTGCTCTCTGTAACAATCCTTCTGCACCTGAGTCTCCAACCTCTGCTCTCTTAAACAATCAGTCTGAACCCCAGTCTCCAAACTCTGTCCTCTGCATCAGTCCTTCTGCATCCCAGTATCCAACCTCTGCTCTCTGTAACCGTCTTTCTGCACCCCAGTCTCTAACCTCAGGTTTCTGTATCAGTTCTTCTGAACCCCAGTCTCCAAGCTCTGTCTCAGTATAAGTCTTTCTGCACCCCAGTCTCCAGCTCATGCTCTCTGCAACATTTCTTCTGAACCCCAGTCTCCATCTGTGCTCTGTATAACTATCCTTCTGCACCCCAGTCTCCAACCTCTGCTCTCTGTAACAATCTTTCTACAACACAGTCGGAATTCTTTGCTCTCTGCAACAATCCTTCTGCCCCTCAGTCTCGATCCTCTGTTCTCTGAAATTATTTTTCTGCACCCCAGTCTCCAACCTCTGCTCTCTGTAAGAGTCTTTCTGCACTTCAGTCTCCAAACTTTGCTCTCTGTACCAATCCTTCTGCACCTCAGTTTCCAACCTCTGCTATCTGTAATAATCCTTGTGAACACCAATCTCCAAACTCTGCTCTCTGTAACAGGTCTTCTGCACCCCAGTCTAAAAACTCTGCGTTCTGTAAGAGGCCTAATGCACCCCGGTCTCCAAGTTATTCTCTCTGCAATGATTTTTCTGCACCTCAGACTCCAATCACCGGTCTCTACAACAGTCCTTCTGCACCTCAGTCTCCAACCTTTGCTCTCTGCAAAAGTTCTTCTGCACCCCAGTCTCCAACATTTTCTCTCTGAACAGTCATTCTAAACCCCAGTCTCCAACCCCTTCTCTCTGAAAGTATCCTTCTGCATCCCAGTCTCCAACGTCCGCTCTCTGAAACAGTCATTCTGCACCTTAGTCTCCAACCTCTTCTCTGCAACAGGTCTTCTACACCCAAATCTCCAACCTCTACTCTCTTCAACAGTCC
Organism: Ictidomys tridecemlineatus; assembly: GCF_052094955.1. Classification (NCBI taxonomy): domain Eukaryota; kingdom Metazoa; phylum Chordata; class Mammalia; order Rodentia; family Sciuridae; genus Ictidomys; species Ictidomys tridecemlineatus. Next base: position 172,368 of record NW_027521648.1, on the reverse strand, counting down.
TTCTGCACCCCAGTCTCCAACATCTGATCTCTGCAACAGTTCTTGTTCACCCCAGTCTCTAACCTCTTCTCTCTGTAAAAGTCTTTCTGTACTACAGTTTCCAAACACTTCTCTCAGTAACAGTAATTCTGCACCCCTGTCTCAAACCTCTGCTTTCTGTATAAGTCCTTCTGCACTCAAGTCTCCAAACTCTGCTCTCTGTAGCAGTCTTTCTTCACCATAGTCTCCAAATTCTGCACTCTGCAACATATCTTCTGAATCCCAATCTGCAAACTCTGCTTTCTGCAACAGTCTTTCTACAACCAAGTCTCTAACATCTGCTCTCTGCAAAAGTTCTTCTGCACCTCAGTCTCCAAACTCTGCTCTCTGCAATGGTCTCTCTGCACCTCAGTCTTCTACATCTACTCTCTGTTACAGTCCTTATGCACTTCAGTCTCCAACCTCTGCTCTGTGTAAGTTCCTTATGAAAACCAGTCTCCAACCTCTGCTCTCTGTAACTGTTCTTCAGCACCCCAGTCTCCACACTCTGCTCTCTGCAACGATCCTTCTGCACTCAAGTCTCCAAACTGTGCTCTCTGCAACAGTCCTTCTGCACCCCAGTTTCCAAACTCTTCTCTCTGTAAGATCCTTCTGCACCCCACTTTCCAAACTCTTCTCTCTGTAACATTCCTTTTGCACCCCAGTCTCAAACCTCTGCTTTCTGTATTAGTCCTTCTGCAATCAAGTCTCCAACCTCTGCTCTATGTAACAGTCCTTCTGCACCTCAGTCTCTAAATTCTGCTCTCTGCAACAGTTTTTCTGCACCCCAATCTTCAACCTCTGCTCTCTGCAACAGTCCCTCAACACCCAAGTCTCTAATATCTGCTCTCTGCAACAGTCCTTCTGCACCTCAGTTTCCAAACTCTGCTCTCTGCAACGGTCTCTCGGCACCCCAGTTTCCAAACTCTACTCTCTGTAAGATTCTTCTGCACCTCAGTTTTCAAGCTCTTCTCTCTGTAACATTTCTTCTGCACCCCAGTCTCAAAACTCTTCTCTCTGCAATGGTCCCTCTGCACTCCAGTCACCAAACTCTGTTCTCTACAACAGTTCTTCTGTACAAGAGCCTTCAAACTTTATTCTCTGTAAGGGTCCTTTTTCAACCCAGTCTCCAACCTCTGCTTTCTGTATCAGTCTTTCTGCACCCCAGTCTCCAAACTGTGCTCTGTGTAACTGTACTCTGCACCTTAGTCTCCAACCTCTGCTCTCTGCTACACTCCTTCTGGACCCCAATTTACAAACTCTACTCTCTGCAACAGTCCTTCTACATTGCAGTCTAAAACCTCTGCTCTCTGCAACAGTCCTTCTGCACGCCAATCGCCAACCTCTACTCTCAACAACAGTCCTACTGAACCTCAGTCTCCAAACTCTGCTCTCTGCAACATTCCTTCTGCACCCCAGTATCAAACCATTACTCTCTGTAAAAGTCCGTCTGCACCCAGTCTCCAACCTCTTCCCTCTGTAACGATCCTTCTGCACCTCAGTCTAGAACTTCCGCTCTCTGTAACAGTCCTTCTGCACCTCAGTCTCCAAACTCTTTCCTCTGTAAGATCATTCTGAAACCCCCTCTCTAACGTCTCCTCTCTATAACAGTTCTTCTGCAACCCAGTCTTTAACCTCTGCTCTCTGCAGCAGTCCTCCTGCACCTCAGTCTCCAACCTCTTCTTTCTGCTACAGTCCTTCTTCAAACAAATCTCCAACCTCTGCTCTCCGCAACATTCTATCTGCACCCAAGTCTTTAATCTGTGCTCTCTGTAAAAGTCCTTCTGAACCCTAGTCTCCAAACTCTGCTCTCTGTAACGATCCTTCTGCACCCCAGTCTCGAATCTCTGCTCTCTGCAACGATCCTTCTGCGCCTCAGTCTCCAACCTCTGCTCTCTACAATGATCCTTCTGCACCCCAGTCTCAAACCTCTGCTAGCTGCAACAGTCCTTGTGAACCCAAGTCTCCAACATCTGCTCTCTGTAACAGTCCTTCTGCACCTCAGTCTCCAAACTCTTTCCTCTGTAAGATCATTCTGAAACCCCCTCTCTAACGTCTCCTCTCTATAACAGTTCTTCTGCAACACAGTCTTTAACCTCTGCTCTCTGCAGCAGTCCTTCTGCACCTCAGTCTCCAACCTCTTCTTTCTGCTACAGTCCTTCTTCAAACAAATCTCCAACCTCTGCTCTCCACAACATTCTATCTGCACCCAAGTCTTTAACCTGTGCTCTCTGTAAAAGTCCTTCTGAACCCTAGTCTCCAAACTCTGCTCTCTGTAACGATCCTTCTGCACCCCAGTCTCGAATCTCTGCTCTCTGCAACGATCCTTCTGCACCTCAGTCTCCAACCTCTGCTCTCTACAATGATCCTTCTGCATCCCAGTCTCAAACCTCTGCTACCTGCAACAGTCCTTGTGAACCCAAGTCTCCAACATCTGCTTCCTGCAACAGTTGTTCTGTACCTCAGTCTGAAAACTCTACTCTCTGCAATAATCCATCTGCACCCAGTCTCCAACTTCTGCTCTCTGTAACAGTCCTTCTGTACCTCAGTCTCCAATCACTGCTCTATGCAACAGTCCTTCTGCACCCAAGTCTCAAACATCTGCTCTCTGCCAAAGTCCTTCTACACCCTAGTCTCCATACTCTGCTAACCTAAAGGATCCTTCTGCACCCCAGGCTCCAACATCTGTTGCGTACATCAGTCCTTCTGCAACTCAGTCTTCAACTTCTGGTCTTTACAACAGTCCTTCTTCACCCCACTCTCCATCTTCTGCTCTCTGCAGCAGTCCTTTTGCATCCCAGTCTCCAACATCTGCTCTCTTCAACAGTCATTCTCCACCCCAGTCTCCAATCTCTGCTCTCTGTAACAGTTCTTCTGTACTGCATTCTCCAACCTCTGCTCTCTCTGAGGGCACTTCTGCACCTGAGTGTCGAACCTCTGCTTTCTGTATCAGTCCTTCTGCACCCCAATCTCCAACCTCTGCTCTGTGTAACTGTACTTCTGCACCTTAGTCTTCAAGTCTGCTCTCTGCTACAGTTCTTCTGGACCCCAATCTACAATGTCTACTCTCTGCAACAGTCCTTCTACATCACAGTCTAGAACCTCTGCTCTCTGCAACAGTTTTTCTGCACCTCAGTCTCCAACCTCTGCTCTCTGCAACTGTCTTTCTGCACCTCAGTCTCCAACCTAAACTCTCTGTAACTATGCTTCTGCACTTCAGTCTCCAACCTCTGCTCTCCGTAAGATTTTTCTGCAATTAAGTCTCCAAACTCCTCTCTCTGTAACAGTCCTTCATTACCCCAGTCTCCAAACTCTGCTCTCTGTAACAGACCTTCTGAACCCAAGTCTCCAAATACTGCTCTCTACAACATTCCTTCTGCACACCAGTCTCCAACTTGTGCTTCTGCAATGATCCTTCTGCACCCCAGTCTCATACCTGTGCTCTCTGCAAAGATCTTTCTGCACACCAGTCTCCAAACTCTGCTCTCTGCAACAGTCCTTGTGAACCCCAGTCTCCAACATCTTCTCTCTGCAAAGGTTCTTCAGTACCTCAGTCTGAAAACTCTGCTCTCTGCAATAATCCATCTGCAGCCCAGTCTCTAAACTCTGCTCTCTGTAACAGTCCTTCTATACCTCAGTCTCCAATCTCTGCTCTATGTAACAGTCCATCTGCACACAAGTCTCCAACATCTGCTCTCTGAAACAGTCCTTCTACACCCAGACATTAACCTCTGCTCTCTTTAACAGTTCATCTACACCCCAGTCTCTATACTCTGCTCGCCCCAACGATCCTTCTGCACACCAGTCTCCAACGTCTGCTCTCTGCAACAGTCCTTCTGTAAACCAGTCTCCAACCTCATTTCTCTGTAAGACCCTTCTGAAACCCAGTCTGCAAACTCTGCTCTCTGTAACAGTCCTTCTGCACCCCAGTCTCCAACCTCGTCTCTCTGTAACAGGCCTTGTGCATATAAGTCTCCAAACTCTGCTCTCTGTAAGAGGACTTCTGCACCCCAGTCTCCAACCTCTACTCTCTGTAAGGATCCTTCTGGACCCCAGTCTCCAAATGTTGCTCGTTGTAACAGTACTTCTGCAACCCAGTCTCCAAACTCTGCTCTCTGTAACAATAATTCTACACCTAAGTCTCCAACCTCTGCTCTCTGCAACAGTGTTTCTGCACCCAGTCTCCAACCTGTGATCTCTGCAACAGTCCTTCTGCACCTCAGTCTTAAAACACTGTTCTCTGCTACCATCCTTTTGCACCTCAGTCTCCAACCACTACTCTCTGTAACAGTCCTTCTGCACCTGGATCCCCAACATCTGGTCTCTGTTAGATCCTTCTTAAACCCAGTCTCCAAACTCTGTGATCTGTAACAGTCTTTTTGGAACCCTTCTCCACACTCTGCTCTCCTTAACAGGCCTTCTGCAGGCCAGTCTCTAACCTCTGCTCTCTGTAACAGTCTTTTTGAACCTCAGTCTCCAACCTATGCTCTCTGCAACGATCCTTCTGCACCCTAGTCTCCAACGTCTCCTCTCAACAGTCCTTCTGCACCTCATTCTAGAAATTCTGCTCTCTGCAACAGTCCTTTTTCATCGAAGTCTCCAACCTCTACTCTCTGCAACAGTCCTTCTACACCCCAGTCTTAAACCTCTTCTCTGTGTAACAGTCCTTCTGCACCCCAGTCTCCAACCTCTGCTCGCTGTAACAATCCTTCTGCACCCCAGTCTTTAACCTCTGCTCTCCGTAACAGTCCTTCTGCACTATATACTCCAACCTCTGCTCTCTGTTACAGTCTTTTTATACCGCAGTCTCCAACCTCTGCTCTCAAACGGTCCCTCTGTACCCCAATTTCCAAAATCTGCTTTCTGTAACATTCCTTCTGAACCTCAGTCACCAAACTCTGCTCTCTGTAACATTCCTGCTGCACTTCAGTCTCCAAACTCTGCTCTCTGTTACAGTCCTTCTGCATCTCAGTGTCCAACCTCTGCTCTCTGCAACAGTCCTTCTACACCCCAGTCTCCAACCTCTGCTTTCTGCAACATTTCTTCTGCACCCCAGTCTCCAACCTGTGCTCTCTGTAACAGTCCTTCTGCACCGCAGTCTCCAACCTCTTAACTCTTTAGTGATCCTTCTTCAGCCCAGTCTCCACCTCTGCTCTCTTCACTGATTCTTCTGCAACTCAGTCTCCAATCTCTGCTCTCTTCAACGATCTTTCTGCACCCCAGTCTCCAACCTCTGCTCTCTTTAACTTTTTTTCTGCACCTCAGAATCCAAATTCTGCTCTCTGCAACCGTCCTTCTTCACCCCTGTCTCCAACCTCTTCTCTCTGCAACCATCCTTCTGCACCCCAGTCTCCAACATCTCCTCTCTTTAACACTTTTTCTGCACTGCAGTCTCCAACCTCTGTTCTCTGTAAGGTCGTTCTGCACCCCAGTTTCCAAACTCTGCTCTCTGTAACATCCCTTCCCCAACCCAGTCTACAACCTCAGCTTTCTTCATCGGTCCTGCTGCAACCCAGTCTCCAACATTTGTTCTCTGCATCAGTCCTTCTACTCCCCAGTCTCCAACCTCTGCTCTCTGAAATAGTCCTTCTGTACCGCAGTCTCTAACCTCTTCTCTCTGTAACTGTCCTTCTGCACCCCAGTCTCAAACCTCTGCTTTCTGTATAAGTTTTTCTGAACCACGGTTTTCAACCTCTACTCTCTGTAATAGTCCTTCTGCACCTCTGTCTTCAACCTCTGAACTCTGCAACCTTACTTCTGCACCCCATTCTCTAACCTCTGCTCCCTGCAACAGTCCTTCTGTACTACAGTCTCCAACGTCTGCTCTCTGTAACGGTTCTTCTGCACCCCAGTCTCAACATCTGCTTTTTGTATCAGTAATTCTGCACCCCAGTCTCCAAACTTTGCTCTCTGCAACAGTTCTTCTGAAACCCAGTCTCCAAAATCTGCAGTCTGAAACCGTTCTTCTATAAACCATTCTCCAACCTCTGTTCTCTGTAACAGTCCTCCTTTATTGCAGTCTCCAAACTCTGCTTTCTGCAACGGTCCTTCTGCAACACAGTCTCCAACCTCTGCTTTCTGTATCAGTTCTTCTGAACACCAGTCTCTAACCTCTGCTTTCTGTAAGAGTCCTTCTGAATCTCAGTCTCCAAATTCGGCTCTCTGCAACAGTCCTTCTACACCAAAGTCTCCAACACCTGCTCCCTGCAACAGTCCTTCTTTATCCCATTCTCCAAACTCTGCTATCTGCAACAGTCCTTCTGCACTCCAGTCTCCAACCTCGGCTCTCTGTAACAATCCTTCTGCACCTCTGTCTTCACCTCTGCTCTCTGCAATGGTCCTTCTGAACCTCAGTCTCCAACATCTGCTCTCTGTAAGGGTACTTATACACCCGAGTCTCCAACCTATGCTTTATGTATCAGTCCTTCTGCACCCCAATTTTCAACCTGTGCTCTGTGTAACTGTCCCTCTGCACCTTAGTCTCCAACCCCTGCTCTCTGCTACAATCTTTCTAGACCCCAGTCTCAAACCTCTGCTCTCTGTAACAATCTTTCTGCACCCAAGTCTCTAATCTCTGCTCTCTGCAACAGTACTTCTGCACCCCAGTTTTCAACCTCTGCTCTGTGCAACAGTCCGTCTGCACCCCAGTCTCCAAACTCTGCTCTCTGTACAGTCTTTCTGCACAATATTCTCCAACCTCTGCTCTCTGTAACAGTCTTTGTATACCGCAGTCTACAACCTCTGCGCTCTGTAACGGTCCCGCTGCACCCCAATTTCCAACCTCTGCTTTCTGTAACAGTCCTTCTGCACCTCAGTCACCAAAATCTGCTCTCTGTAACCATCCTTCTGCACCTCAGTCTCCAACCTCTGCTCTCTATAACAGTCCTTTCACACCTCAGACTGAAACCTCTGCTCTCCGCACGATCCTTCTGCACCCAATCTCCAACCACTGCTCTCTGTAACAGTCGTCCTGCACCTCAGTCACCAACCTCTGCTCTCTGTAAGATCCTTATGCAACCCAGCCTCAAAACTCTGCTCTCTATAACAGTCCTTCTTCAACCCAGGCACAAAACTCTGCTCTCTATAACAGTCCTTCTGCCACCCAGTCTCCAAATTCTGCTCCCTGTAGCAGGCATTCTGCACCCCACTCTCCAAACTCTGCTCTCTGAAACACTCCTTCTGTACGCCAGTCTCCAACCTCTGCTCTCTTTAACGGTCCATCTGCACCCCAGGCTCCCACCTCAGCTTTCTGTATCATAATTCTTCATCCCAATCTCCAATGTGTTCTCTGTGTAACAGTGATTCTTCATCTCAGTCTCCAAACTCTGCTCTCTGAAACAGTCCTTCTGAACCCCAGTCTCCAAACTCTGCTTTCTGCAACATTCCTTCTCCAACCCAGTCTCCAAACTCTGCTCTCTGCAACAGTCCTTCTACACCCTATTCTCCAACCTCAGCTTTCTGTATCAGTCTTTCTGCACCACAGTTTCCATATTTTGCTCTCTGTAACAGTCATTCTGCACCTCAGTCTCGAACCTCTGCTCTCTGTACGATCCTTCTGTAAACCTGTCTCCAAACTCTGCTCTCTGCATCAGTCCTTCTGCACCCCAGTCTCCAACCTCTGCTTTTGCAACATTCCTTCTGCACCCCAGTCTTTAACCTGTTCTATCTGTAACAGTCTTTCTGCACCCCAGTCTCCCACCTCTACTCTCTGTAACGATCCTTCTGCAGTCCATTCTCCACCTCTGCTCTCTCAATGATTCTTCTGCAACTCCGTCTCCAACTTCTGCTGTCTTCAACGATCTTCTGCACCTCACTCTACAAACTCTGCTCTATGTAACAGTTTTTTTTGCACCTCAGTCTCCAACCTCTGCTCTCTGCAACAGTCCTTCTGCACCCCAGTCTCCAACCTCTGCTCTCTGCAACAATCCTTCTGCACCCCAGTCTCCAACATCTTCTCTCCTTAACACTCCTTCTACACCCCAGTCTCCAACCTCTGTTCTCTGTAAGTTCCTTCTGCACCCCAGTTTCTAAACTCTGGTCTCTGTAAAATTCCTTCTCCAACCAAGTCACCAAACTCTTCTTTCTTCAACAGTCCTGCTGAAACCCCGTCTCCAACCTCTGTTCTCTTAAACAGTCTTTCTGATCCCCAATTTCCAATCTCTGCTCTCTGTAACAGTCCTTCTTCACCGCAGTCTCCACGTTTTGCACTCTGTAATGGTCCTTCTGAACCCTAGTCACCAACCTCTGCGTTCTGTATCAGTTCTTCTGCACCACAGTCTCCAAACTCTGCTCTCTGTTACAGTCCTTCTGCACCTCAGTCTCCAAACTCTGCTTTCTGTAAGATCCTTCTGCAACCAAGTCTCCAAACTCTGCTCTCCGTAACAGTCCTTCTGCACACTAGTCTCCAACCTCTGCTCTCTGTGACAGTCCTTCTTCACCCCAGTCTCCAACCTCTGTTCTCTGCAACAGTCATTCTGAACCCCAGTCTCCAACATCTGCTCTCTGCAACAGTCCTTATGAACCTCAGTCTGAAAACTCTGCTCTCTGCAACGATCGTTGTTCACCCCAGTCTCCAAACTCTGCTTTCTGTAACAGTCCTTCTGCACCTCAGTCTCCAACTTCTGCTCTCTGTAACAGTTTCTCTGCTCCCCAGTCATTAACATCTACTCTCTGAAACAGTCCTTCTACACCCCTGTCCAAATGCAGAAGAATAAGACCTGAACTATCGCTCACCCTGCAAAAAATCAACTCAAAATGCATTAAAGACTCAGGCACTAGACCAGAAATTATGCAGTTTCTAGGAAAAAACAAAGTCAATACTCCAACCTACAGGCAGAGCCAATGACTTTCTCAATAGGATGCCAAATCTCAGGAGATAACACCAAAAGTTAGCTAATAGGACGGCATCAAATTAAGAACGTTCTGAACAGCAAAGGAGACAATTAGAATATGAAGAGAGAACCTATGAAAAAGGAGAAAATCTTTATGAGGTGCTCTTCTAAAAGAGGATGAATATTCAGAATATTAATAAAGAACTCAAAAAACTTAACATCAAACCCACAATTATTAAATAACCCAATTATCAAATAACCCAATTACCAAATGGGAAACTAAATGAACTTAACAGACATGTCTTAGAATAAAATATGTGAGTGGACAACAAATATATAACAATACTTGCAAGACAAGACTACCCTGAGATTTCATCTCACTTCAGTGACAAAGGCAACCACCAAGAATACAAATAGAAATGATTGTGACAAAAAGAAAATTGGAGAGAAAGGAGCACTCTCACCCTGTTGTTGGGCATGTAAATCAGCACACCACCATGGAAATCGGGATGAAGGCTCCTCAGGAGTAGCCATGGACCACCCTGCGACCCAGCTCTACCTCTGCTTGGTATTTATCACAGCAGATCGAAGTCATCATAATATAATGACACATATATGCCCATGAACCAGCCGAGGTGGCATCAGTGGACGAATAGATAAAGAACATCTGGTATATGCACACTGGAATTTCATTCAGCCATAAATAAGAACGAAACTATGTCATGCTGGAAGATGGATGGATCTTCAGAACATTAAGGGAAATAAGCAACTCAGAAAGTTAAGGGCCGTATGTTTTTCCTCTGTTAAAGTTAGAGGGGGAAAAGTAAAAAAAGTTGGGAAGGGAGTCTCATCATGAAAGTTGAAGGAAGATCAGTAGAGTCAAGGCACCAGGGGAGCAGGTGAGGAAAAGTGAAATATTGGAATGATATTGGCCAAATTTCACGGTTATTTTGTGTGCATGTTCAAATATGTGTCAGGAAATCCCACCATTATGGACCACTACAATGCACCAATGAAGTGTGAAAAGAAGAGTTTCACATTACATGGGACAGGCACTATTCTAGGAGGGTGCCCATTTTTTCCCATCTATAAATACCACGATCATTTACCACTGTCAAAAATCTCTACAGATTCAAATGTTCTGATCACTTCTCCACCACATGGCCTCTTCTACTTCAGGGTCCCCAATTCTCACTGAAATCAGGGAGCCCGTTTTAACAATGCCATCTGTTAATGTCTTCCCAGGCTGCCGAGGACAGCGGCTGCGGGTTTCACAAGGATCTGGTGCTGCCTTCTGAACGCATGTCCACGAGGCCTTGGTGAAGGCTGGTGCTCCAGGTTCTTCTCCAGATCCAGCTGTGAGGCCAGGGAAGGGGTCACATAACACGCCATCCAACACCTTATTTATTTCAGGATCATATTGGTCATTGAACTTAAGCAAACACTGAGTCCAGATTTCAGTCAATCAACCAAAGAGTCTAATAGTCACTCCCCATGGCTCAGGAAAATCCTTGGCCCTAGCATTTCTGGTGATTACGTCCCTGTGACTGCATTCAAGATGATCCAGCAATATGTCCTGACTTTTTTAGTCTAGAAGTCTCAAACAAATTCTCTTATATATTCTTAAGGCTCCTATTAACAAAATACAGTAAAATATTTACCTTTTATTTTGGTGTGACCCTTATACTCTCCTGGGCTATATTTTATACTCTTACCTGAGGCGTTCTAGGATCAGACCCCAATTAAGAGTCTGGTGACAATGTGGGATGATGGATACGCATCTTAAAGACAATTGGGCTGGGGATGTGGCTCAAGCAGTAGTGCACTTGCCTGGCAAGCGTACGGCCCGGGTTCGATCCTCAGCACCACATACCAACAAAGATGTTGTGTCCGCTGAAAACTAGAAAATGAATATTAAAAATTCTCTCTCTCTCTCTCTCTCTCTCTCTCTCTCTCTCTCTCTCTGTCTCTCTCTCTCTCTCTCTCTCTCTCTCTCACTTTCTCTCCTCCCTCTCCTCTCCTCTCCTCTCCTCTCTCACTCTCTCTTAAAAAAAAAAGACAACTGCCCAGGTAGAGTCACCATAGGGTCTTCAATTTAGGGAAAGCTAGTCTCCTCGGGGGAGGAAGGGCTGCTTCTGACAGCAAAGAGGGTTAACGGAGATTTCAGGGTTCAAGGCTCTGAGATTTGTAAAATTCCACTGGTATTTTGCCATTCTAATTAACAGGGTCTCAATCATTGTCCCATTAATGTCCTAATTGACATAAGAGAGAACTGGAGAAATTGTGGATTTATAATTTTCTCTGTACTTCTGCAATTTGGAGAATTGGATGTTTTATTCTGATATTAACCTATATCAGTTTCCAGAGAGAAAGTATTTCTGATGATCTGAACCTGACTTGAAGGAGGAATATAATGCTTGAACCTATCATTTTCTTTCTGTAAGTCTACCACTCCAGTCAGTAACAGCAGTCTGTAGTCATGTTGTAATGTTCATTCCCACCCTGAAGGTCGATGGTGTTATTCCAAAGCTCAGTTTTGCATAGACATTTGATTTCAGGCCACGATAACTTAAAGTCTCTGTTGGGTCATTGCTCACCAGGAATTATCAGGTCTCCTTTCCCATGGGCTGTGACATCATCAACATATTCAATTCCCTCAGGTCACACATCCAACCTACCTCCTCAGATCTGTTATCTAGAACCATCTCTGATGTAAACCACTATTGTGGTCAGTGCCACCGTGGTCAGGTAGAGATGAAGAACGCCTCTTGATGTCTTAGGGTAGAGGAAGTTGACAAAGAAAAAAGTTATGAAATGGTTGTGAGATCTGGAAGAAAAAAGGAAAATAGGGCAGGTGACACCACCCCATATATGGAAACCCTAGCTTCCCTGGAAAGAGACGCTCATTCCACACTACTGTGACCCACATTCAGGAACAGCTGTCGAAAGGCCTGCACACACAGCTTCTGGCACCAATGAGATTAGTTCCTGCCTCTACAGGGCTGGTTTGCTGCTGCTGCTATGGGATCCTAAACAACCCGCTTTCTTCTTTTACTTTCTTCCTCTCTGCCTAGTGTTTGGTTGATCTTGACAGAACCTCTTAAAATGGAGGCCTGCAGTCGGGGGACTGTGGGAAACGAGGTTCTCGTACTTTCTGTCCCTCTGGTGTGGGGAGAACACAGAAGGACAGAGATGGTGCTGAACACCCACACAAGGTGTCCGACAAACTTGAACCTGAAAGCTGGAAAAGGGGGTTTTTGAAAAGAGAGGAGAGAAAGGAGTCTCAGAAATTTTAAAAGCGGGAGTTGGAGTTTAAGCTCCAGATACAGACTCTCTAACAAGGTGCCTACAAGTCCCTGGGAGGCATCTTTTACAACATGACTGTATACTCCAGTTTGAAGATTGGTCTAGACTTTGATCATGCAAAGGGATGCACACCCTCCAGCCAGCTTCCTCAGGGCACTCTGGACCTCGTTGCTCTTCAGGCTGTGAATGACGGGGCTCAACAGGGGGCTCACCACACAGAAGAGCACAGAGACCAGGGTGTTCATGTCCTGCCTTCTCTTGGCCTGTCATAGTGGAAGTTGGCTGTTCCATAGAAGACCACCACGACAGTGAGGGGGGACGCACAGGTGGAGAAGGCCTTCCTCCTGCCCTGGGCAGAGGGAATCCCCAGGATGGCCGCCATGATGAGTGCGTAGGAGCCTGCAATGAAGAGGCAGAAGCTCAGGCCCATGGTCGCACTGACCACGTTGAGCACAGACTTGTTGACAGAGATGTCTGAGCAGGAGAGCTTCAGGAGCAATGGGGTTTAACAGAGAAAGTGGCTAAAATGGTGGAGCCCACACAGAGTGAGTGTGATGGCCAGCACCGTGTGTGTGACCAAATTCACCAGCCCTCACAGCCAGGACCCAGTCACAAGGCCAACACAGACCTTCACACTCATGATGACTGGGTACTGAGGAGGATGGCAGGTTGCCACACAGCACTCATACTGGCCACATAGCCAGTAAGAAGCCTTCTGTGCCAGCACTTGTCACCAAAAAGAAGATCTGGGAAAGGCAGCCCTCATAAGAAATGGCCTTCTTCTCCCAAAAGAAGTTCACCAGCAGTACTGGGAGGGTGGTGGATGTGTAGCAGACGTCCAAGAAGCTCAAATTGCTGAGGAAAAAGTACATTGGAGTGTGGAGAGCAGGACTGACCCTGGTGGCCACTATTATGAGCATGTTCCTTAGGAGAGTGGTCAGGTAAATGACCAGAAAGAGCAGAAAGAACCAGCCCTGTAGGTTGGAGTGGTTGGAAAATCCCAAGAAGATGAATTCAGTGACAAATGATTGATTGCTCATGTCCAATGGTATCATAGCTACAAAACAGAGAAAAAGAGACCATTTCTAGAATGGACTGAGAGCACCCCAAACAGGCTTTTTTATCTGCAGCAACATGGCAAATAATATTGTATACAGAGATGCCTGGACTCTGGAAAGAGACGTATAGGAGTGACATTAGAGAGAGCATAACTTCTCACAGACTCTTGCATGGGTGTTCTTTTGTAAGAATAAATGGAGACTTGGTCAAAATGCACAACCAGCTATCAACCCCTGTGTCTCATTGAATCTGCAGTATCTCCCTCCTAACACTGTGCTTCACTGTGATGAATTCTTTTTTGTATGTCTGTTATTTCAAGTAATAAGTTTTCATTGTGGAAAAATAAAGAAAATGTAGAAAGTTATTCAGAAGAATAGAACAGGTCACAAAATAAAAGCTCTGTTTGCATTCAACCCATTCTACCTCTATCTATCTTTAAAATATCCAATGCAAAATTTCCCAATATTGTTGTACTCTATTTAATTGTTTGCCTTGTAATCTTAATTTCCTAAAATGAAATTAAGTTAATATCTCCCTTTTTATTGAACATAGAAACCTTCCATTCCATTTACTATCATAAATATTGGAATAGAAGCTTTCATACATATGTATCTGTGATTATCTCTGATTATTTCTTAAAAGTAAAATTATAAGTCACCTGCATTTAAATACATTTATCTATTTTTTTCAGTAGAAACTTTTATTTTTTTAATTTTACAAGATACAAGAAATTTTGACAAATGATATATACTTAGGTATTTTTCGTCTTTTGTATTATAAGATTTACCTCACCAAACATTACATTTCCTGAAAAAAAATGATTGATACAATTACTGATTTTCTATCATGTTACCCATGCTAATCCGTGATTCATTGTTTTCAACTAAAATTTCTGTTTCTTTTTCAATCTTAAATGAAAAATATCATAGTAAAACAGTAGGCTCTTGGTCCAGATAGATGTGTATTGAAATCCATCTGTTGTTTACTAGATGTTGTTTGTAAAAAAGTCAGCTCATCTCTATTCCTCAGTTTGTTCCTTGCTTAGGATATAAATGATGTCTATTTCACAAGTGCTGAAAGAAGTTTTGAGATAATATAAGCTATGTGTCTGGCACATTACATTTACTCAATGCCTTTTATCAAGTTAGAAAATGTCTATCCATTTTCTACTAGTAGTTTTTTTTTTTTTTTTTTTTTTTGGTGTATGTGTGCTGGGTTTGGAATTCAGAGCCTTATGCATAGTAAGCATGCACTCTACCAGAGGACTTTGCCCCTAGTTCTATTTACTTATACTTTTTATCATAAATAGATACTGAATTTTCTTATTTTCTCTGCATCTATTGAAATGATATATATTTTTTCTTATTTAGTCTGTTACTATGGAAATTCGGTTGATAGAATTTTTTTATTTGATCTTTTTTTTTCTTCTTTTTTTTTTATTGTTGGTCGTTCAAAACATTACACAGTTCTTAATACATCATCTTTCACAGTTTGATTCAAGTGGGTTATGAACTCCCAACTTTACCCCGTATACAAATTGCTATATCACATCAGTTACCCATCCATTGATTGACATATTGCTTTTCTAGTGTCTGATGTATTCTGCTGTCAGTCCTATTCTCTACTATCCCCCTCCCCTCCCCTCCCCTCCCCTTTTCTCTCTCTACCCCTTCTACCGTAAATCATTTCTTCCATTTGTATTATCTTGTCTTACCCCTCCTTTCCTCTTATATATCATTCTCACTCCCTTTCCCTACCACCTCTCATTTCTGTTTAATGTAAATCTTCTTCTCAAGCTTTTCGTCCTTACCCTGTCCTTGTTTACTCCCCTTATATCTAAGGGGTCATTTGGTATTTGATTTTTAACGATTGACTAGCTTCACTTAGAATAATATGCTCTAATGTCATCCATTTCCCTCCAAATTCTATGATTTTGGCGTTCCTTAATGCAGAGTAATACTCCATTGTGTATAAATGCCACATTTTTTTTATCCATTCATCTATTGAAGGGCATCTAGGTTGGTTCCACAATCTTGCTATTGTGAATTGTGCTGCTATGAACATCGATGCAGCAGTGTCCCTGTAGCATGCTCTTTTTAAGTCTTTAGGGAATAGATCGAGAAGGGGAATAGCTGGGTCAAATGGTGGTTCCATTCCCAGCTTTCCAAGAAATCTCCATACTGCTTTCCAAATTGACTGCACCAATTTGCATTCCCATCAGCAATGAACAAGAGTGCCCTTTTCTCCGCATCCTCTCCAGCACTTATTGTTGTTTGACTTCCTAATGGCTGCCAATCTCACTGGAGTGAGATAGTATCTTAGGGTAGTTTTGATTTGCATTTCTCTGACTGCTAGCGATGGTGAGCATTTCTTCATGTACTTGTTGATTGATTGTATGTCCTCCTCTGAGAAGTGTCTATTCTGGTCCTTGGCCCATTTATTGATTGGGTTATTTGTTATCTTATTGTCTAATTTTTTGAGTTCCTTGTATATTCTG
The DNA here is from genome assembly GCF_052094955.1 of Ictidomys tridecemlineatus. Taxonomy (NCBI): domain Eukaryota; kingdom Metazoa; phylum Chordata; class Mammalia; order Rodentia; family Sciuridae; genus Ictidomys; species Ictidomys tridecemlineatus. The sequence continues at coordinate 156,657 of NW_027521648.1, read as the reverse complement.
GTTATTAGGGCTCTATCTGAAGTGTGTGGATTAAAGATTTGTTCCCAGGATGTAGGCTCCCTATTTATCTCTCTTATTGTTTTTTTTTTTTTTTTTTGCTGAGAAAAAACTTTTTAGTTTGAGTAAGTCCCATTTGTTGATTCTAGTTGTTAACTCTTGCGCTATGGGTGTCCTATTGAGGAATTTGGGGCCCGATCCCACCGTATGTAGATCGTAGCCAATTTTTTCTTCTATCAGACGCCGTGTCTCTGTTTTGATATCAAGCTCCTTGATCCATTTTGAGTTAACTTTTGTGCATGGCGAGAGATAGGGATTCAGATTCATTTTGATGCAAATGGATTTCCAGTTTTCACAGCACCATTTGTTGAAGATGCTATCCTTTCTCCATTGCATGCTTTTAGCCCCTTTATCAAATATAAGGTAGTTGTAGTTTTGTGGATTGGTTACTGTATCCTCTATTCTGTACCATTGGTCCACCGGCCTGTTTTGATACCAGTACCATGCTGTTTTTGTTAATATTGCTCTGTAGTATAATTTGAAGTCTGGTATCGCTATACCACCTGATTCACACTTCCTGCTTAGCATTGTTTTTGCTATTCTGGGTCTTTTATTATTCCATATGAATTTCATGATTCTTTTATCCATTTCTACAAGAAATGCCATTGGGATTTTGATTGGTATTGCATTGAACTTATAGAGAACTTTTGGTAATATCACAATTTTGATGATGTTAGTTCTGCCTATCCATGAGCAGGGTATATTTCTCCATCTTCTAAGGTCTTCTTCTATGTCTTTCTTTAGGGTTCTGTAATTTTCATTATATAAATCTTTCACCTCTCTTGTTAGGTTGATTCCCAAGTATTTTATTTTTTGGGGGGATATTGTGAATGGAGTAGTTGTCCTCATTTCAGTTTCAGAGGATTTGTCACTGATATACAGGAACGCTTTTGATTTATGCGTGTTGATCTTATATCCTGCCACTTTGCTGAATTCATTTATTAGCTCTAGTAGCTTCTTTGTAGAACCTTTTGGGTCTGCTAGGTATAGGATCATATCATCTGCAAATAGTGATAATTTAAGTTCTTCTTTTCCTATTCTTATGCCTTTAATTTCTTTCGTCTGTCTAATTGCTCTGGCCAGTGTTTCAAGGACTATGTTGAACAGAAGTGGTGAGAGAGGGCATCTCAGTCTTGTACCAGATCTTAGAGGGAATGCCTTCAATTTTTCTCCATTCAGAATGATGCTGGCCTGTGGCTTATCATAGATTGCTTTTACAATGTTGAGGTATGTTCCGGTTATCCCTAATTTTTCTAGAGTTTTGAATATAAAGGGATGCTGAACTTTGTTGAATGCTTTTTCTGCATCCATCGAGATGATCATATGGTTCTTATTTTTAAGTCTATTGATGTGGTGAATAACATTTATTGATTTCCGTATATTGAACCAGCCTTGCATCCCAGGGATGAATCCTACTTGATCATGGTGTATAATTTTTTTGATATGTATTTGAATCCGATTCGCCAGAAATTAATTGAGGATTTTTGCGTCAAGGTTCATTAGAGATATTGGTCTGTAGTTTTCTTTCTTTGAAGTGTCTTTGTCTGGTTTCGGAATAAGGGTGATGTTGGCCTCGTAGAATGAATTTGAAAGTTCTCCCTCTTTTTCTATTTCCTGAAATAGCTTGAAAAGTATTGGTGTTAGTTCCTCTTTAAAGGTTTTGTAAAACTCTGCTGTATACCCATCCGGTCCTGGGCTTTTCTTAGTTGGTAATCTTTTGATGGTTTCTTCTATTTCCTCTATTGTAATTGGTCTGTTTAGGTTGTCTATATCCTCCTGACTCAATCTGGGCAGATCATAAGACTTAAGGAATTTATCTATGCCTTCACTATCTTCTATTTTATTGGAGCATAAAGATTCAAAATAATTTCTGATTATCTTCTGTATTTCTGAAGTGTCTGTTGTGACATTGCCTTTTTCATCCCGTATGTTAGTAATTTGAGTTCTCTCTCTTCTTCTCTTCGTTAGCCTGGCTAAGGGCCTGTCGATTTTATTTATTTTTTCAAAGAACCAACTTTTGGTTTTGTCAATTTTTTCAATTGTTTCTTTTGTTTCAATTTCATTAATTTCAGCTCTTATTTTAATTATTTCTTGCCTTCTACTTCTTTTGCTGTTGTTTTGCTCTTCTTTTTCTAGGATTTTGAGATGAAGTAAGAGATCATTTATTTGTTGGTTTTTTCTTTTTTTTGATGAATGAATTCCAAGCGATGAATTTTCCTCTTAGAACTGCTTTCAATGTGTCCCATAGATTCCGATATGTTGTGTCTGTGTTTTCATTTAACTCTAGGAAGTTTTTAATTTCCTCCTTGATGTCTTCTAAAACCCATTGATCATTCAGCATCCTATTGTTCATTCTCCAAGTGATGCTTGATGATTCCTTCCTTCTTTTATCATTGATTTTCAGTTTTATTCCATTATGATCAGATAAGATGCATGGTATTATCTCTACCCCTTTGTATTGTCTAAGAGTTGCCCTGTGACATAATATGTGGTCTATTTTTGAGAAGGTTCCATGTGCTGCTGAGAAAAAGGTATAACTACTTGATGTTGAGTGGTATAGTCTATATATGTCAATTAAGTCTAGGTTGTTAATTGTGTTATTGAGTTCTATACTTTCCTTATTTAACTTTTGTTTGTAAGATCTGTCCAGTGGTGAGAGAGGTGTGTTGAAGTCTCCCATGATTATGGTATGGTGATCTATTAGACTCTTGAACTTGAGAAGAGTTTGCTTGATGAACATAGCTGCACCATTATTTGGGGCATATATATTTATGATTGTTATGTCTTGTTGGTGTATGGTTCCCTTGAGCAGTATGAAGTGTCCTTCTTTATCCCTTTTAATTAACTTTGGCTTGAAATCTATTTTATTAGATATGAGTATGGACACTCCTGCTTGTTTCCGTAGTCCATATGAGTGGTATGATTTTTCTCAACCTTTCACCTTCAGTCTATGAATATCTTTTCCTATCAGATGCGTCTCCTGTAGGCAGCATATTGTTGGGTCTTGTTTTGTGATCCATTCTACCAGCCTGTGTCTCTTAATTGGTGAGTTTAAGCCATTAATATTTAGGGTTATTATTGAGATCTGGTTTGTTCTTCTAGCCATATTTGTTTATTGATGTTACTAAACCTGATTTGTTATTCTCTTTCACTACTTTCCCCCCTTTACTGTACTACCTCCCATTGTTGGTTTTCAATGTTATTGTCCATTTCCTCTTCCTGTAATGTTTTGCAAAGAATTTTTTGAAGAGATGGTTTTCTAGCTGCGAATTCTTTTAACTTTTGTTTATCGTGGAAGGTTTTAATTTCATCTTCTATCCTGAAGCTTAATTTTGCCGGATACACGATTTTTGGTTGGAACCCATTTTTTTTCAGTGTTTGAAATATGTTTTTCCAGGATCTTCTAGCTTTCAGAGTCTGTGTTGAGAGATCAGCTGTTATCCTGATTGGTTTGCCCCTAAATGTAATCTGCTTTCTTTCTCTTGCAGCTTTTAAAATTCTCTCCTTATTCTGTATGTTGGACATCTTCATTATAATGTGTCTAGGTGTGGATCTCTTATGATTTTGCACATTTGGCATCCTGTAGGATTCTAGGATTTGGGATTCTGTCTCATTCTTCAAGTCTGGGAAGTTTTCTCGTATTATTTCACTGAATAGACTGTTTATTCCTTTGGTATGGAGCTCTGTGCCTTCTTGTATCCCAATGACTCTTAAATTTGGTCTTTTGATATTGTCCCATAATTCTTGGATGTTCTGCTCATGGTTTCTTAGCAGACTTGTTGAGCTGTCTATGTTCTTTTCCAGTTGAAATACTTTGTCTTCATTGTCTGATGTTCTCTCTTCTAAATGATCCACTCTGCTGGTAGTATTCTCAATTGAGTTTTTAAGTTTGTTTATTGTTTCCTGCATTTCTAGGATTTCTATTTGTTTGTTTTTTATTACCTCTATCTCCCTGTGAAATTGATCTTTTACTTCCTGGATTTGTTTGTCAATGTGATCTTTCATTGTCTGATTTTGCTGTCTCATGTCTTCCTTGAGACTCCAGATCATCTGAAGCATATATATCCTGAACTCTTTATCTGACATTCCATCTGTTGCAGCTATTACCTCTTCGAAAGTTGACTTGACCTGCATTGCTTGTGGTCCTTTCTTTCCTTGTCTTTTCATGCTGCTCACGTTTCTTTCTGCTTGGTGAAACTGTTGTGATTATGAGTTTTTCCCCCTTATTATTTATATTGCTCTTGTATATTTGAAAAATCTCCCTTGCAGGGCGGGAAGTGGCTGTGCTCCTTCTCTAGTTGGGGTGATCTCAATAACGCGCTGGCATTCCGCTAGGCCTGCTCTGCCGGTTGTTCGCAGGTCTGCCCACCCTGCGGGAGCGGGTGGCGGCTCTGCTCTGCCCCCCCTCCAATTGTGGCGATATGACTATCACCCCCTCGGGTCGTTGGGCCTGATCCGGATGCGGGCGGCTGCTCTGCTCTGCCCCCCTACTCCAAATGGATTGGCGTATCTACCATGCTGGCAGGCCTCTAGGCCTGTTACGTTGGTGGGTCTCAGGTCTGCCTGACTCTGGCAGTAAGGGGAGTTGGGTGTCGAGAGTCCTTTGGTCCTTGCGGTCACGCCCACAGAGAGATTTTGAAGTTTCTCAGTTGTTCGCCAGGTGTGCGGGGCTATTAGCAGAGCCCGGAGGGCATGGCCATGTACGGGGCCATGCAGGGACCCTTCTAGATGAGTTGGGCCACTGGGATGCACGTGAAGAGCGGGGTAGCTGTGTCTGCGTGGTTAAGATCCCAGCGGGTGGTTTGGCTGTTCACCGAGCGAGAGCAGGGCCTCCCGGGAGAGCCGATATGGCGGAGGCGTCTGCCACTTTAAGCTGCCACTCCGCTCCGGGCCGCCGCCACTTTCAGAAGCTGCTGGTGGTTGCGGGATTGGACCTCTGAGCCCGCCGGAGGGGCCACCTGTAGAGCCGGGAAGCTGTGACCGCGTGGTAGGGACCGGGTGGGTGATGTGGCTTCTCCCAGAGCGAGCACTAGGCCTCCCAGGGGAGCCCGGATGGCGGAGGCCGAATTCCGGTTCGGGCGGGGCGGGCCAAGTCGCTCCGGGTGTCCGCCGCTTTCAAAAACGGCTGCTGTTTACAGAAGATGATTTCTGCACCCGCCGCGGGGCCACCTGTCTAGCCGGGTAGCTGTGTCCGCATAGTTAGGGACCGGGTGTGTGATGCAGCTGCTCCCAGAGCGAGCCCTAGGCCTCCCAGGGGGAGCCCGGATGGCGGAGGCCGAATTCCGGTTCGGGCGGGGCGGGCCAAGCCGCTTCGGGTGTCCACTGCTTGCAAAAATGGCTGCTGTTAACAGAATCTGATTTCTGCACCCGCCGCGGGTCTGTCTAGTTGGGTAGCTGTGGCCGTGTAGTTAGGGACCGGGTGCGTGATGCGGCTGCTCCCAGAGCAAGCCCTAGGCCTTCCAGGGGGAGCCCGAATGGCGGAGGCCGAATTCCGGTTCGTGCGGGGAGGGCCAAGCCGTTTCGGATGACCGCCGCTTGCAAAAACGGCTGCTGTTTACAGAAGATGATTTCTTCACCCGCCGCGGGTTCACCTGTCTACTTGGGTAGCTGTGGCCACGTGGTTAGGAACCAGGCGGGTGATGCGGCTCCTCCCAGAGCGAGAGCTAAACCTCCCGGTGGGGCCGCTTGCAGGAGCGGCTGGTGTCTGTGGGACTAGATTTCTGTGCCCGCGTGGCCGTCCAAGATCCACTTCTCTGGGACAAACTGTCACTTCCAATAAACCTACCAGTTCACGGCAGCTCTCTTCTTCAGGGAATTATGCTAGAAGTTCCTCTGTAGGTAGGCTGCAGCTGTTCCGATGGGTCTTTCTTATCCGGTTAAAGTGGAGACGTTAGAATCTCTGCTTCCTCGCCGGCCGCCATGTTGGATCCCCCTATTGATTGAATTTTTGAATATTGAACCAGCCTTGCATTCTGGGATTGATCTCAATTGACTGTAATGTTATCCTTATTCTATATGGATGAGTTCAGTTTGTTAATATTGTTCCCTGCTTCCTTTTGTGTATTCTATTTTCGCTGTTCTCTAGAGATAATCTATTTCTTGAAGAATTCTCAGCTGTATTTTCAGTCAATGCATGTTAGTGGACTAGGGGGAAACAGAGAAGGGATTTCTGAAGTTTCCAGAAAGCCTTGCCTTAGGTACTGTAAACTCAGTCACAGAAATATGGCCTTCACAGTGACCCACTTTCTAGCAATATGGCTGAGCCTAGTTCTTATTCCTCCCGACGTTAGACATTTCGGTCTGTTCCTTTCCATAGCTGCAAAGGTTTTCCGTTGAGTGTCCTAAAGTAACAGTTTCTGTTGCTATTGCCCCTGAAGATTACAGCTTTTGTTTTATGCAAAAAATCAGGAAATGGGTGTGGGAGGAGTTTTGGCTGCTGTTGCTGTTCTTTGTTCCTCCACCTATCCAGGAAATGATACCGTTAAAGACACTTTCTCAGAATACTTTCCTATCTTCCTGGGAGCATTTGGTGGAATCCATGGAGAAAGAGAAAAAAAAGAAACATCTTATATCTATAGCCCTCTGGGACTTTATGCTCTTAAACCAGTCTATACTAAGTCTTTAGCAATCCATTAACTATTTTTCATTTGAGTTTTTTTTATAAATAAACTCTTATGTATCTAGTGGGTTCTCCCATAGTTAAAAAAATGCCTGGATTATTTTGGTTGCTTATCTCTTCCCAGACTTCGGTTAGTTGTTTGCCTTATAATAATAATCCCTAATAAAGTCAAGGAAAGTCATTAATTTGCATTTTCTTCTGCTCTTTTTGGTTATTATAATGATGAAAACAACATGCTTTCTAGCTATTTCGATAGATACTCAAGTTGAAATTTGAAGTCTATACACTTACTTTTCAAAAATATATAGTAATTTCTAATTTAGTTAAATATGTAGTTATTCTATTCAAAACAATCCCATTCCTAGTATATTTCCAAGCAAATTAATACACAGTTCACAAAAATTTTTGTGTAAAAATTCATAATAACTCAAACAAATATTATGTCTTCAGCAGAAGGACAGAAGACAAATAACGCTTTATCATGCAGTGGAATAATTCAGTTACTTTAGAAACACAAATACTGGAACATTAATAACATTGACAAATATAAAAAAAATTTTCTGGGTGAAAGAAGCCAGATACAAAATATATACTGTATGTTTCCTTTAAATAAATTTCAAAAATTAGCAAAACAGCTATAATGGTCAAGTAATAATGGTGGTCTTTTTTTTTTTTTTTGTAGCTCAGGGGTGATATCAGTTGAAGCATGAAGAATTTTCTAAAGTGATGGAAATGTTTTGTATCCTGATTTTTTGTAGTTCATATATATGTAAAATATTATAAACCTGTACACTTTAGATCTGTGCATTCTTTGAGTACAAATTATAGTTCAATTTTTAAAAAATAGCCTTATTTTAAAAATAAGTAATTAATGGGGAAGAGTGGTACCTTCCTGTAATCCCAGGTACTTGGGAGACTAAGGCAGGAGGATAATAAATTTCAAACTCTGCAAGGCCCCCCGCCCCAAATAATTGAAAAGGCTGGCGATATAGCTTCATGATAAAGTGCCACTGGATTCAATCCCCAGTACTGCAGTAAGTAAGTAAGTAAGTAAGTAAATTGATAAATAGAAGTGAAAGCATTTTTTCAAGATGATTTTTAACTAAGGATTGGTTGGAACCACATCTAAATATTTTTTTAGGTCTCTAAGAGGTTAAGTATTTTCTTCCATTTTTTTTGCATTTCTCTACTTCTTTTTTAACCACAGTGATAGTCCAGGACATATCACATTTTACAAGTGACATCAGTTGTTTCCTGATCACAATCTGTTTGAAGCAGTGAATGTGATGGGTGGGTAAATTCAGTCTGTATCACAGATAAAAAGCCTTGCTCACCATGATAGATGGGCATGTGCATGTGTGTGTGTGTGTGTGTGTGTGTGTGTGTGTGTGTGTGTGTGTGTGTGTTATTGGTTGTGGGATTGGTCTTGACTGAGAACACTGTCTTATAGTTAGTGGAATGCCAAGTTGGCATCTCAGGCAACATTGATGTCAGAAATCTCAAAGAATATAGCAGGAATCTGCCATCTAAGACTCAGCAAGCTCAGAACACTTGGTTATCCTAATTGCTATAAATGGAAAGACCCTCACTATTGAGCTTCTCTGAGAGCTGCATCACACTGGGGCGGGAGGAGGGAGCCCATTTCCATAGAGATGTACCCTGTTTCTATGGAGACTCCAGCTAGGATTCAAGGGGCTGGTGGGATAGTACCAGTGGATGCTGCCAAGCCCTGGGTAATTCTGAGGAGCCTGCTACTTCAGGGGATGTGGCAGGGTATCAGCCTATGGGGCCAGGACTAGGCTCTGTGAAGCTTTGTCAGGCCTGATTTCTAAGCAAGGTACTTGGCAATAGAAACCTCGGAAAACGACCCACCCCCAACCATGCCATGGGCCACCAGAGAGCCCAGGTGTGTCTCTGGAAGACAGGATGGGTATGAGCATGGACATCAATGATTGCAGAGTATCAACAATGGGGGAACATAAATCTCTTTCAGGTGAGTGCAGACTTAAAACAGGGACATCTGGAGGGAGATAGACTGGGTTTTAGAAAATCATCAGATCTCTAGGTCTAGAACATGCAGATAAACCCACTCATAGAATTGTGCGTGCAAGTCCAAAGAGCAGGGGTTGATAACTGTGAAACCTGATTTCCCAGGTTTTAGACACACCTGTTTAGTTCAAATGAGTGATCTGAGTGCTAAAACAAGATCAAAATGAAGTGGTCTGTATCTGAAGACGTGCTGGGTTGAAGGTGGGAGAAAATCTTTGAAGACCTCATGGAGAAGGATATGGAGAACTTTAAAGTCATAGTTGAAGAGGACACGGTAAAGACAACAAATCAGTTTGGGCAGGCTGGCTAGCTGTTGGGATCACTCAGGAAAACAGGAATATGTGAGGAATAGCAGATGTAGAGGAGGCTTTGGTAGATTTGATTTGAGTAATATTGAATGTGAGTTATCTGTGGGATAATCACGTGGAAATTCCCTTCACAGACAGCCTAGAACTGCAGGTGTGGATTTGGGAGTCATTGTCTTGAAGGCAACTGTTACAGCAAAGGGTGAATATGAAATCCCCCAGGAGAATAGAGAAAGTAGAGAAGAAAATAGAGAAAGTAGGGATTCTTGTGATACTTGGTGTTCACGAAAATTGTAGTAAAAGTTTATCCAGAAATGACTAAAAACACCACACTATCTAGTTCAGTTGTAGGTACTGCTTTCTCTAAATAATTTCCCTAAACAAGAGGTTACCTTATTAGCATTGATTTACAATAAATCAACTTTGAAATGGAGCTGGAAGCTACATGTACTTGACATTTCTTACGTTCTCTGTTTTCTCTATCAACTACCTGGATGAACTTCAAGTCAGTTAGAAATCAGTGACATGTACTTTCTTTTAACTCCCCATATCAAAAAGATCAATATGACAATCTCTTTTATAGGTAGATATCTAGATGTTTTCAGAAAAAGAAATAAAATTCCACATAGAAGGCATTTCCAGCAGATTTTACTATGAGAAAATGGTACATGGTCTGTGGATGTGTAAAAGGGAAAACTAAACGTAAATGTTCAGGGATTTAAAAATACAATCTCTGAAGTTGTGCATACTGCTATTGTAAAGGTCTTAAATATAAAGGTCAGTTCAGGAGGGACAATTTCATGGGGCATTAAAAAAATCTCCCAATGTATGTTTATATAATTTTATCTACATATAAGTTTTTCCTGGGTTTTACTGGCTAATTTCTTGTAGGTCACGGGTGTGGGGTAGGGTGAAGGATGACACAAAACAATTTTCCTTATCCTCTATGCTCTTTATTAATGTAGGGCATTAGATTGAATCATCATCATGGTCACCATTAGAATCCATTATTAACAATCATAACTCATGAATGACACTTTGTGACACAATATGTACTTGCTCCTTAGAATTTATATAATGCAGCATAGGAATTAGATTAACTTAATAGTAAATTCTCTGCTCTGCAATAATAATAACCATAATCATCATAATCATCTAGGGCATATTTCATAGAAAAATAATTTGAGTGTGAGTCTTCTTAGATTGCTTCAATACACATAAATACCTGACTTTAAAAGCCTTGTTTAGTGTAGTTTAAAAGTGGCATGTTTTCTGTAAAAATTAAATTGAATTTCGGATAATCCATTCTATCAAAACTCAGTGAATTTCTTTGAAAAGATGAATTTTTACATACCTAAATCCAATCAGGATTTTTCAAACTGAGTAACGAATAGAGACACACATTAGATAAAAATACCTAACACTTATTAAATGCTTATAAGACTTTTACATGCATTAACTTATTTGGTTTACACAACAACCTATAAGATAACCTATTTTAAAGAAAAAAGAATTGAAATTAATGCACAATATATCAATGCAAGTAGGGAAACATCAATGAATCCCTTTAATTTGCATAATGTACATTAATTTGTACATTTAATATGTATTAACAATTATGATTTAAAAAATAAAAAAATTGACTCAGAAAATTTATCATGTAATAGCTATTATTTGTAGTTATACTTTGTTACCTGATGATAATACCATATATTAGTAAACTGTCTTATTATCTTCAATGCCCAGACATTCTTGTCTTTTGTTCTAATAATTCATTGCACATGATTAATAGGCCAACATAGCTTTCATTAAAATTCCAAATCTCAGGGCCTTAAGAAGCTTAAAGTATTTAAATTTCAATAGACAGGCGGTGCTTCAGTTAAGCACAACTAATTTTAAAATCTAAATATAAACAAAATAAAATAAATAAGTCTAGAGTCTTTAAAGAAGAACTTTTTTTTTTTTTTTGCTTTGGCAATAAATGAAATGTTTTGCTGACTAACCTTAGGGATTCATTTCCTCAAATAAAAAAAAATGGGCATGACCAAAACGAGGAAGAATGGTGTGATCATGAAAACCTTTATGCACACCAGGGAAACAATGATTCCTATTTGATCTCAATAGCACAAGCAATGATTCAAATTTTTAAAACCAATTTTAATGTTGCCCAGTAAATTGCTTAAAACACACACACACACACACATACACACACACACACACACACACACACACACACACATACACACACACACACACACACACACACACAGTACAAGGTCAATTTATTCGGCAATTTATTGTGGCAAGGCCCTACTGAGGTGCATGGCGCAAGGCGTCCATCCTCTGGAGGAGCGCAGTATGTTTCTGGAAATGTGCTGATTTGTTTTTTCTATTCCTTTAATAAGTATAGTTTTGATTTCTCATATGACCATTAAGTATAAAGGAAAAATCATGACTTTCCCAATAAATGCAACTACTTCTAAAGCATAGATGTGTTTGCTCTAAATGCAATGATTCAGCTGTGGAGTGTAAATTGTTAATGTCTAAAGAAAAACTCCCTGTATTCCTGTCAAGAAAGTTTTTGAGAAATTAAATTAAAATCTAGAGAAGGAAAATTAATGTTAAGAAGATAGATTAGTGCTTAGTACTGGGCAACTTGTTCTTGTTCCTGTGCACAATGGTTTGTGCTCTTACTTTTGTTTGATTACAACTAATAACTAATCAACTACTTGCCGTAACCATGGCACCGGTTCCAGTCAGTAAGTCAAGAAAGAATAGTCAAGGTATAGGCCAATAGTTTGGGACATTTGTAACTATTATTAAAAGTTAACTAAGCAGAAACAGCTCAAAGCAAAACTCGAACTGAAAGTACAAATGCTTGCTTATGCATAAGCCAAGATACATTCTTCTATTCTAATTGTAGCTACGTAATATTTTGTTTTGTTTGAATAATGATTCCTGTTGTGTAACCACAAAGTACTGTAAGCCTGCCAAAATGAAAAGTATATATGATCAACTTCACAAGTAAAGATTGGGATCAACACGTTTTCTTTGGTGTCTGTGTTGTTTCTCCACCCCCTCTTTCGCCGACTCCTCACCATCCGTTCATCTCCTGAGACCCCCTGTTGGAGCTGGTCTCCGACACTGTCCTTCAACAAACTTACAATCTAATGGGAAGATAAACTCAATATGTGCAGGGAACTTGGTAACAATTCTATGTAATCTACAAATTATCATTATTTTCCCTTATTGTTTGCTTGGGCAGCTCTGGGAATGGAGCACTTAATACTTGTCAAAGCCCCTCATTTCATCTTGAATATGCGCTTCTCCAGGTCCTAGTTGGGCCTCTCAATTGTATTCTAAACATTGGGGCAACACCTTGTGTAAGTGTGCACTCAGTAAAGGTTTGAAGAATGAAGAAGGTCTGTCAAGTACATCCATGGAGCAGAGTTTTTAAAAGATTCTTTAAAGACGGTACTGTGTGGGACCTAAAGGATCTAACAGAGACTTGACAGAGGCGAGAGGACATTTCTGTTCAGTGGTTCTGGTGCAGATATCTTGCAGAGAAAAATAAAGCCTCTATGGGCATAAGTGAGGCAGCATAGCCCAGCGGCTTCTGAGGAACTCAGTGTCTTCTGTCTCCTAGACATATCCCTTATGGAGACCATCGGCTCAGTTCCCACAGAACAAGCAGCTCTGCATCTTTCTTTCCCAATCAGTAATCTCAAAGTCAGGTGACCGAGAATGAAGTCACTTATGACTGACCCCAAAATATAAAATTTCTAAAGGAGGGGGGTTGTGTATTAAGTAGATTACTTAAAAGCTTCAGGGATGTATTACAGTTAATAAATTGCTTGCAACTCCCTTCCCCAAGCATCCATGTGTTGTAAGATAAAGATGAAAACCCCTAGTTAGTGAATGAATACGTTTCTAAACATAACTTCTTCTACAATAATAATTTTTATTTAAACAGATATTTTGGTAGGTCTATTGTTATGCTATATTGTATCATAATGGGAATGTGTCCCTATATTTTCTTCCTAAAAATTATTCCTTTCTGTTCTGCTCATCAAAAGCAGAGGATTAACACTTAGCATTATCTATTGTTTACCATAAGTAATTTTCCACACACATCATCTCACTTAAGGAATTCAGGCATCCCAGGTTTTCTGGTTATGTTTTGGGTTTTCTTCCAGTACTGGAGGCATCATGCTAAATCCCTCAGGTTTTGTGATAACCTCTGAAGTTATTTCTACTCTGGCAATACAAGTAGTATTGTGGAAACTTAGACACACATAGAAAAGGTGCTATGATAGGTCATTAAATAAATGCCATCAAAATGGTAATGATAATATGTAGAATATTCTGTAATATGTTTTTAAGGTATAGGTATATCCTGATTCTGGGATAGAGTTTTTAAAAATTGTGATGGTAAATATAATACTTACCAGTAACTCTCACAGAGAGGCGTAGATTTCTGGTTTTGGTGTGGCCCTTGCTGCTCTTTATACTAGCACATGGGCTGCAAAGAAAGCTCTTGCTAAAACTGGATGTTGGTCTCCATTCACCACAAAACGGACCTGTTATTCTGAAAGTTGCCTGTCGCATATCTGTGGCCTCATGAAAGAGTCAAAATTTTCTGATCTCTCACAATTCATTTTCCTGTGATGGACATTTATAGAGGTCTGGGGCTGACCTGTTGAAAATATGCATCCAGCTTTTCCTCTGCAGCTGCTCTGGGACTCCTCAGTGTGCAAACACAACTCAAGGGCAACGGCTTGAGTTCAACTGCAACAATGGAGAGCAGTTAATTCGCTGTTGGATTCATTAATGTCTTGGCAATCACCTGTTCCCAGCATGCAGCAAGAAGATCAGCATCCTCTCTCTTCTGGGATGTGGGTGAGCGAAGTTCAGAGTGAGATTTCTGCTAAGAAGTTGTGGGTGGCTGAAACCTCAAGACTGCCTTCCCTTCCCACTAGGAAGAGAAGGGCTCAGGGTGGGTGTACACTTATTGGGATGGATTTCGCACGGCATATGAAGTTTTTTCTTCATGTTACATACTTTGCCAGATGGACAGATATCAGAAGCCACAATATTAAAAGCATCCCCACTATCTTCAGCTGATCCACTCCTGCTAAGGGCTGATCCCTTACCAAACCCTGTATTACTTCGTGCCCCTTAATTTTATGATCCTGCTCATGACCTGGTGAAGAAATTGTTTGCTATGGAGTTTAAAAGTAGGGGGAAAAAAAGAGTCATCAAACAGCTCTTTCGGGCACAGATGGAGAAAAGACAACAAGCTTGAAAGTCTTGTAGTATTTTACTGATCAAAAATAAAAATAAAAGTATTAGATAAAGAGATAAGTCTCTAAAACTTAAAATTTCCCATAATACAATGAAGTTTTCCTCATGCTTAGGAGAGACACATTAACAGTACTCCTCAAAGATCTTAGAATGATTAGCCATCAGGGAAATGCAAATCTAAAGCACATTTGAGGAAGCACTTCACACATTCCAGAGTCACAATAAAAGGAATGATAATGATGTGTTGTTAAGGAAGTGAGGAAATCAGAAGCTTTATTCACCACTCTTAATAATAAGGTAAGCTGGATTCACTGGTTTGAAAAAGATCTGGAACTTCTTCAGTAAGTTGAATATGGAGTTAACGATCCACCTCTTCCACTCCTACTTACAAACTAAAGATAAATAAAAAAGTTGTCCACCAATGATTTGTACATGAATGTTCAAATAATGTTCATATTATATATAATGTTCATATTATATATATGAATCTTATTCATATTAGTCAAAAAGTGAAAATGACCAGGCAGGTCTGTAATGTAGCTACTCAAGAAGCTGACGCAGGAGGATCAAAAATTCAGGGACAACCTGGGCAAATTTGCAAGACCCTGTCTCACAACAAAATTTTTAAAAGGGTTGGGCTTTGGCTTAGTGGTAGAACATTGTTTAGTGTGCAGGAGGCTCTGGGTTCCATCTGCAGTACGACACCCACACAGACACAATGTAAAAATTACTATCCAGTGGAAAATGAACAAAGAAATGTGGCATTTTCATAAGATGGAAATCAGTCACAATAAAGAGGAATAAACTAATATACTAATACAAGCTACAATATAACTGAAAATTGCAAACATCCTAAGTGAAAGCAGTCAGATCCAAAAGGCGTATACGGTATTACTTCATTAAAAATATCTATAGAAACTTGAGTGTATACATAGGTCTTTCCACATGTGAAGGAGAAACACAGAAATGGTGTTTACTTAAAACTTAGAATAAAGATCCATTAGGAAAATGCAAGTCAAAGTCACATTGCACATAGCACTTCACATTCACTAGTGCTGGCTAGAGCTGCAATATTGGGGAAAAAGAGATTGACTGCTTTGGGTACAGGCTTTTTTTGGAGAGAAAAGTAATAAAAATATTCTGAAATACCTGTGGATTAGAGAACCCAGGTGAGGTCACAATGTGTCACATACTTAGCACAGTGTGCTTCCTCTGGTTGGAGGGGAACCACAGTGTTCATGAGACACTGTGTATGGAGAGAGCACTCTTGTAATTGCTGCTGAAGAGGTCACATATTTCTACAACTAAGACATTTCCTAGAATGAAACCATCATCTAATTCTAATCTCACTATACAGTCTGTCTCCAAGCAAGCTTCCTCAGGGCACTCTGGACCTCTTTGCTTCTCAGGCTGTGAATGATGGGCTTCAACATGGCGGTCACAACACAGAAGAGCACAGAGACCAGGATGTCCGTGTCCAGCCTTCTCTGGGCCTCTCATAGTGGAAGTTGGCTGTTCCATAGAACACCACAATGACAGTGAGGGGGGACGCACAGGTGTAGAAGGCCTTTTTCCTGCACTGGGCAGAGGGAATCCCCAGGATGGCTGCCATGATGACTGCGTAGGAGCCTGAAGTGAAGAGGCAGGGGCTAAGGCCCATGGTGGCACTGACAACGTGGAGCGCAGACTCGTTGACAGAGGTGTCTGTGCAGAAGAGCTTCAGGAGCAATAGCGTGTCACAGAGAAAGTGGCTGATCTGGTTACGCCCACACAGAGTGAGTGTAATGGCCAGCACCATGTGTGTGACCAAATTCACCAGCCCAGACAGCCAGGACCCAGTCAGCAAGCCAACACAGACCTTCACACTCATGATGACTGGGTACTGAGGAGGACGGCAGGTGGACACACAGCAGTCATACTGGCCACACAGCCAGTAAGACGCCTTCTGTGCCAGCACTTGTCACCAAGAAGAAGATCTGGGAAAGTCAGCCCTCATAAGAAATGGCCTTCTTCTCCCAGAAAATGTTCACCAGCAGTACTGGGAGGGTGGTGGATTTGTAGCAGACGTCCAAAAAGCTCAAATTGCTGAGGAAAAAGTACATTGGAGTGTGGAGAGCAGGACTGACCCTGGTGGCCACTATTATGAGCATGTTACCCAGGAGAGTGGTAAGGTAAATGACCAGAAAGAGCAGGAAGAACCAGCCCTGTAGGTTGGAGTGGTTGGGAAATCCCAAAAAGATGAATTCAGTGACAAATGATTGATTGCTCATTTCCAATGGTTAATAGCTACAAAACAGAGAAAAAGAGACCATGATGAAAATGGACTGAGAGAACCCCAAACAGTCTTGTTAATCTGCAGCAACATGGCAAATAATATCGAATGTAAAGCAGCCTGGAGACTGATAACCTGTGGGACTGGTCTCAGGGAATCAGACCCATGGAGCCGCACACATTTGCAGGGGTGATGGTGGGTGGGAGTAACCAGAGAATTGCTAGAAGCCAACAGAAAGCCATTCGACCTCATCATGGTGTGAAGTCATTTCTCACTGTCTCAGTAATCTCTGTCTCCTGTTGTCCTTTTATGTAAACTTAGGATTTTGGAGAAGTTCATTTTCATTGCAAATGTTAAGAAAAAAAATTACAAAGCAGAGTCATCATCTGCAGAAGCAGTCGGTGTTGCCTTCAGTGTTTTCCAATGTAGAGTTTTTCTCATTTTACATCAATCTTGATCAATGTGTTCGGAAAGGCAGAAGTTAACTATTCCTGTACAATGCTGAAATTATCAGGCCCAGAGCAAAATAGAGGAAAGAAGTTGATGAAGTGGGGTTGCACTGGCTATCTTAAGTATACAAGGAAGATCAGTGGAGTAGAAGGAGAATGAGAGGGCGGAGAGGTTTGTGAAGGGAGGGAATGTGAAAGGTCTTTACGCAGATCATGTTATGTGCACATGGAAGTCTACCACAGGGAACTGCACCTGTATGTATATGTAGAAAGCACCAGTCAGAGATTAACAGATAAATGACTCAAAGAAAGATCAGTAGAGAAAGGAGAATGGGGGCGGGAAGGGGAGGGAGATGGGGGGTGGGGACTGAATGGAGTAAATCAGATTTCATGCACGTAGGATCTTATCCAAATCAACCCAACTTCTATGTATAACTATTATGCTCTAATAAAAAATTTAAGAAGATGACATGATCCTATCAGCAAAGAGTGAGATTTGAATTCTTCTTGACCTATTTGTATACCTTTAATTTCTTTATTTTGTCCAATGGCTCTGGTAATTTCAAGGATGAAGTTGAATAGAAGTGGTGAAAGAGGGGGCACCCTGTCTGCTTTCAGTTTTTAGAGTGAATGCTTTCAACCTTTCTCCACTTAGAATGATGCTGCCTTGGGTTTAGCATAGATAGCATTTACAATGCTTTTACAAAGTTCGTTCTGTCCCTAGTGTTTCTACCGTTTTGACAGGTAGGGGTGCTATATTTTGTTAAATGCTTTTTCTGCATCTATTGAGATGATCAATAAACTTACATCTCTCTTAAATAAACTTAATCTCTCCCCTTCGGCTAAACATTCAGATCATCTTCAGTCCTATAAATATTTTAATGAACATTTTCCTACATAAACATATGTGACCATTTTGAATTATCTCTTCAGAATAAAATTTAAATCTGACATAAAAGAATTTGTCGTGCAGTTTCTATTTAAAACTAGCTCATAGAGACATTATATTAAGTGAAATAAGCCAGACACATAAAGAGAAATAGCAGTTTTTCACTTCTTTGTGGAAGCTAAAAAGTTGATCTCAGAGAAGTAGGAAGTAGAGCCGTGGTTATTGGAGCCTGGGAGAGAATCACAATAATCATTGTGAGTCTGATTTCTCAAAGACGCATGTGAAGGACTGCCTGAAACCTGCCCTCTGAGTGTGGCCTTTAAAAAAAATAAGAGTGGACTTCTAAAAGGGTGTTCAGAAAATCTCTCTTCTCTCCTCAGTGGGCAGCAGGAGGTCCATGGGTCTGGCTGCCTAGGAGCTACCTGTGGTGTTCAAATGGGCAGGACCAGGACGGCTGGAGAATCTCAATAATCACTAGTAGACCACATTCTAGGTGAGTGCAGGGTGGAAACAGACCATACAGAAGGAAATTGCTTGAGCTCTGAAAATGACAGAATCTGTGAATTTAGGAAACTGTTGTGGGGCCAATCCACTAATAACATCTACTCCCTGGGTCAGTCCAAGGTTGCCACAGTTACCACAGGCCTTACCAGAACAACCCAGAGGGGGAGATGCACTCTGGCCTCCTGGCTTGGAGGTTTGGTCTGGGGCCAGCTGACCCATTGCTGCCGTCCTGAGATGAGGTGGGACACCAAGGTGGAAGGGAACAATGGGGGAAGCGTCCCTAGCAAATGGCATCCAGAAGGTTAAGGCTTGGGAGGGGACAGGAGGAGACAGTTCGCAGGGGACAAGATGTGATTCCCCAGAGCATGTCCCCGGACACACTTCACCTGCCCACACTCCTCTCAGTACAGTGGGCCTTTCAGATAATTAACCCACAAAATGGATGGATCCACAGATTAGGTCACAAGTCTCACAGTCTAATCATTTCACCTCTGAACACTGCTACTGTGGCTGACCCTGAGCTTTTGGTGGGGGGATACCTTATTTCTAAGCCATAAGAGTCTCTACAGTCCATGTGCTTTGGTTAGAATACCTTCATGTCGTCTGGGAGAGTAATCAGGTTCCAAAACAAGATTAAAAAAAATATCTGGTAACTGAAGATGTGAAATTTGGATCTTGATGAAAAGCTCTGAAGAGGAGCCCTGGGTGGAGCACTATAAAATCCTGGTGACGAGGACACAAGAGGGCACCTGGTCTTTGGGGTAGCTGAGTGGCAGTTGGATCACTCATTAAAACATAAAGAAAATGAGATGAAGCCTGTCTGGAGAGAGGAAAAAAGGAAAGGAGGTTGGGCCTAGAGTCTGGGTACCTGCGGGGTCTCCCCAAGGAGATTCCAGGAGGCAGCGGGACAGGTTCCCATGAGATAGGCCTGGGAGTCATGGCTTAGAGTGACTGTGGAAGTCACAGGTGCTCATAAAGCCAAAAGAGAGCAAGGTCAGGAGAGAGGGCCTGATGGACTGTGCGGAAAAGAAGGTGTCCAGAAGGAGGCTCACCAGTTATCAGCAATCATTCTGCACCACAGTGTCAAAGCTCTGCTCTCTGTACAAGGCCTTATGCACCCCAGTCAAAAACCTCTGCTCTCTATAACAGTCCTTCTGCACCCCAGTCTACAACCTCTGCTCCCTGCAACCATCCTTCTCCATTCCAGTCTCAAAGTTCTGCTCTCTGGAACACTCTTTCTGCACCCCAGTCTCGAACATCTGCTCTCTGCAACAGTCCTTCTGCACCTCAGTCTGAAAACTCTGCTCTCTGCAACAATAATTCTGCACCCCAGTCTCCAACCTCTGCTCTCTTTAACAGTCCTTCTAAACCTCAGTCTGCAAACTCTACTCTCTATAATATCCTTCTGCACACCAGTCTCCAAACTGTGATATCTGTAACAGGCCTTCTGCAACCTAGTCTCCAACGTCTGCTCCCTGAAAAGAAACTTCTGCACCCACCCTATTCTCCAAGTTCTGCTCTCTGAAAGAGTCCTTCTGCAACCCACTCTAGAACAACTGCTCTCTGCAACAGTCCTTCTGCACCTAAGTCTGAAAACACTGCTCTCTGCAACAATCATTCTGCAACCCAGTCTCCAATCTCTGCTCTCTGTAACAGTCCTTCTGCACCTCAGTCTCCAAACTCTGCTCTCTATTATATCTTTCTGAAAACCAGTCTCCAAACTGTGATATCAGGCCTTCTGAACCTCAGTCTACAACCTCTGCTCTCTGAAAGAATCCTTCTGCACCCCAGTCTCCATGTTCTGCTCTCTGAAAGAGTCCTTCTGCACCCCACTCTAGAACATCTGCTCTCTGCAACAGTCCTTCTTCACCTAAGTCTAAAAACTCTGCTCTCTTTAACAGTCATTCTGCACCTCAGTCTCCAACCTCTGCTCTCTGTAACAGTCCTTCTGCACCCCAGTCTCAAATCTATGCTCTCTACAACATTTCTTGTGCACCCCAGTATCCAACCTATGCTCTCTGTAACTGTCTTTCTGCATCCCACTATCCAAACTCTTCTCTCTGTAAGATCCTTCTGCACCTCAGTCTCCAACCTCTGCTCGCTGAAAAGATACTTCTGCACCCCAGTCTTCGAACTCTGCTCTCTGTAACAGTTCTTCTTCACTTCAGTCTCTAACCTTTGCTCTCTGTAAAAATCTTTCTGCAACTCAATTTCCAACCTCTGGTCTCTGTAACAGTCCTTCTGCACCTCAGTATCCAACCTCTTCTCTCTGTAATGATCTTTCTGCACCTCAGTCTCCAACCAGTGCTCTCTTTAACAGGCCTTCTTCACTGCAGTCTCCAACCTCTGCTCTCTGTAACAGTTCTTCTGCACCCCAGTTTCCGAGCTCTTCTCTCTTTTACAGTCCTGCTGCACCTGAATCAAACCTCTGCACTCTGTAACAATCCTTCTGAACCCCAGTCTCAAAACTCTGCTCTCTTTAACAGTTCTTCTGAAACAGAATATCAAAACTCTGCTCTCTATAACACTCTTTATGCAACCCAGTCTCCATCCTCTGCTCTCTGTAAGAATCCTTCTGTACCCCTGTCTCCAACCTCTGCTTTCTGTAAAAGTCCTTCTTCACCTCAGTCTCCAACCTCTGCTCTCTGTAACGATCCTTCTGCACCTCAGTCTCCAACCTCTGCTCTCTTTAACAGTCCTTCTGCATTCCAGTATCCAACATCTGCTCTCTGCAATGATCCTTCTTCTCCCCAGGCTCCAACCTCTGCTCTCTGCAATGGTCCTTCTGCACCCCAGTCTCCAAACTCTCCTCTCTGTAACAGTCCTTCTATTCCGCAGTCTCCAACCTCTTCTCTCTGTAACGGTCCTTCTGCAACCCAATTTCCAACCTCTTCTTTCTATAATAGTGCTTCTGCACCTCAGTCTGAAACCTCTTCTCTCTGCAACGATCCTTCTGTACCCCAGTCTCCGAAATGTGCTATATGTAACAGTTTTTCTTCACCCAGTCTCCAAACTCTGCTCCCTGTAAAACGCCGTCTGCACTCCAGTTTCCAAACTCTGCTCTCTGTAACAGGCCTTCTGCACTCCAGTCTCCAACCTCTTCTCTCTGCAACGATCTTTCTGCACCTCAGTTTCCAACCTCTACTCTCTGCAACAGTTATTCTGCACCCCAGTCTCTAACCTCTGCTCTCTGTAAGATTCTTCTGCACCTCAGTCTCCAACCTCTGCTCTCTGTAACAGTCTATATGCACCCCAGTATCCAACCTCTGCTCTCTGTAACAATCTTAGGCACCTAAATTTCAATTTCAGCTCTCTGCATCGGTCCTTCTGCACCTCAGTCTACAACCTCTGCTCTCTGTAACAGTCCTTCTGCAACCTAGTCTCCAACCTCTACTCTCTGCAACATTTTTTCTGCACCCCAGTCTCCAACCTGTACTCTCTGTAACTGTCCTTCTGCACCCAGTCTCCAACATCTGCTCTCTGTAAGTATCGTTCTCCACCATAGTCTCCAACCTCTGCTCTCCTCAACAATCATTCCGCACCTCAGTCTCCAACCTCTGCTCTCTGCAACAATCATTCTGCACCTTCGTCTTCAACCACTGGTCTCTGTAACAGTACTTATGCAGCTCAGTATCCAACCTATGCTCTCTGTAAGATACTTCTGCACACCAGTCTGCAACACCTGCTCTCTGCAATGATCCTTTATAACCCCAGTCTCCAACCTCTGCTCCTTGTAACTGTCCTTCTGTACAGCAGTCTCCAAATTCTGCTCTCTGTAACGGTCCTTCTACACCCCAGTCTCCAACCTCTACTTTATGTATTAGTCTTTCTGCACCCCAGTCTCCAAACTCTGCTCACTGTAACAGTTCTTCTGCACCTCAGTCTCCAAACTCTGCACTCTGCAACAGTCCTCTGCACCCCAGTCTCCACCCTCTGCTCTCAGTAACAGTTCTTCTGCACCCCAATCTCCAAACTCTGCTCTCTGTAACACTCCTTCTGCATTCCAGTCTCTAAACTGTGATCTCTGTAACAATTCATCTGGACATCAGTTACCAACCTCTGCTCTCTACAACGTTCCTTCTGTTCCTCAGTTTACAAACTCTACTATCTGTAAAAGTCCTTCTGCACCTCAGTCTCCAAATTTGATCTCTAAGATCCTTCTGCAACCAATTCTTCAAACTCTGCTCTCTGTAACAGTCCTTCTTCACCCCGATCTCCAAACTCTGCTCTCTGTAAAAGGCCTTCTGCACCAAAGTCTTATAACTCTGCTCTCTTTAATAGGCCTACTGTACCCAAGTCTCCATCCTCTGCTCTCTGCAATGATCCTTCTGCAACCCAGGATCCAACATCTGCTCTCTGCAACAGTACTTCTGCACCTCAGTCTGAAAACGCTGCTCTCTGCAACAATCCTTCTGCACCCCAGTTATAAACCTCTGCTCTTGTAACACTTCTTCTGCACCACTGTCTCCAAAATGCTCTCTGTAAAATCCTTCTGCAACCCAGTCTCGAAACTGTGCTATCTGTAACAATCCTTCTGCGCCCCAGTCTCCAACCTCTGCTCTCTGCAACAGTCTTTCTGCACCCCAGTCTCCAACATCTACTCTCTGTAAGATCCTTCTGCACCACAGTTTCCAACCTCTTCTCTCTTTATCAGTCCCTCTGCACCCAGGTCTCCAAACTCTGCTCTCTGTAACAGTTTTTCTGCACCCCAGATTCCAACATCTGCTCTCTGCAATGATCCTTCTTCTACCCAGTCTCCAAACTTTGTTCTCTGTAAAAGTCCTGTTGTTTCACAGTCTTCACCCTCTTCTCTTTGTAACGGTCCATCTGCTCCCCAATTTGCAACCTCTGTTTTCTGTAACAGTTACTCTGAACCCCAGTCTCCAAACTCTTCTCTCTGCAACGATCATTCTGTACCTCAGTCTCCTAACTCTGCTCTCTGTAAAAGTCCTTCTGCACCTCAGTCTCCATTCTTTGCTCTCTGTCATGCTATTTCTGCACCCCAATATTCAATCTCTGCTCTCTGTAACATTCTGTCTGCACCTCTGTGTCCAACGTCTGCTCTCTGTAACAGTCCTTCTGCACCCCAGTCTCCAAACTCTGCTCTCTGTAACAGACCTTCTGTACCGAAGTCTCCAACCTCCACTCTCTATAACAGCCCTTCTGCACCCTAATTGCCAACCTCTGCTTTCTGAAAAAGTTCTTCTGCACCTCAGACTCCAACCTCTGCTCTCTGTAACAGACCTTCTAAGCCTCAGTCTGAAATCTCTGCTGTCTGCAACATTCTTTCTAAACCCCAGTTTCCAAACTGGGCTATCTGTAACAATTTTTATGCACCCCAGTCTCCAACATCTGCTCTTCGTAACAGGTCTTCTGCAACTCAGTCTCCAAAGTCTGCTCTCTGTAACAGGCCTTCTGTACCCCAGTCTCCAAATTCTTCTCCCTACAACAGTCTTTCTGCACCCCAGTCTCCAACCCCTGCTCTCTGTAAGATTCTTCTGCACCCCGTTGTCCAAACTTTGCTCCCTGTAACAGTCCTTCTGCACCCCAGTCTCCAAACTCTACTTTCCATATCAGTTATTCTGCACAACAGTCTAAAACCTCTGCTCACTGTAACAGTCCTTCTGCACCTCAATCTCCAACCTCTGCTCTCTGTAACAGTCCTTCTGCACCCCAGTCTCCAACCTCTGCTCTCTGCAAAAATTTTTCTACACACCAGTCTCCAACATCTGCTCTCTGCAACGATCTTTGCATCAGTCCTTCTGCATCACAAGGCTACAAACTCTGCTATCTGTAACAGTCCTCCTGCACCTGAGTCTCCAAACTCTACTTTCCGTATTGGTTATTCTGCACCCCAGTCTAAAACCTCTGCTCTCTGTAACAGTCCTTCTGCAACTCAGTCTCCATTCTCTGCTCTCTGCAACAGTCCTTCTGCACACCAGTCTCCAAACTTTGCTCTCTGCAAAAATTCTTCTACACACCAGTCTCCAACATCTTCTCTCTGCAACGATCCTTCTGCATCCCAGTCTCCAATGTCTGCTCTCTGCAACAGTACTTCTACACACCAGTCTCAAACCTCTGCTCTCTGCTACAGTCCTTCTCCACCCCAGTCTCCAACCTCTGCTCTCTGCAACATCTCTTCTGCACCCCATTCTTTAAACTGTGCTCTGTGTAACAATCCTACTGCACGCCGGTCTCAAAACTCAGCTCTCTGTAGCGATCCTTCTTCACCTCATTCTCCAACCTCTGCTCTCTGCAACGATCCTTCTTCTACTCATTCTCCAAACTCTGCTCTCTGTAACAGTCCTTTTGTATTGCAGTCTCCAACCTCTTCTCTTTGTAATGGTCCTTCTGCTCACCAATTGCCAACCTATGGTTTCTGTAACAGTGGTTCTACTTCTCAGATTCCAAACTCTGCTCTCTGTAAAAGTCCTTCTGCGCCTCATTCTGAAACCTCTGCTCTCTGCAAGGATCCTTCTGCACCCCAGTCTTCAAACTGTGCTATCTGTAACAGTTTTTCTGCACTCCAGTCTCCAACCTCTGCTCTCTGTAACAGTCCTTCTGCACCCCAGGATCCTACATCTGCTCTCTATAACAGTCCTTCTGCACCTCAGTCTGAAAACTCTGCTCTCTGCAAAAATCCTTCTGCACCCGAGTTTCCAAACTTATCTCTCTGTAACAGTCCTTCTGAACCTCAGTTTCCATACTGCTCTCTGTAAGATCCTCCTGCAACCCAGTCTCGAAATTGTGCTATCTGTAACAGTCCTTCTGCACCCCAGTCTCCAATGTCTGCTCTCTGTAACAGGCCTTCTGCACCCTGGTCTCGATTCTCTGCTCTCTGTAACAGGCCTACTGCACCCCAGTCTCCAACCTCTTCTCTATGCAAGGATACTTCCTCACCTCAGTCTCCAACCTCTTCTCTCTGCAACAGTCCTTCTGTACAAAAGTCTCAAAACTCTGATTTCTGTATCAGTCTTTCTGCACAACAGTGTTCAACCTCTGCTGTCTGTAACAGTCCTTCTGAACCTCTGTCTCCAACCTCTGCTCTCTGCAACCTTAATTCTGCACCCCATTCTCTAACCTTTTTTCTCTCCAACAGTCCTTCTGAACCAAAGTCTCTAACATCTGCTCTCTGCAACAGTCCTTATTACCCTAATCTTTAAACTCTGCTGTCTGTACCAGTCCTTCTGTACTGCAGTCTCCAATCTCTCCTCTCTGTAACTTTAATTCTGCACCCCAGTCTCCAACCTCTTCTTTCTGTATAAGTACTTCTGCACTCCAGTCTCCAACCTCTGATCTCTGTAACATTCTTACTGCACCTCAGTCTCCAACTTCTGCTCTATGCGACAGTTCTTCTGCAGCCCAGTTTTTAACCTCTACTCTCTGCAACAGTTCTTCTACTCCACAGTCTGCAACATCTGCTCTCTCTAACAGTCCTCCTGTATTGCAGTCTCTAAACTTTGCTTTCTGTAATGGTCCTTTTAAACACCAGACTCCAACCTCTGTTTCTGTATCAGTCCTTCTGCTCCCTAGTCTCCAACCTCTACTCTCTGTGACAGTCGTTCTGCTCCTCAGTCTCCAAACTCTTCTCTCTGAAAAAGTCGTTCTGCACCCAAGTCTCCAACACCTGCTACCTGCAACAGTCCTTCTACACTCCAGGCCCCAACCTCTGCTCCCTGCAATGATCCTTCTGCACCTCAGTCTGCAACGTCTACTGTCTGTAACATGCCTTCTGCACCTCAGTCTTCCAACTCTGATCTCTGTAAGATCCTTCTACAACCCAGTCTCCAAACTCTGCCCTCTTCGACGATCCTTCTGCACAAAATTTCCAAACCCTGCTCTTTCTAACGGTACAGTTACACCTCAGTCTCCAAACTCTGCTCTCTGTAAGATGCTTCTGCAACCCTGTCTCAAAACTCTGCTCCCTGTAACAGTCCTTCTGAACTCAGTCTCCAACTTCTGCTCTCTGCAACAGTCCTTCTAAACCCCAGTCTCCAACCTCTGCTCTCTGCAACAGTCCTTCTGCACCCAGTCTACAACATCTGTTCTCTGCAACAGTCCTTCTGCACCTCAGTCTAAAAACTCTGCTCTCTGCAATGATCCTTATACACCCCAGTCTCCAAACTCTGCTTTCTGTAACAGTCTTTCTGCACATCATTCTCCAACCTCTGCTATCTGTAACAGTCTTTCTGCACCCCTGTCACCAACCTCTGCTCTCTGTAATATCCTTCTGCACCCAGGTTTCCAAACTCTGCTCTCTGTGACAGTCCTTCTGGTACCCAGTCTCCAACCTCTGCTCTCTTGAACAGTCCTTCTGCTCCCCAGTCTCTATGCCCTGCTCTCTGTAACAGGCCTTCTCTACTGCAATCTCCAACCTGTGCTCTCTCTGTCGTTCTGTAGCGCAGTCTCTAAACTCTGCTCTCTGCAACTATCCTTCTGCACCCCATTCTCCAACCTCTGTTGTATGAAAGAGTCCTTAAACACTTCAGTATCCAACGTTTTCTCCGTGCCACAATCCTTTTGCGCCCCAGTCTCCAACATCTGCTCTCTGAAAAAGTCCTTCTGCACCCGGGTCTCCAACCTCTGCTCTCTGCAACAGTCCTTCTGCACCTCAGTCTGAAAACTCTGCTCTCTGCAATGATACTTGTGCACCCCAGGCTCCAAAATCTGCACTCTGAAACAGTCCTTCTGTACTTTAATCTCCAACCTCTGCTCTCTGTAACAGTCCTTCTGCACCTCAGTCTGAAAACGCTGTTCTGTGCAATGATCCTTCTGCACCCCAGTCTCCAAACTCTCCTCTCTGTAATACTCCTGTTGCACCTCAGTCTCAAAACTCTGCCCTGTGTAACAGTCCTCCTGCACCCCTTCTATAAACTCTCTTCTCTGTAACAGTCCTTCTGCACACCAGTCTCAATACTCTGCTCTCTACAACGATCCTTCCCTACCCCAGCTTCCATCCTCTGCTCTCTGCAACAGTCCTTCTCCACACCAGTCTCCAACCTCTGCTCTCTGTAACAGTCCTACAGTAGTGCAGTATCCAAAATCTCTTCTCTGGTCTCTGTAACAGGCCTTCTCCACCCCATTCTTTAACCTCTGCTCTCTGTAACAGTCCTGCTGTACCTCAGTCTCCAACCTCTGCTCTCTGTAAGATCTTTCTGCAAACCTATCTCCAAACCCTGCTTTATGTAAGAGTCCTTCTGCACCCCAGTCTCCAAACTCTGATTTCTGTGACAGGCCTTTTGCACCATATTCTCCAACCTCTGCTCTCTGTAACAGTGCTTCTGCACCTCAGTCTACAAACTCTGCTCTCTGCAACAGTCCTTCTGCAACCCATTCTCCAAACTCTTCTTACTGTATCAGTTTTTCTGAACCCCAGTCTCCAAACTCTGCTATCTGAAACAGTCCTTCTGCACTTCAGCCTCCAAATTCTATTCTCTGCAAAAGTCCTTCTGCACCCAAGTCTCCAACACCTGCTCGCTGCAACAGTCCTTCTTCACCCCAGTTTCCAACCTCTGCTATCTGCAACAGTTCTTCTGCATCCCAGTCTCCATCATCTGCTCTCTGCAACAGTCCTTCTGCACCAAATCTCCAACCTTTTCCTCTGTAACAGTCCTACTGTAACCGAGTCTCGAACCTCTGCTCTCTGAAACAGTCGTTCTGCACCCCAATCTCAACCTGTGCTCTCAGCAACAGTCTTTATACACCCCAGTGTCCAGCCTCTTCTCTCTACAACAGTCCCTCTGCATCCCAGTCTTCAACCTCTGCTCTATGTAACAATACTTCTGCACCTCAGTCTCCAACCTCTGTTCTCTGCTACGGTCCTTCTTCTCCTCAGTCTCCAAAAACTACTACATGTAGAAGTACTTCTGAACACCTTCTCCATACTCTGCTCTCTGTAACAGGCCTTCTGCACCTCAGTCTCCCAACTCTGTTCTCTATAAAAATCCTTCTGCTCCCCAGTCTCAAAATTTTGCTCTCTACAACGATCCTTCTGAACCCCAGTGACCCACATCTGCTCTATGCAACAGCCCTTCTGGAGCCCAATCTTCAACATGTGCTCTCTGCAAAAGTCCTTCTGCACCTCAGTCTGAAAACTCTGTTCTCTACAAGGATCCTTCTGCACTCCAGTCTCCAACCTCTGCTCTCTGTAACAGTCCTGCCTCACCTTGCTCTACAACCTCTGCTCTCAGTAAGATCCTTGTGCAAATTTGTCTATAAACTCTGCTCTTTTAAGAGTTCTTCTGCAAGTCAGTCTGAAAACTCTGTTCTCTACAAGGATCCTTCTGCACCCCAGTCTCCAATCTCTGCTCTCTGTAACAGTCCTTTTGCACCTCAGACTCCAAACTCAGCTCTTTGCAACGATCCATCTGCACCTCAGTTTTGAAAGTCTACTATCTGTAACAGTGCTTCTGCACCCCAGTCTCAAACTTCTGCTATCTGCAACGATCCTTCTGCACACCAGTCTCCAACTTCTGCTCTCTGCAACAGTCCTTCTGCACCCCAGTCTCCGAACTCTGCTCTCTGCAACAGTCCTACTGCAGCCCAGAGTCAAACTTCTGTTCTCTGTATAAATCCTTCTTCACCTCAGTTACCAAACTCTGATCTCTGTAACAATCATTCTGCACCCCAGTCTCCAAACTCTGCTCTCTACAAAAGTCGTTCTGCACCCCAGTCTCCAAAATCTTCTCCCTACAACAGTTCTTCTGCATCTCAGTCTGACAACTCTGCTCTCTGCAACGATCCTTGTGCACCCCAGTCTTTAAAATCTACTTTCTCTAAGAGTCTTTCTGCACCTCAGTCTCCAACCTGTGCTCTCTGTAAGATCCTTCTCCACACCAGTTTCACAACTCTTCTCTCTGTAATATTTCTTCTGCTCCCCAGTCTCCAATCTATTCTCTCTGTAACTGTTCTTCTGCTCCGTAGTCTCCAACCTCTGCTCTCTGTAACACTCGTTCTTTACCACAGTATCCAACCTCTGATCTCTGTAACAGTCCTTCTTTCCCGCAGTCTCCAAACTCTGCTCTGTGTAAAGGTTTTTCGGCACCCCAGTCTACATCCTCTGCTCTCTGTAACTATACTTCCTCACTGCAGTCTCCAACCTCTGCTCTCTGCAACGATTCTTTTGCACCCCATTCTCCAACTTCTGCTCTCTGCAAAAGTCCTTCTGCACCGCAGTCTCCAACATCTGCTCTCTGCAACAGTCCTTCTGAAGCTCAGTCTGAAAACTCTGCTCTCTGCAACGATCTTTGTGCACCCCAGTCTTCAAAATCTGCTTCTGTAATAGTCCTTCTGCACCTCAGTCTCCAAAATCGGCTCTCTGTAACAGTGCTTCTGCACCCCAGCCTCCAATCTGTTCTCTCTGTAAGATCCTTCTGCACCCCAGTTTCCAAATCTGCTCTCTGTAACATTCTTTCTGCTCCCTAGTCTCCAACCTCTGCTCTCTGTAACAGTCCTTCTGCTTTCCAGTCTCCAACCTCTGCTTTCTATAACAGTCCTTCAGCTCCCCAGTCTCCAAATCTGCTCTCTGTAGCATTTCTTCTGTACCGCAGTCCACAACCTCTGCTCTCTGTAACGTTTTTTCTGCACCACAGTCTCCAACCTCTCCTTTCTGTATCATTACTTCTGCACCACAGTTTCCAACCTCTGCTCTCTGTAACATTCCTTCTGCACATCAGTCTCAAACCTTTGCTCTCTGCGACAGTTCTTCTGCACCCCAGTCTTTAAACTCTGCTCTCTGCAACAGTTATTCTGCACCCCAGTCTTCAAGGTCTGCACTCTGAAATAGTCCTTACCCACAACAGTCTCCAACCTCTGCTCTCTTTAACAGTCCTCCTGTAGTGCAGTCTCCAAAATCTGCTCTCTGTAACGGTCCTTCTTCACCCAAGTCTCAAACCTCTGCTTTCTGTAACAGTCCTTCTACACCCCAGTCTCCAAACTCTGCTATCTGTAACAGTCATTGTGCACCCCAGTCTCCAAACTCTTCTCTCTATAACAATAATTCTGCACCCCAGTCTCAAACCTCTGCTCTTTGCAACGATCCTTTTGCATCCCATTCTCCAAACTCTGTTCTCTGCAAAAGTCCTTCGGCACCTCAGTCTCCAACATCTGCGCACTGCAACAGTCCTTCTGAACCTTAGTCTGAAAACTCTGCTCTCTGCAACAATCCTTGTGAACCCCAGTCTCCAAACTCTGCTTTCTGTAACAGTCCTTCTGCACCTCAGTCTCCAAAATCGGCTCTCTGTAACAGTGCTTCTGCACCGCAGCTTCCAATCTCTGCTCTCTGTAAGAGTCCTGCTGCTCCCCAGTCTCCAACTTCTGCTATCTGTAACACTCTTTCTGCTCCCCAGTCTCCAACCTCTGCTCTCTGTAAAAGTCCTTCTGTACCACAGTCACCAACTTCTGCTCTCTGTAACGGTCCTTCTGCACCACAGTGCCCAACCTCTCCTTTCTGTATCATTCTTTCTGCACCACAGTTTCCAACATCTGCTTTCTGCAACATTCCTTCTGCACCTCAGTCTCCAAAATCTGCTCTCTGTGACAGTTCATCTGCACCCCAGTCTCTAAACTCAGCTCTCTGCAGAAGTTCTCGTACACCCCAGTCACCAATGTCTGCACTCTGAAACAGTCCAACTCCACACCAGTCTCCAAATTCTGTTGTCTGTCACAGTCCTTCTGTAGTGCAGATTCCAAAATCTGCTCTCTGTAACATTCCTTCTACACCCCATGTCCAGTCTCTGCTCTCTGCACCAGTCCCTCTGCAACTCAGTCTCCAACCTCCGCTCTCTGTAACAATCCTTCTGCACCTCAGTATCCAACCTCTGCTCTCTGAAACGGTCCTTCTGCACCTCATTCTCCAAACTCTACTCACATTATAAGTACTTCTGCACCGCTGCTCCAAACTCTGCTCTCCGTAACAGGCCTTCTGCACCCCAGTCTCCGATGTCTGTTCTTTTTAACAATCCTTCTGCACCCCAGTCTCCAATCTCTGCTCTCTACAACAATCTTTCTGCACCCCTGTCTCAAACCTCTGCGCTCTGCAACAGTCCTTCTGCACCCCAGTCTCCAACATGTGCTCTCTGCAAATTCCTTCTGCACCTCAGTCTGAAAACTCTGTTGTCTGCAAAGATCCTTGTGCACCCTAGTCTCCAACTTCTACTCTCTGAAAAAGGCCTGCTGCACCTTGGTCTACAAACACTGCTCTCTGTAAGATCCTTGTGCAACCTTGTCAAAAAACTCTGCTCTCTGTAACAGTTTTTCTGCACCCCAGTCTCCAACCTCTGCTCTCTGTAACAGGCCTTTTGCACCTCAATCTCCAAACTCTACTCTCTGCAACAGTCCTTCTAGACCTCAGTCACCAAATTCTGACCTCTGTAAGATGCTTCTGCAACCCTGTATCCAACCTCAGCTCTCTGTAAGAGTCCTTTTGCACCCATGTCTCCGACCTCTGCTCTCTGTAACAGGACTTCCGCACGTCAGTCTCCAAACTCTGCTCTCTAAAACAGTCCTTCTGCACCCTAGTTTCCAACATCTGCTCTCTAAAACAGTCCTTCTGCTCCCCAGATTCCGAGATCTGCTCTACGTAACAGTCCTTCTGTATGCAGTCTCCAACCTCTGCTCTTTGTAAGGGTCCTTCTACACCCCAGTCTCCAACCTCCGCTTTCTGTATCAGTCTGTCTGAACCCAAGTCTCCAACCCCTGTTCTCTGTATCTATCCTTCTGTACCTCAGTCTTAAACCTGTTTTCTATGTAAGAGTCCTTCTGCACTCCGGTCTCAAACATGTGCTGTCTGCAACGATCCTCTGCACCCCAGTATCCAACATCTGCTCTATGCAACAGTCCTTCTGCACCCCTGTCTCCAACGTCTGCTCTCTGCAAAAGTCCTTCTGCACCTCAGTCTGAAAACTCTGTTATCTGCAACAATTTTTCTGCACCCCAGTCTCCAAACTCTGCTCTCTCTTATAATCCTGTTGCACCTCAGTCTTGAATCTCTGCTCTCTGTAAGATCCTTCTGCAAACATGTCTCCAAACTCTGCTCTCTGTAACAGTCTTTCTGCACCCCAGTCTCCAAAATCTGCTCTCTGCAACAGTCCTTGTAAACCCCAATCTCAAAACTCTGTTCTCTGCAACAGTCCTTCTGCACCTAAAGCTCCAACTTCTGTTCTTTGTAACAATCCTTCTACACCTCAGTTACCAAACTCTGATCTCTGCAATGGTCCTTCTGCAACACAGTCTCCAAACTCTGCTCTCTGTAACAATCCTTCTGCACCCCAGTCTCCAAACTCTGCTCTCTACAACAATCCTTTTGCACACCAGTCTCTGACCTCTGTTCTATGCAAAAGTCTTTCTGCACCCCAGGCTCCAATATCTGCTCCCTGCAACAGTCCTTCTGCACCTCAGTCTGACAACTCTTCTCTCTGCAACGATTTTTGTGCACCCTAGTCTACAAACTCTGCTTTCTGTAACAGTCTATCTGCACCTCAGTCTCCAACATCTGCTCTCTGTAAGATCCTTCTGCACCCCAGTTTCCAAACTCTGCTCTCTGTAATATTCCTTCTGCTCCCCAGTCTCCAAACTCTGCTCTCTGTAGAAGTCCTTGTGCTCCGCAGTCTCCAACCTCTGCTCTCTGTAACAGTCCTTCTGTCTCGCAGTCTCCAACCTCTGCTCTCTGTAAGGGTCCTTCTGCACCCCAGTCTTAAATATCTGCTCCCTGCAACAGTCCTTCTGCACCTCAGTCTGAAAAGTCTGCTCTCTGCAACGATTTTTGTGCACCCCAGTCTCCAAACTCTGCTTTATGTAACAGTCTTTCTGCACCTCAGTCTACAACCTCTGCTCACTGTAAGATCCTTCTGCACTCCAGTTTCCATACTCTGCCCTCTGTAATATTCCTTCTGCTCCAGAGTCTCCAACCTCTGCTCTCTGTAATAGTCCTTCTGCTCTGCAGTCTCCAACCTCTGCTCTCTGTAACAGTCATTCTGTCTCTCAGTCTCCAAACTCTGCTCTCTGTAAGCGTCCTTCTGCACCCCAGTCTTCAACCTCTGCTCTCTGTAACAATCCTTCTGCACCCCAGTCTCCAATTTCTGCTCTCTGCAATGATCCTTTTTCACCCCGGTCTCCAACCTCTGCTCTCTGCAGAATTCCTTCTGCACCCCAGTCTATAACCTCTGCTCTCTGCAACAGTCCTCCTGAAAATCAGTCTGAAAACTCTGCTCTCTGCAACGATCCTTGTGGACCCCAGTCTCCCAACTCTTCTTTCTGTAACAGTCCTTCTGCACCTCAGTCTCCAAAATCTGCTCTCTCTAACAGTGATTCTGCACCCAAGCCTCCAACCTCTGCTCTCTGTAAGATCCTTTCACACCCCAGTTTCAAAATCTGCTCTCGGGAAACATTCCTACTGCTCCCCAGAATCCAACCTCTTCTCTCTCTAACAGACCTTCTGCTCCCCAGTCTCCAACCTCTGCTCTCCGTAACAGTCCTTCTGTACCACAGTCGCCAAACTCTGCTCTCTGTAATGGTCTTTTTGCACCCCAGTCTCCAACCTCTCCTTTCTGTATCATTCCTTCTGCACCACAGTTTCCAACCTCTGCACTCTGTAACATTCCTTCTGCACCTCAGTCCAACCTCTGTTCTCTGCGACACTTCATCTGCATCCCAATCTCCAACCTATGCTCTCTGCAACAGTTCTTCTGCACCCCAGTCTCCAAGGTCTGCACTCTGAAACAGTCCTTCTCCACACCAGTCTCCAAACTCTGCTCTTTGTAACAGTCCTCCTGTAGTGCAGTCTCCAAAATCTGCTCTCTCTAACGGTCCTTCTGCTCCCCAGTCTTCAACCTCTGCTTTCTGTATCAGTCCTTCTGCACGCCAGTCTCCAACCTCATCTCTCTGTAACAGTCCTTCTTCACCTCAGTCTCCAACTTTTGCTCTCTGCAACAGTCCTTCTGCACCCAAGTCTCAAACCTCTGCTTTCTCCAACAGTCCTTCTACACACCAGTCTCCAAACTCTGCTATCTGCAACAGTCCTCTGCACCCCAGTCTCCAACCTCTGCTCTCTGCAACTGTCTTTCTGCACCCCAGTCTCCAATATCTGCTCTCTGCAACAGTAGGATCTGCACCTAAGTCTGAAAACTCTGTTCACGGCAACGATCATTCTGCACCCCAGTCTCCAAAATCTGCTCTCTACAACAGTCCATCTGCACCTCAGTCCCCAAATTCTGCTCTCTGTAAGATCCTTCTGTAACCCTGTCTCCAAGCTCTGCTGTCTGTAACAGTCCTTCTGCATCCCAGTCTCCAACCTCTGCTCTGTGTATCAGGCGTTTTGCACCCCATTTTCCAACCTCTGCTCTCTGCTACAGTCTTTCTGCACCAGAGTCTCTAAACTCTGCTTTCTGAATCCGACCATCTGCACCCCAATCTCCAAACTCTGCTATCTGTAACAGTCCTTCTGCACCTCAGTCTACAAACTCTGCTATCCACAACAGTCCTTCTGAACCTAAGTCTCCAAACACTGCCTCTGTAACAGTCCAACTGAAAGGCAGTCTCGAACCTCTACTCTCTACAACAGTGCTTCTTCACCAAAATCTCAAACCTGTGCTCTTGGCAAGAGTCCTTCTACACCCATGTCTAAACTCTGCTCTTTGTAAGATCCTTCTGCACTCCAGTTTCCAAACTCTCCTCTCTGTAACATTCATTCTCCACCCCAGTCTTTAATCTCTTCTTTCTGCAAGTGTCCAGTGGCACCCCAGTCTCCAAACTCTGTACTCTGCAACAGTCCTTCTGCACCCCAGTCTCCAAAATCTGCTTTCTGTAACAGTCCTTCGGCAACCCAGTCTCCAAACTTTGCTTTCTGTCTCAGTTTTTCTGAACACCAGTCTCAAAACTTTGCTCTCTGTATCTATCCTTCTGCACCTCAGTCTCCAACCTGTGCTCTCTATAACATTCCTTCTGCACCCCAGTCTCCAACCTCTGCTCTCTGTAACAGTTTTTTTATACCACAGTCTCCAAACTCTGGTCTTTGTAACGCTCTTTCTGCACCCCAATTTTCAACATCTACTTTCTGTAACAGTCCTTCTACACCTCAGTCTACAAACTCTGCTCTCTGTAACAGTACTTCTACACCTCAGTCTCCCTCCTCTTCTTTCTGTAACAGTAATTCTGCACCTCAGTCTGACACCTCTGGTCTCTGCACGGTCTTTCTGCACCTCAGTCTCCGATAACTGCTCTCTGTAACAGTCCACCTGCACCTCAGTCTCCAACATCTGCTCTCTGTAAGATCCTTCAGCAACCCAGTCTCCAAACTCTCCTCTTTGTAACAGGCCTTCTGCACGCCAGTCTCCAAAATCTGCTCTCTGTAGCAGGCCTTCTGCACCCCAGTCTCCAACCTCTGCTCTCTGAAACAGTCCTTCTGCACCTCAGTCTTCAACCTCTGCTCTCTGTAAGTTTCTTCTGCACCCCTGTATCCAAACTCTGCTCTCTGTAACAGTTCTTCTGCACCTGAGTCTCCAAATTATGCTCTCTGTAACAGGACTTCCGCACCTCAGTCTCCAACCTCTGCTCTCTGCAAAAGTCATTCTGCACCCCAGTCTCCAACCTCTGCTCTCTACAACAGTCCTTCTGCACTCTAGTTACCATCATCTGCTGTCTGCAACAGACCTTCCGCACTGCAGTCTCTAATATCTGCTCTCTGCAACAGTTCTTCGGCACTTCAGTCGAAAACTCTGCTCTCTGCAACGAACCTTCTGCACCCCAGTCTCCTACCTCTGCTCTCTGTAACAGTCCTTCTGCACCTCAGTCTCCCAACTCTCCTCTTTTTATGATCCTTCTGCAACACAGTCTTTAAACTCTGCACTCTGTAACAGTCCTTTTGCAAAACAGTCTCCAAGCTCTGCTCTCTGTAACAGGACTTCTGCACCCCAGTCTCCAACCTCTGCTTTCTGTAACAGTCCTTCTGTACATCAGTCACCAATATCTGCTCTCTGTAAGTTCCTTCAGGAAATGAGTCTCCAAAATCTGCTCTCTGTAACAGTCCTACTGCACCCCAGTCTCCAACCTCTCCTCTCTGTAACAGGCTTTCTGCACGCCAGTCTAAAAACTCTGCTCTCTATAGCAGGTGTTCTGAACCCCAGTTTCCATCCTCTGCTCTCTACAATGACCCTTCTGCACCCCAGTCTCGTACCTTTGCTCTCTGCAATGATCCTACTGCACCCCAGTCTCCAAACTCTGATCTCTGCAAAAGTCCTTCTGCACATCAGTCGCCAAATTCTGATCTCTGTAAGATCCTTCTGCACCCCTGTCTTCAACCTCTGCTCTGTGTAACAGTCCTTCTGCACCCCAATCTTCAACCTCTGCTCTCCGCAAGAGTCATTCTGCACCCCAGTCTTCAACCTCTTCTCTCTGTAAAAGTCCTCCTGTAGAGCAGTATCCAAAATCTGCTCTCTGTAATGGTCTTTTGGCACCCCAGACTCCAATCTCTGCTTTTTATATCAGTCCTTCTGTACCCCAGTCTCCAAACTCTGCTCTCTGTAAGAGTCCTTCTGCATCTCAGTCTCCAACCTCTGATCTCTGCAGAGTCCTTTTGCAACTCAGTCTCCAAATTCTGCTCTCTGTAAGATTCTTCTGCACCCCTGTATTTAACCTCTGCTCTCTGACACTGTCCTTCTGCACCCGAGTCTCCAAACTCTACTCTCTGTAACAGGACTGCCGCACCTCAGTCTCCAATTTCTGCTCCATGAAACAGTCCTTCTGCACCCCAGTCTCCAACCTCTGCTTTCTTCAACAGTCTTTCTGTAACCTAGTTACCAACATCTGCTCTCTGCAACAGTCCTTCTGCACTCCAGTCTCCAACATCTGCTCGCTGCAACAGTCATTCTGCACCTCAGTCTGAAAACTCTGCTCTCTACAACTACCCTTCTTCACCCCAGTCTCCTACCTCTGCTCTCTGTAACAGAGCTTCTGCACCTCAGTCTCCTAACTCTGAACTCTGTTTCATCCTTCTGAAACCCAGTCTTTAAACTCTGCACTCTGTAACTGTCCTTCTGCAAAACAGTCTCCAACCTCTGCTCTCTGTAACAGGACTTCTGCAACCCAGTCTCCAAACTCTGCTCTGTGTAACATGCCTTTTGCACCCCAGTCTCCAACCTCTTCCTTCTGCAACGATTTTTCTTCACCCCAGTTTTCAACATCTACTCTCTGCACCAGTCCTTTTGCACCCCAGTCTTTAAACTCTGCTCTCTGTAAGATCCATCTGAACCCCAATCTAGAACCTCTGCTCTCTGTAACAGTCTTTCTGCACCCCAGTCTCCAAACTCTGCTCTCTCTAACAGTCCTTTTGCATCCCAGTCTCCAAACTCTGCTATCTGTAACAGTCATTCTGCATCTCATTCTCCAACCTCTTCTCTCTGAAACAGTATTTCTGCTCCCCTGTCTCCGAGATCTGCTCTCTGTAACAGTCCTTCTGTACCGCAGTGTCCAACCTCTGCTCTCAGTTTCGTTTCTTCTACACCCCAGTCTCCAAACTCTGCTTTCTGTATCAGCCAGTCTGAATCCCAGAATCCAAACTCTGTTCTCTGTATTCATCCTTCTGCAACTCAATCTCCAACTTGTGCTATCTGTAAGAGTCCTTCTGCATCCCAGTCTCCAACCTCTGCTCACAGTAACAGTCCTAAACTGCAGTCTCCAAACACTGCTATCTTTAAAGGTACATCTGCAACCCAATTTTCAACCTCTGCTTCCTGTAACAGTCCTTCTGCACCGCAGTCTCCAACCTCTGCTCTCTGTAAGATCCATCTTTACCCCAGTCTCTTACCTCTGCTCTCTGTAACAGTTCTTCTGCACCTCAGTCTCCAACCTCTTCTCTGCAACAGTTCTTCTGCACCCCAGTCTCCAACATCTGCTCTCTGTAATAGTCCTTCTGCACCTCAGTATCCAAACTCTGCGCTCTGCAACAGCCTTCTGAACCCCAGTCTGCAAACTCTGCTCTCTGCAACGATCTTTCTGGACCCCAGTGTCAAACGTCAGCTCTCTGCAACAGTCCTTCTGCACCACAGTCTCCAACCTGTGCTCCCTGTAAGATCTTTCTCATTACAGTTTCCAAAATTTGCTCTCTAACATTCCTTCTCCACCCCAGTCGCCAACCTCTGCTTTCTGCAAGGGTCCTACGGAACCCCTGTCTCAAAACTCTGCTCTCTGTAACGGTCCTTCTGCAACCCAGTCTCCAAATTCTGCTCTCTGTAATGATCCTTTTGCACCCCAGTCTCGAAACTCTGCTCTCTGCAACGATCCTTCTTCACCTCAGTCTCCAACCTCTGGTCTCTGCAAAGATCCTTTGGCACCCCAGTCTAAAACCTCTGCTCGCTGCAACACTCCTTGTGAACCACAGTCTCCAACATCTGCTCTCTGCAAAAGTTCTTCTGTACCTTAGTCTGAAAACTCTGCTCTCTGCAATAGTACATCTGCACCCCAGTCTTCAACCTCTACTCTCTGAAACAGTTCTTCTGTACATCAGTCTCAAATCTCTGCTCTATGCAACAGTCCCTCTGCACCTAAGTCTCCAACATCTGCTCTCTGAAACAGTCCTTCGACACCCCAGTCTCCAACCTCCGCTCTCTGCAACAGTCCTTCTACACCCCAGTTTCCAACCACTGCTCTCTTCAACAGTCCTTCTATAATCCAGTCTTCATACTATGCTCGACCCCACGATCCTTCTGGACCCCAGTCTCCAACCTCTGTTATCTACATCAGTTCTTCTTCACCCCAGTATCCATCCTTTGCTCTCTGTACCAGTCCTTCTGTACCGCAGTCTCCAACATCTGTTCTCCTTAAGAGTCCTTATGCACCCCATTATAAAAACCTCTGTTTTCTGTATCAGTCGTTTTGCACCACAGTCTCCAAACTCTGCCCTCTGTAAGAGTCCTTCTGCAACTCAGTCTGCAACCTCTGCTCTCTGTAACAGTCCTTCTGCACCCCAGTCTCCATCCTCTGCTCTCTGCAAGAGTCCTTCTGCACCCCAGTCTCCAACAACTGCTATCTGCAACAGTCATTCTCCACCCCAGTCTCCAAATTCTGCTCTTCGTAAGGGTACTTCTGCACCCGGATCTCCAACCACTGCTTTCTGTTTCAGTCCTTCTGCACCCCAGTCTCCAAACTCTGCTCTGTTTAACTGTCCTTCTTCACCTTAGTCTCCAACGTCTGCTCTCAGCTATAGTCTTTCTGGAACCCAGTCTCAATCATCTACTCTCTGCAACATTCCTTCTACACCCCAGTCTCAAACCTCTGCTCTCTGTATCAGTCCTTCTGTACTGGAGACTCCAACCTCTGCTCTCTGTAATAGTCCTCCTGTACGCCAGTCTACAAGCTCTGCTTTCTGTATCATTCCTCCTGCACCCCTTTCTCAATCCACTGCTCTCTATAACAGTCTTTCTGCACTCAGTCTTCAACCTCTGCTCTCTGCAACAGTTTCTTCTGCACCCAAATCTCCAACTTCTGCTCTATGCAAAAGTACTTCTGCACCCCAGTATCCAACCTCCGCTCTCTGTAACAATCATTCTGCACCCCAGTATCCAAAATCTGCTCTCTGCAGCAGTCCTTCCTCACCCGAGTCTCCAACCTCTGCTCTTTGTAATATGCTTCTGTACCCCAGTCTCCAAATTCTACTCTCTGTTACAATCCTTCTGCACATCAGTCTCCAACCTCTGCTCTCTGCGATGGTCCTTCTGCAACCCTATCTTAAACCTCTGTTTTGCAACAGTCCTTCCGCTCCCCAGTCTCAAATCTCTGCTCTCTGTAAAAGTCCTTTTGTACACCAGTCTCCAATCTCTGCTCTCTGTAATGGTCCTTCTGCACCCCAGTCTCCACCCTCTGCTTTCTGTATCAGTCCTGCACCAAAGTCTCCAACCTCTGCTCTCTGTAACAGTCCTTCTTTATCTTAGTCTCTATCCTTTTCTCTCAGCGAAAGTCCTTCTGAAACCAGGTCTCCAACCTCTGCTGTGTGCAACAATCCTTCTGCACCCCAGTATTCAACCTCAACTCTCTGTAAGATTCTTCTGCACCCTAGTCTCCAACCTCTGCTATCTTTAAAGATCCTTCGGCACCTCAGTCGCCAAACTCTGTTCCCTGCAACACTACTTCTGCACCCCAGTTTCCAAACTCTTCTCTTTGTAACAGTTCTTCTGCACCGAAGTCTCCAACCTCTGCTCTCTGTAATGGTCCTTCTGCACCCCAGTCTCAAAACTCTGCTTTCTGTATCAGTCCTTCTGCACCCCAGTCTCCAAACTCTGCTCTCTTTAACAGTCCTTCTGCACTTCAGTCTTCAAATTCAACTCTCTGTAACAATCCTACTGCATCTCAGTCTCCAAACTCTCCTCTCTTTTAGATCCTTTTGCAAACCAA
Source organism: Ictidomys tridecemlineatus (assembly GCF_052094955.1). Lineage (NCBI taxonomy): Eukaryota > Metazoa > Chordata > Mammalia > Rodentia > Sciuridae > Ictidomys > Ictidomys tridecemlineatus. The sequence goes on along the minus strand of NW_027521648.1, from coordinate 115,829 downwards.
TCTCCAAACTCTGCTCTCTGTAACAGTCCTTTTGCACCCCTTCTCCAAACTCTGCTCTCTGTAACAGGCTTTCTGCACCCCAGTCTTCAACATCTACTCTAAAACAGTCCATCTGCACAGAAGTCTTCAACATCTGCTCTCTGTCACAGTAATTATGCACCCCAGTCTCCAACATCTGCTCTCTACATTAGTCTTTCTGCACCTCATTCTGAAAACTCTTCTCTCTGCCATGAACCTTCTGCACCCCAGTCTCCAACCTCTGTTCTCTCCAACAGTCCTTCTGCACCCCAGTCTCCAACCTGTGCTCTCTGTAACAGTCCTTTTGTACCGCAGTCTCCAACCTCTCCTCTCTGTAATGGTCCTTCTGCACCCCAGTCTCCAAACACTGCTTACTGTATCAGTTTTTCTGCACCACAGTCTCCAACCTCTGCTCTCTGTAACAGTCCTTCTGCACCTCAGTTTCCAACCTCTGCTCTCTGCAACAGTCCTTCTGCACCCCAGTCTCCAACCTCTGCTCTCTTCAATAATCCTTCTGCACCCCAGTCTCCAATGTCTGCTCTCTGCCACTGTCCTTCTGCATTCCAGACTCCAACCTCTTCTTACTATAAGATCTTTCTGCACCCCAGTCTCCAACCTCTGCTCTCTTCAAAGTTCCTTCTGCACTCCAGTCTCCAACCTCTGTTCTCTATCAGTTCTTTTGCACCACAGTCTCCAACATCTGCTCTCAGCAACAGTTCTTCTCCACACCAGTCTCCAACCACCGTTCTCTGTAACAGTCCTTCTGTACTGCAGTCTCCAACCACTGCTCTCTGTAAGGGTCCTTCTGCAACCGAGTCTCAAATCTCTGTTCTGTGTAACTGTCCTTCTGCACCTTAGTCTGCCAACTCTGCTCTCTTCTACAGCCCCTCTGTACCGCAATATCCTACCTCTACTCTCTGCAAAAGTCCTTCTACAAGCCAGTCTGAAATCTCTGCTCTCTGCAATAGTCCTTCTGCACCACAGTCTTCTACCTCTGCTCTCTGTATCAATCCTTCTGCACCTCAGTCTCCAAGCTCTGCTCTCTGCAACGATCTTTCTGCACCACAGTCTCCAAACTCTACTCTTTGTAACAGTGCTTCTGCACCTCAGTCTCCAAACTCTGCTCTCTGTAAGATCCTTCTGCAACCCAGTCTCCAAACTCTGCTCTCTGTAAAAGTCCTCGTGCACCCCAGTCTCCAAAATCTGCTCTCTGTAAAAGGCTTACTTCACCCCAGTCTCCAACCTCTGCTCTCTGTATCTGTCCTTCTGCACCCCAGTCTTCAACTTCTGCTCTCTGCAAAAATCCTCTGCACCGTTTCTCCAACCTCTGCTCGCTGCAAGAGTCCTTGTGCACCCAGTCTCCCACATCTTCTGTCTGCAACAGTACTTCTGTACCTCAGTCTGAAATCTCTGCTCTCTGCAACAATCCTTCTGCACCCCAGTCTTCAAACTCTACTCTCTGTAACAGTCCTTCTGTACATCAGTCACCAACCTCTGCTTTCTGTAAGATGCTTTTGAACCCAGTTCACAATCTCTGCTCACTGAAACACATTCTGCACCCCAGTCTCCAATCTCTGCTCTCTATAACAGGCCTTCTGAACCCCAGTCTTCAAACACTGCTCTCTGTAAAAGAAATTCTTTACCCCAGTCTCAAACAGCTACTCTCTGCGACAGTCCTTCTGCACCCCAGTCTCCAACCTCTGATCTCTGCAACAGTCGTTCTGCACCCCAGTCTCCAACCTCTGCTCTCTATAGCAGTCCTTCTGTACCGAAGTCTCCAACCTCTGCTCTCTTTATTTGTCCTTCTGCACCCCAGTCTCCAACATCTGCTTTCCCTATAAGTCCTTCTACACCCCAGTCTCTAACCTCTGCTCTCTTTAACACTCTTTCTGCACCTCAGTCTCCAAACTCTGCTTTCTGCAAAAGTCCTCCTGCACCCCAGTCTCCAACCTATGCTCTCTTCTACATTCCTTTTGCACCCCAGTCTCTTACCTGTGCTCTCTATAAGAGTACTTCTGCACCCCAATCTCAAACATCTGCTCTATGAAACGATGCTTCTGCACCCCAGTCTCTAACTTCTGCTCTCTGCAAGGATCTTTCTGCACCTCAGTCTCCAACTTCTGCTCTCTGCAACGATCCTTCTGCACTCCAGTCGCAAACATCTGCACTCTGTAACAGTCCTTCTACACCTCAGTCTCCAACCTCTGCTCTCTGCAACAGTCTTTTTGCACCCCATTCTCCAACATCTGCTCTCTTCAACAGTCCTTCTATACCCCAGTTCCAACCTCTGCTTTCTTAAACAGTCTTTCTGCACCCCACTCTCCAAACTCTGCTCTCTGTAACAGTCCTTCTGCACCTCAGTCTCCAAACTCTGCTCTCTGAAAGAAACTTCTACAACCCAGTCTCCAAACTCTGCTCTCTGTAACAGTCCTTCTACACCCCAGTCTCCAACCTCTGCTTTCTGTATCACTCTTTGTGCACCACAGTTTTTAAAGTCTGCTCGCTGTAACAGTCCTACTGCACCTCACTCTGTAACCTCTGCTCTCTGTAGCAGGCCTTCTGTACCCCAGTCCTTAACCTAAGCTCTCTGAAAGATTTTTCTGCACCCAAATCTCCAAATTCTACTCTCTGCAACAGTCCTTCTGCACCCCAGTCTCAAACCTATACTCTCTGTAACAATCCTTCTGCACATTAGTCTTTAACCTCTGCTCTCAGCAACGGTCCTTTTGCACACCAGTCTCAAACTTCTTTTCTCTGCAACAGTCCTTCTGCACCACAGTCTGCAACATATGCTCTCTGTAACAGTCCGTCTTTACTGCAGTCTCCAACCTCTGCTCTTTGTAATGGTCCTTCTGGAACCCAGTCTCTCACCTCTGCTTTCGGTATCAGTCTTTCTACACCCCAGTCTCCAACATCTGCTCTCTGTAACATTACTTCTGCACCTCAGTCTCCAATCTCTGCTCTCTGTATCAGTCCATCTGCACCCCTGTTTCTAAACTCTGCTCTCTGAAACAGTCCTTCTGCAACTCAGTCTTCAACAACTGCTTTCTGCTACAGTCCTTCTACACACCAGTCTCCAAACTCTGCTCTCTGGGACAGTCCTTCTCTACCCCCGTCTCCATAATCTGCTCTCTGCAACGATCCTTCTGCACCCCTGTCTCCAACCTCTGCTCTTCATAACAGTCCTTCTGCACCATATTCTCAAACCTCTGCTCTCTATTAGAGTTTTTCTATACCGCAGTCTCCAACCTCTGCTCTCTGTAACGGTCCCTCTGTACCCAAATTCCCAACCTCTGCTTTCTGTAACACTCCTTCTGCACGTGAGTCACCAAACTGCTCTCTTTAACAGTCCTGCTGCAACTCAGTCTCCAAAATTTGCTCTCTGTTACAGTCCATCTGCACCTCAGTCTGAAACCTCTGCTCTCTGCACGATCCTTCTGCACCACAGTCACCAACCACTGCTCTCTGTAAGATCTTTCTGCAACCCAGCCTCAAAACTCTGCTTTCTATTACAGTCCTTCTGAAACCCAGTTTCCAACCTCTGCTCTCAGTAGCAGGCCTTATGCACCCCAGTCTGAAAACTCTGCTCTCTTAAACAGTCCTTCTGCACGGCAGTGTGCAACCTCTGCTCTCTGTAACAGTCCTTCTGCACCCCAGTCTCAAACCTCTGCTTTCTGTATCATAATTCTTCACCCCAGTCTCCAACGTCTGCTCTGTGTAACAGTCCTTTTACACCCCAGTCTCCAACCTCTGCTTTCTGCAACATTCCTTCTGCACTCCAGTCTCCAATCTGTGCTCTGTAACGATCATTCTGCAGCCAAGTGTCCACCTTCGCTGTCTTCAATGATGCTTCTGCAACTCAATTTCCAACTTCTGCTCTCTTCAACGATCCTTCTGCACCCCAATCTCCAAACTCTACTGTCTGTAACTGTTTTTCTGCACCTCAGTCTCCAACCTCTACTCTCTGCTACGATCCTTTTGCACCCGAGTCTCCAACATCTGCTCTCTGTAACGGTCCTTCTGTATCCCAGTCTTGAACCTCTGCTTTCTGTATAAGTCTTTCAGAACCACGGTTTCCAAACTCTGCTCTCTGTAACAGTCCTTCTGCACCTCTGTCTCCAACCTCTGAAATCTACAACCTTACTTGTGCACCCCATTCTCTAACCTCTGCTCTCTGTAACAGTCCTTCTGCACCCCATTCTCTAACCTCTGCTCTCTGCAACAGTTCTTCTATAACACAGTCTCCAACCTCTGCTCTCTGTAACGGTCCTTCTGCACTGCAGTCTCAACCTCTGCTTTCTGTATCAGTAATTATGCACCCCAGTCTCCAACCTTTGCTCTCTGTAACATTCTTTCTGCACCTCAGTCTTTAACCTCTTCTCTCTGCGATAGTTCTTCTGCACCCCAGTCTCCAAACTCTGCTCTCTGCAACAGTTTTTTGAACCCCAGTCTCCAACATCTGCACTCTGAAACAGTTCTTCTATAAACCATTCTCCAACCTCTGCTCTCTTTAACAGTCCTCCTGTATTGCAGTCTCCTAATTCTACTCTCTGCAATGGTTTTTCTGCAAGCTAGTCTCCAACCTCTGCTTTCTGTATCAGTCCTTCTGAACACAAGTCTCCAACGTCTGCTCTCTGTAACAGTCCTTCTGCACCTCAATCTCCAAACTCTACTCTCTGTAAGATCCTTCTGCACCCCAGTCTCCAAATTCTGCTCTCACTATCAGTCCTGCAACTTAGTCTCCAAACACTGCTCTCTGTAACAGTTTTTCTACACCTCAGTCTTCACAAGTGCTCGCTGAAACAGTCTTTCTGCACCCAGCCTCCAAACTCTGGTCTCCAGAAATGTCCTTCTATACCCCAGTCTCCATAATCTACTCTCTGCAATGATCCTTCTGCACCCCAGTCTCCATGTCTGCTCTCTGCAACGGTTCTTCTGAACCTCACTCTTCAAACTCTTCTCTCTCTAACAGTGCTTCTGCACCTCAGTCTCCAACCTCTGATGTCTGAAACATCCTTCTGCAACCTAGTCTCCAAACTCTGCTCTCTGTAAGAGTCCTTCTGGACCCCAGTCTCCAAACTCTACTCTCTGGAACAGGCCTTCTGCACCCCAGTCTTCAACCTCTGCTCTCTTCTACACTCCTTCCTCACCCCAGTCTCCAATCTCTGCTCTCTAGAACAGTCCTTCTATACCCCAGGCTCCATAATCTACTCTCTGCAACGATCCTTCCGCACCCCAGTCTCCAACGTCTGCTCTCTGCAACAATCCTTCTGCACCCCAGTCTCCAAACTTTCCTCTCTGTAAAATCCTTGTGCACCCCAGTTTGAAACTCTGCTCTCTGTAACATTCCTTTTGCACCCCAGTCTCCAACGTTTGCTCTCTTCAATGGTCCCTCTGCACCCCAGTCTCCAAACATGTTTTCTACAACAGTTCCTCTGTACCGCAGTCTTCAACTTCTGTTCTCTGTAAGGGTCCTTATGCACCCCAGTCTCCAACCTCTGCTTTCTGTATAAGTGTTTCTGCACCACAGTCTTTAAACTCCACTCCCTGTAACAGTCCTTCAGCACCTCACTCTGCAACATCTTCTCTCTGCAACAGTCCTTCTGCACCCCAGTTTCCAACTTATGCTGTCTGTCAGTTTTTCTGCACACCTGACTCCAAACTCTGCTCTCTGTACCAGTCCTTCTGTACCGCAGTCTCCAAACTCTGGTCCCTGTTAGGGTCCTTCTGCACCTCAGTCTCCAAACTCTGCTCTCTGAAACACTCCATCTGCACCCAAGTCTCCAAACTTTGCTCTCTGCAACAGTTTTTCTGCACCTCAGTCTCCAACCTGTGCTCTCTGCCAAAGTCCTACTGCACCCAATGGCACCACAGTGAGCCGTGTCAGCGGACCATGGTCGCCATTGCACTTCAGTCTTCAACCTGTGCTCTCTGTAAAAGTCCTTCTGCACCAGAGTCTCCAAACTCTGCTCTCTTTAAGGATCCTTCTGCAGCCCAGTCTTCAACCTCTGCTCTCTGCAATGATCCTTCTGCACCCCAGTCTTCAACGTCTACTCTCTGTAAAAGTCCTTATGCACCCCAGTCTCCATCCTCTGCTCTCTTTAACTATCCTTCTGCACACCAGTCTCCACCCTCTGCTCTTTGCAACAGTCTTTATGCACCCACGTCTCCAACATCTGCTCTCTGCAACAGACCTTCTACAAAAGAGTATTCAACTTCTGCTCTCTGCAACAGTCTTTCTACACCCCAGTCTCCATACTCTGCTCGCCCCAACGATCCTTCTGCACCCCAGTCTCCAATCTATGTTCTATACAACACTTATTCTGCACCCCAGTCTCCAACCTCTGCTCTCTGTAACATTGCTTTTGAACCGCATTCTCCAAACTTTGTTTTTTGAAAGGGTACATATGCACCCCAGCATCCAACCTCTGCTTTCTGTATCCATCGTTTTTCACCACAGTCTCCAAATTCTGCCCGCTGTAACAGTCCTTCTGCAACTCAGTCTGCAACATCTGCTCTCTGCAACAGTCCTTCTACAGCCAAGTCTCCATCCTCTGCTCTCTGCAACAGTCCTTTTGCACCACAGACTCCAACATCTGATCTCTGAAAGAGTTGTTCTCTACCCCAGTCTCCAACCTCTGCTCTCTGTAACAGTCCATCTGCACAGAAGTCTCCAACCTCTGCTCTCTGCAACAGTCATTATGCACCCCAGTCTCAAACATCTGCTCTCTAAATTAGTCCTTCTGCACCTCAGTCTGAATACTCTGCTCTCTGCCAGGATCCTTCTGCACCCCAGTCTCCAACCTCTGTTCTCTGCAACAATCTTTCTGCACCCCAGTCTCTAAACTCTGCTCTCTGTAACAGTCCTTCTGTACCGCAGTCTCCAACCTCTTCTCTCTGTAATGGTCCTTCTGCACCCCAGTCTCCAAATACTGCTTACTGTATCAGTCTTTCTGCACCACAGTCTCCAAACTCTGTTCTCTGTAACAGTCCTTCTGGACCTAAGTCTCCAACCTCTGCTCTATGCAACACTCTTTCTGCAACCCAGTCTCCAACCTCTGATGTCTGTAACAATCATTCTGCACCCCAGTCTCCAACATCTGTTTTCTGTATCAGTCCTGCACCACAGTCTCCAAAATCTGCTCTCTGTAACAGTCCTTCTGCACCCCAATCTCCAACATCTTCTCTCTTCAACAGTCCTTTTATACCTCAGTTCCAACCTCTGCTCTCTTAAACAGTCTTTCTGCACCCCACTCTCCAAACTCTGCTCTCTGTAACAGTCCTTCTGCACCTCAGTCTCCAAACTCTACTCTCTGAAAGAAACTTCTACAACCCAGTCTCCAAACTCTGCTCTCTGTAACAGTCCTTCTACACCCCAGTCTCCAACCTCTGCTTTCTGTATCACTCTTTGTGCACCACAGTTTTTAAAGTCTGCTCGCTGTAACAGTCCTACTGCACCTCACTCTGTAACCTCTGCTCTCTGTAACAGGCCTTCTGCACACCAGTCTTTAACCGCTGCTCTCTGTAACAGGCCATCTGCACACCAGTCCAAAACCTCTGTTCCCTGCAGCAGTCCTTCTCTACCCCAGTCTCCAAATTCTGCTGATAATTCTAAGACATTGTGCATCCCAGTTTCCAAACTCTCCTCTCTGAAACATTTCTTCTCCACCCCAGTCTAGAACCTCTGCTCTCGGAAATTGTTTTTCTGTACCACTTTCTACAACCTTTTTTCTCTAGAACAGTCCTTCTGCACCCCAATCTCCAAACTCTGCTCTCTATAACAGACCTTCTGTACCGCAGTGTCCAACCTCTGCTCTCTGTAACACTCCTTTGCACCCCAGTCTCCAAACTCTGCTTTCTGTATCAGTCCTTCTGCACCACAGTCTCTAAACTCTTCTCTCTGTAACAATCCTTCTGCACCTCAGTCTCCAAACTCTGCGCTCTGCAAAAGTCTTTCTGCACCCCAGTATACAAATTCTGCTCTCTGCAACAATCCTCTTGCACCCCAGTCTCCAACATATGCTCTCTGCAACAGTGCTTCTTCACGCCAGTCTCCAACCTCTGCTCTCAGTAACAGTCCTTCTGTACTGTACTCTCCAAGCTGTGATCTTTTTAACGGCCTTTCTGCACCAAAGTCCCCAACCTCTGCTCTGTGTATCAGTCCTTCTTCACACCAGTCTCCAACATCTGCTCTCTGTAACAGTCCTGCTGCCCATAAGTCTCCAACCTCTGCTCTCTGCAACAGTCCTTCTATACCCCAGTCTCCAACCTCTGCTCTCTGCAACAGTCTTTTTACACCGCAGTCTCCAACCTCTGATCTCTGCTACAGTCTTTCTGCACCCCAGTCTCCAACATCTGTTCTCTGTAACAATTTTTCTGCACATCAGTCCCCAAAATCTGCTCTCTTCAATCGTCCTTCTGCACCCCATTCTCGAACCTCTCCTCTCTGTAACAATCGTTTTGCACCCCAGTCTCCAACCTCTGCTCTCTGCAACGATTCTGTTGAAACCCAGTCTCCAACCTCAGCTCTCTTCAAAAGTTTTTCTGTACCCCAGTCTCCAATATCTGCTCTCTGAACAGTCCTTCTTCACCTCAGTCTGAAAACTCTGCTCTGTGCAACAATCCTTCTGCACCCAAGTCTACAAAGTCTGCTTTCTGTAACAGTCCTTCTTCATCTAACCTCTCAACAGTCCTTCTGTAATTCATCTCACCTCTCAACAGTCCTTCTGTACTGCAGACTCCAAACTCTGCTCTCTGCAACGGTCCTTCTGCACCACATTCTCCAACCTCTGTTGACTCAGAACCTCAGTCTCCAAAATCTGCTCCCTGCAACAATCCTTCTGCACCTTAGTCTCCAAATTCTGCTCTCTGCAACAGTTCTTCTGCACCCCAGTATCCAACATCTACTCTCTGAAACAGTCGTTCTCCACCCCAGTCTCCAACCTCTGCACTCTGTAACAGTCCTTCTGTAGTGTAGTCTCCAAAATCTGCTCTCTGTAACGGTCCTTCTGCACACCAGTCTCTAACCTCTGCTTTCTGTATCAGTCCATCTGCACCCCAGTCTCCAACCTCTGCTCTCTGTAACAGTCCTTCTGCACCTCAGTCTCCAAACTCTGCTGTCTGCAACAGTACTTCTGCACCCCTTTTCCAAACTCTCTTCTCTGTAACAGTTCTTCTGCACACCAGTCTCAATACTCTGCTCTCCACAACGATCCTTCTGCACCCCAGTCTCCTTCCTCGGTTCTCTGCAACAGTCCTTCTCCACCTTAGTCTCCAACCTCTGCTCTCTGTAACAGTCCTCCTGTAGTGTACTCTGAAAAATCTGCTCTATGTAACGGTCCTTCTGTTCCCCAGTCTTTAACATCTGCTTTCTGCAAGTGTCCTGTGGCACCCCAGTCTCCAAACTCTGTCCTCTGCAACAGTCCTTCTGCTAACCAGTCTTTAACATCTGCTCTCTGTAACAGTCCTTCTTTACCACAGTCTCCAACCTCTGCTCTCCATAACTTGTCCTTCTGCACCCCAGTCTCCAAACACTACTTTCTGTATCAGTCCTTCTGAACCCCAGTCTAAAACCTCTGCTCTCTGTATTTATACTTCTGCACCTCAGTCTCCAACCTGTGCTCTCTGTAACATTCCTTCTGCACCCGAGTCTCCAACCTCTGCTCTCTGTAATAGTTTTCTATACCGCAGTCTCCAAACTCTTGTCTCTGTAACTGTCCTTCTGCACCCCAATTTACAACCTCTGCTTTCTGTAACAGAGCTTCTGCACCTCAGTCTCCAAACTCTGCTGTCTGTAACAGTCCTTTTACACATCAGTCTCCAACCTCTACTCTCTGTAACAGTCCTTCTGCACCTCAGTCTTACACCTCTGGTCTCTGTACGATCCTTCTGCACCCAAGTCTCCAACCACTGCTCTCTGTAACAGTCCACCTGCACCTCAGTCTCCATCCTCTGCTCTCTGTAAGATTTTTCAGCAACCCAGTGTCCAAACTCTCCTCTTTGTAACAGGCCTTCTGCATGCCAGTCTCCAAACTCTGCTCTCTGTAGCAGGCCTTCTGCATCCCAGTCTCCAACCGTTGCTCTCTGCAAAGATCATTCTGCACCCGAGTCTCCAAACTCTACTCTCTGAAATGATCCTACTGCACCCCAGTCTCCGACCTCTAATCTCTGCAACAGTTCTTCTGCACCTCAGTCTCCAATCTCTACTCTCTGTAAGATCCTTCTGCACCCCTGTATCCAAACTCTGCTCTCTGTAACAGTTCTTCTGCACCCGAGTCTCCAAACTTTGCTCTCTGTAACAGGACTTCCGCACCTCAGTCTCCAACCTGTGCTCTCTGCAACAGTCCTTCTGCATCCCAGTCTCCAAACTCTGCTCTCTACAACAGTCCTTCTACACCCTAGTTACCAACATCTGCTCTCTGCAACAGACCTTCTGCACCCCAGTCTCCAACATCTGATCTCTGCAACAGTCCTTCTGCACCTCAGTCTGAAAACTCTGCTCTCTGCAACGAACCTGCTGCACCCCAGTCTCCTACCTCTGCTCTCTGTAACAGTTCTTCTTCACCTCAGTCTCCCAACTCTGCTCTCTATATGATCCTTCTGAAACACAGTCTTTAAACTCTGCACTCTGTAACAGTCTGCAAAACAGTCTTCAACCGCTGCTCTCTGTAACAGGACTTCTGCAACCCAGTCTCCAAACTCTGCTCTCTGTAATAGGCCTTCTGCACCCCAGTCTCCAACCTCTTTTCTCTGCAACGATTCTTCTCCACCCAAGTCTCCAAATCTGCTCTCGGCAACTGTCCTTTTGCACCCCAGTCTCCAAACTCTGCTCTCTGTAACAGTCCTTCCGAAGTCAGTCTTCATCCTCTTCTCTCTGTAACAGTCCTTCTGCACCCCATTCTCTAAAATTAGCTCTCTGCAACAGTCCTTATCCACTCCAGTCTCCAACATCTTCTCTCTGCAACAGTCCTTTTGCACCTCAGTCTCCAAACTCTTCTCTCACCAACGAACCTTCTGGACCCCAGTCTCCAAAGTCTACTCTCTTCAACAGTCTTTGTGCACAACAGTCTCCAAACTCTGTTCTCTGTAAGATACTTCTGCACTCCAGTTTCCAAATTCTGCTCTTTGTAATATTTCTTCTCCACCCCATTCTCCAACCTCTGTCCTCTTCAACAGTCTTTCTGCTCCCCTGTCTCCGAGATCTGCTCTCTGTAACAGACCTTATGTACCGAAGTTTCCAACCTCTGCTCTCTGTAAGGGTCCTTCTACAACCCAGTATCCAACCTCTGCTTTTTTGAATCAGTCTTTTTGAACCCAGTCTCCAAACTCTGCTCTTTGTATCTATCCTTCTGCACCTCAGTCTCCAACCTGTGCTTTCTGTAACAGTCCTTCTTCACCCCAGTCTCCAATCTCTGCTCTCTGTAACAGTCCTTCTATACCACAGTCTCCAACCTCTGCTCTCTGTAAGGATCCTTATGCACCCCAATTTCCAACCTCTGCTTTCTGTACCAGTCCTTCTGCATGTAAGTCTCCAACATCTGCTCTATGTAAGTTCCTTCAGCAAACCAGTCTCCAAACACTGCTCTCTGTAACAGTCCTTCTGCAACCCAGTCTCCAACCTCTTCTCTCTGTAACAGGCCTTCTGCACGACAGTCTCAAAACTCTGCTCTATATAGAAGGCCTTGTGCACCCCAGTTTCCATCCTATTCTCTCTGCAACGATCCTTCTGCACACCAGTCTCGAAACTTTGCTCTCTGCAATGATCCTACATCACCCCAGTCTCCAACCTCTGATCTCTGCAAAAGTCTTTCTGCACCTCAGTCTCCAAATTCTGCTCTCTGTAAGATCCTTCTGCACCCCTGTCTCCAACCTCTGCTCTCTGTAACAGTCCTTCTGCACCACAATCTCCAAAGTCTACTCTCTGCAACAGTCCTTCTTCAACCCAGTCTCCAACCTCTGTTCTCTGCAACACTCCTTCTGCAACCCAGTCTCAAACCTCTGCTCTCTGTAAAAACCCTTCTTCACCTCATTCTCAAAACTCTGTACTCTGCAACGTTCCTACTGCACCTCATTCTCAAACCTCTACTGTCTGTAACAGTTCTTCTGCACTTCATTCTCCAACCTCTTCTCTCTTTAGGAACCTTCTCCAACCCAGTCTCCAAACACTGCTCTCTGTAACAGTCCTTCTGCACACCAGTCTCCTAACTCTTCTCTCTGCACTGATCATTCTACACACCAGTCTCCAACTTCTGCTCTCTGAAACAGTACTTCTGAACCCCAGTCTCCAAAATTTGCTCTCTGCAACAGTCCTTCTGCAACTCAGTCTGAAAACTCTGCTCTCTGCAACGATAATTCTGCACCTCAGTCTCCTACCTCTGCTCTCTGTAAGACCCTTCTGCATCCCAATATCCAAACTCTGCTCTCTGTAACAGTCCTTCTGAAAGACAGTTTCCAACCTCAGCTCTGTGTAAGATTAATTCTGCAACCCAGTCTCAAACCTCTGCTCTCTGTAACAGGCCTTCTGAAACCCAGTCTCCAACCACTTCTCTCTGCAATGATTCTTCTCCACAACAGTCTCAAACCTCTGCTCTTGGCAAAAGTCCTTCTGCATCTTTGTCTCCAACCTCTGCTCTCTGTAAGATCCTTATGCACTCCAGTCTCTAACCTCTCCTCTCTGTAACAATCTTTCTGCACCCCACTCTTCAACATATGCTCTCTGTAACAGTTCCTCTGCACCACAGTCTGAAAACTATGCTCTCTGAAACGACCTTTCTGCACCCCAGTCTCCTACCTCTGCTCTCTTTAACAGTCCTTCTGCACCTCTGTCTCCTAACTCTGTTCTTTTCAGATTTTTCTGAAACCCAGTCTTTAAACTCTCCACTCTGTAACAGTCCTGCTGCACAAAAGTCTCCAACCTCAGCTCTCTGTAACAGTCCTTCTGCACCTCGGTCTCCAAACTCTGCTCTCTGTAACAGTTCTTCTTAACCTCAGTCTCAAACCTCTACTCTCTATAACAGTCTTTCTGTACCTCAGTCTGAAATCTCTGCTCTCTGCATGATCCTTCTATACCCAGTCTCCAACCACTGCTCTCTGTAAGAGTCCACCTACACCTCAGTAACCAAACTCAGCACTTTGTAAGATCTTTCAGCAACCCAGTCTCCTAACACTGTTCTCTATAACAGTCCTTCTAAACCCCATTCTCAAACCTCTCCTCGCTGTAACAGGCCTTCTGCATGGCAGTCTCCAAACTCTGCTCTCTGCAACGATATTTCTGCACCCCAGTCTCCAAACACTGCTCTCTGCAATGATCCTCCTGCACCCCAGTCTCCAACCTCTGATCTCTGCAACAGTACTTCTGCACCTCAGTCTCCAACTTCTGCTCTTTTTAAGATCCTTCTGCACCCGTGTCTCCAAGCTCTTCTCTATGTAAACAAAATTCTGAACCTCAGTCTCCAATCTCTGCTCTCTGTAACAGTCCTTCTGCACTGCAGATTCCAATCTCTGATTTCTGTATCAGTCCTTCTGCACCCTAGTTTACAAATCCTGCTCTCTCTAAGAGTCCTTCTGCCCCTCAGTCTCCAACCTCTGCTCTCTGCAACAGTCCTTTTGCAACCCATTCTCCAACCTCTGCTCTCTGTAACAGTCCTGCTGCACCCCAGTCTCCAACCTCTGCTCTCTGCAACAGTCCTTCTGCACCTCAGTCTTCAACCTCTGCTCTATGTAACAGGACTTCTGCACCTGAGTCTCAAAACGCTGCTCTCTGCAACATTCCTTCTCCCCTCCAGTCTTCAAACTTTTCTCTCAGCAACAGTCCTTCTGCACCCCACTCTCCAACCTCTCCTGTCTGCAACAGTCCTTCTGCACCCTAGTCTCCAACCTCTGCTCTCTGCAACAGTCCTTCTGCAACACAGTCTCCTATCTCTGCTCTCTGTAAGATTCTTCTGCACTCCAGTTTCCAAACTCTGCTATCTGAAACATTCCTTCTCCAACCCAGTCTTTAACCTCTGCTTTCTACAAGTGTCTTGCGGTACTCCAGTATACAACCTCTGACCTCTGCAACAGTCCTTCTGCACCCCAGTCTCCAAAAACTGCTTTCTGTATCAGTCCTTGTAAAGCCCAGTCTCAAACCTCTGTTCTCTGTATCTATCCTTCTGCACCTCAGTCTCCAACCTGTTCTTTTTGTAACATTCCTTCTGCACCCCAGTCTCCAACCACTGCTCTCTGTAACAGTTTTTCTATACTGCAGTCTCCAAATTCTGATCTCTGAAACGGTCCTTCTGCACCCCAATTTCCAACCTCTGCTTAGTGTAACAGTCCTTCTGTACCTCAGTCTCCAACCTCTGCTCTCTGTAAAAGTACTTCTGCAACTCAGTCTGACAACTCTGCTCTCTGCACGATCCTTCTGCACCCCAGTCTTCAACCAATACTCTCTGCAACAGGCCTTCTGCACCCCAGTCTCCAATCTCTGCTCTCTGCAATGATCCTACTGCATCCCAGTCTCCAACCTCTGATCTCTGCAACAGTCCTTCTGCACCTCAGTCTCCAGCTTCTTCTCTCTGTATGATTCTTCTGCACGCCTGTATCTAACCTCTGCTCTCTGTAACAGTCCTTCTGCACCAGAGTATTTAACCTCTGCTCTCTGTAGCAGGACTTCTGCACCTCATTCTCCAAACTCTGCTCTCTGCAACAGTCCTTCTCCGCCCCAGTCTCCAACATCTGCTATCTACAACAGTCCTTCTGCACCCTAGTTACCAACATCTGCTCTCTGCAACAGACATTGTGCACCCCAGTCTTCAACATCTGTTCTCTGCAACAGTCATTCTGCACCTCAGTCTGAAAACTCTGCTCTCTACAACGACCCTTCTGCACCCAAGTCTCCTACATCTGCTCTCTGTAACAGTCCTTCTGCACCTCAGTCTCCAAACTGTGCTCTCTGTTTGATCCTTCTGCAACCCAGTCTTTAAACTCTGCACTCTGTAAAGTTCTTCTTCACAACAGTCTCCAACCTCTGCTCTGTGTAACAGGACTTCTGGAACCCAGTCTCCAAACTCTGCTCTCTGTGATAGGCCTTCTGCACCCCAGTCTCCAACCTCTTCTCTCTGCAACGATTCTTCTCCACCCAAGTCTCCTACATCTACTCTCTGCAACAGTCGGTATGCACCCCAGTCTCCAATCTCTGCTCTCTGTAAGATCCATCTGCACCACAGTCTCCAACCTCTGCTCTCTCTAACAGCCCTTCAGCAACCCAGTCTTCAAAATGTGCTCTCTGTAACAGTGCTTCTGCACCTCAGTCTCCAAACTCTGCTCTCTGTAACAGTCCTTCTACACCCCAGTCTAAAACATCTTCTCTCTGAAACATTCCTTCTGAACCCCAGTCTCCAAACTTTGCTCTCTGCAATGATCTTTCTGCACCACAGTCTCCAACATCTGCTCTCTGCAACAGTCCTTCGGCCCCCCAGTCTCCAGCCTCTGTCCTCTGCAACAGTCCTTCTGCTCCCCAGTCTCTGAGATCTGCTCTTTGTAACAGTCCTTCTGTACCAGAGTCTCCAACTTCTGCTCTTTGTAATAGTCTTTCTACACCCAGTCTCAAAACTCTGCTTTGTGTATCAGTCTGTCTGAACCCCAGTCTCCAACCTCTGTTCTCTGTATCCATCCTTTTGCACCTCAGTCTCAAACTGTGCTCTATGTAAGAGTCCTTCTGCACACCAGTCTCCAACCTCTGCTCTCGGTAACAGTCCTATACAGCAGTCTCCAAACTCTGCTCTCCTTGACGGTCCTTCTGCACACCAATTTCCAAAATCTGTAACAGGCCTTCTGCACCTCAGTCTTAAAATTCGGCTCTCTGCATGATCCTTCTGCACCCCAGTCTCCAACCACTGCTCTTGGTAACAGTCTCCCTTAACCTCAGTCTCAAATCTCTGCTCTCTATAAGATCCTTCATCAACCCAGTCTCCAACCACTGCTCTCCGTAACAGACCTTCTGCACCCAAGTCTATAAATTCTTCTCTCTGCAATGATTCTTCTCCACACAAGTCTCAAACCTCTGCTCTCTGCAACAGTCCTTTTGAACCACAGTCGCCAACCTCTGCTCTCTGCAACAGTCCTTCTGCACCCCAGTCTCCAACCTCTGCTCTGTGTAATCATCTTTCTGCACCCCAGTCTCCAAGCTCTTCTCTATGTAACAGTCCTTCTGCACATCAGAGTCCAAACTCTGCTCTCTGTAAAAATTCTTCTTAACCTCAGTCTCCAAACTCTGCTCTCTGTAACAGACCTTCTGCACCCCATTCTCCAAGCTCTGCTCTCTGTAAAAGTTCTTCTGGTCACCAATATACAAACTCTGCTCTCTGTAACGCTCCTTCTGCACCCCAGTCTCCATCCTCTGTTCTCTGTAAAACTCCTTCTGCACCCCAGTCTCCATCCTCTGCTCTCTGTAAGAATCCTTCTGCACCCCAGTCTCCAACCGCTCCACTCTGTAACAGTCCTTCTGAACCCCATTCTCGAACCTATGCTTTATGGATCAGTCCTTTTGCAAACCAGTTTCCTACCTCTGATCTGTGTAACAATTTTTCTGCACCTGAGTCTCCAACCTCTGCTCTGTGAAACGGTCCGTCTGCACCCCAGTCTCCAAACTCTGTTCTCTGCATCAGTCTTTCTGCACCCCAGTATCCAACCTCTGCTCTCTGTAACAGTCCTTCTGTACCACAGTCTCAAAACTCTGCTCTTTGTAACGGTCCTTCTGCACCCCAGGATCCAAACTATGCTCTGTGCAACAGTCCTTCTGCACCCCAGTCTCCAACCTCTGCTGCCTACAAAAGTCCTTCTACACCCCAGTCTCCAAACTCTGCTATCTGCAACAGTCCTTCTGTACCCCAGTCTCCAACCTCTGCTCTCTGCAAAAGTCCTTCTGCACCCCAGTCTCCAACCTCTGCTCTCTGCTACAGTACTTCTGCACCCCAGTCTCCAACCTCTGATCTCTGTATCAGTCATTCTGCAACTCTGCTCTCTGTAATGATACTTCTGCACCTCATCTCCAAATTCTGCTCTCTGTAAAAGTCCTTCTGCACCTCAGTCTCCAACCTCTGCTATCATTAACAGTCCTTCTGCACCCCAGTCTCCAAAATCTGCTCTCTGCAACCATCCTTCTTCTCCCCAGGCTCCAATCCCTGCTCACAGCAACGGTCCTTATACACCCCAGTTTCCAAACTCTGCTCTCTGTAACAGTCCTTTTGCACCTCAGTCTCCAAACTCTGCTCTTTGTAACAGTCCTTCTGCAACCCAGTCTTCAAAATCTGCTCTCAGTAACAGTTCTTCTGCACCCCAATATCCAAACTCTGCTCTCTGTAACACTCCTCTCCACCCCAGTCTCCACCCTTTACCCTCTGTAAAAGTCCTTCTGCACCTCCATCTTCAAACTCTATTATCTGTAAGATCTTTCTGCCACGCATTCTTCAAATGCTGCTCTCTGTAACAGTTCTTCTGCACCCCAGTCTCCACACTCTGTTCTCTGCACCAGTCATTCTGCACCCCAGTCTCCAACCTCTGCTTTCTGCAACAGTCCTTCTGCACCCCAGTCCCCAACCTCTGCCCTCTGCTACAGTACTTCTGCACCCCAGTCTCCAACATCTGCTCTCGGTATCAGTCCTTTTGCACCCCAGTCTCCAAACTCTGCTCTCTGTAACGATCCTTCTGCACCTCATCTAAAATTTCTGCTCTCTGTAAAAGTCCTTCTGCAACTAAGTCTCCAAACTCTGCTCTCTTTAACAGTTTTTCTGCACCCCAGTCTCCAACATCTGCTCTCTGCAACGATCCTTCTTCTCCCCAGGCTCCGATCTCTGCTCACAGCAACGGTCCTTATACACCCAAGTTTCCAAACTCTTCTCTCTGTAACAAAACTTTTGCACCTCAGTCTCACAAGTCTGCTCTCTGAAACAGTCCTTCTGCTCCCCAGTCTCCAACCTCTGCTCTCAGTAACAGTTCTTCTGCACGCCAATATCCAAACTCTGCTCTCTGTAACTCTCCCTCTGCACCCCAGTCTCCACAATCTACTCTTTGTAAAAGTCCTTCTGCACCTCTGTGTCCAACCTCTGTTCTCTGTAAGATCCTTCTGCCACGCATTCTTCAAATGCTGCTCTCTGTAACAGTTTTTCTGCACCCCAGTCTCCAAACTCTGATCTCTGTAACAGGCCTTCTGCACCCCAGTCTTCAACCTCTGCTCTCTGTAACAGGCCTTCTGCACCCCAGTCTCCAACCTCTGCTCTCTGCAACGCTCCTTCTGCACCCCGAAATCAAAACTCTGCTCTCTGCAACAGTCCTTCTGCACCTCAGGATCCAACATGTACTCTCTGCAAAAGTTCTTCTGCACCTAAGTCTGAAAACTCTGCTCTCTGCCACAATCCTTCTGCACCCCAGTTTCCAAACTTTGCTCTCTAAAACAGTCCTTCTGCAGCCCAGTCTCCAAGCTCTGCTCTCTGCAAAAGTCCTTCTGCACGCCAGTCTCCATCCTTAACTCTCTGCAACAGTTCTTCTGCACCCCAGTCTCCAAACTCTACTCTCTATAACAGTCGTTCTGCACTTCGCTCTCCAACCTCTGCTCTATGTAGGATCCTTCTAAAACTCAGTCTCCAAACTCTGCGCTTTGTAACAGTCCTTCTGCACACTAGTCTCTAACCTCTGATCTCTGCAACTATCCTTCTTAATCCCAGTCTCTAACCTCTGCTCTCTGCAACAGTCCTTCTGCACCCCAGTCTCCAACAACTGCTCTCTGCAACAGTCCTTCTGCACCTCAGTCTGAAAACTTTGCTGTCTTCAACGAACTTTCCGCACCCCAGTCTCCTAACTCTGCTGCCTGTAACAGTCCTTCTGCACCTCATTCTCCCAACTCTGCTCTCTGTAAAATACTTCTGCAACCCAGTCTTTAAACTCTGCACTATGTAACCGTCCTCCTACACAACAGTCTCCAACCTCTGCTCTCTGTAACAGGACTTCTGCAACCCATTCTCAGAAATCTGCTCGCTGTAACAGGCGTTCTGCACCCGAGTCTTCAAAATCTTCTCTCTGCAACAATTCTTCTCCATACCAGTCTCCAACCTCTTCTCTCTGCAACACTCCTTTTGCACCACAGTCTCCAACCTCTGCGCTCTGTAAGATCCATCTGGACCCCACTCTCCAACCTCTGATCTCTGTAACAGTCCTTCTGCACCCCAGTCTCGAACCTCTACTCTCTGTAACAATCCTTATGAACCTCAATCTCCATCCTCTTCTCTATTCAAAAGTCCTTCGGCACCACATTCTCCAAACTCTGCTCTCTGCAACAGTCCTTCTGCTCCCCAGTCTTCAACATCTGCTCTCTGCAACAGTACTTCTACACTCCAGTTTCCAAAATCTGCTTCCTGAAATGATCCTTCTGGACCCCAGTCTCCGAAGTCTGCTCTCTGCAGAGTCCTTCTGCACCATAGTCTCCAACCTCTGATCTCTGTAACAATCCTTCTGCACCTCAGTCTCCAAACTCTGTTCTCTGCAAGGGTCCTTCTGCAAATCAGTCTCCAACCTCTACTCTCTGTAACAGTCCTTCTGTACCTCAGTCTGCATCCTCTGCTCTCTCTAAGATTCTTCTGCAACCAAGTCTCCAAACTCTGCTCTCTGTAAGAGTGCTTCTGCTCTCTGCAATGATCCTTCTTCACCAAAGTCTCCAACCTATGCTGTCTGCAACAGTCCTCTGCACACCAGTCTCCAATATCTGCTCTCTGCAACAGTCCTTCTGCCCCTCAGTCTTAAAACTCTGCTCTCTGCAAAGACCCTTCTACACCCCAGTCTCCTACTTCTGCTCTCTGTAACAGTCCTTTGCACCTCATTCTCCTAACTCTTCTCTGTAAGATCCTTCTACAACCAAGTCTTTAAACTCTGCTCTCTGTAACAGTCCTTCTGCACAACAGTCTCAAAACTCTGCTCTCTGTAACAGGACTTCTGCAAGCCAGTCTCCAATCTCTGCTCTCTGAAACAGGCCTTCTGAACCCCATTCCCAAACCTCTTCTCTCTGCAACGATTCTTCTCCACCACAGTCTTCAACCTCTGCTCTCTGCAACAGTCCCTTTGCACACCAGTCTCCAAACTCTGCTCTTTATAAGATCCATCTGAACCCCAGTCTCCAACATCTGCTCTCTGTAACAGTCCTTCTGCACCCCAGTCTCCAACATATGCTCTCTGCAACATTCCTTCTGCAGCACAGTCTCCAACCTCTGCTTTCTGCAACAGTCCTTCTGCAGCCCAATCTCGAACCTCTGCTCTCTGCAACCGTTCTTCTGCACCTCAATCTCCTACCTCTGCTCTCTGGAACCGTCCTTCTGCACCTCAGTCTTATACCTCTGTTCTCTGTAAGGGTCCTTCTGCACCCCAGTCTCCAATCTGCTCTCTGCAACCGTACTTATGCACCCCAGTCCTCAAACTCTTCTCTCTGCAACGATCCTTTTTGAACACAGTCTCCAACCTCTGCTGTCTGGAAGAGTCATTCTGATCCACAGTTTCCAACCTCTGCTCTTTGTAAGATCCTTCTGCACTCTAGTTTCCAAACTCTGCACTCTCTAACATTCATTCTCCAAACCAGTCTTTAACCTCTGCTTTCTGCAAGTGTCCTGCAGCACCCCAGTCTCCAACCTCTGTCTTTTGCAACAGTCCTTCTGCTCCCCAGTCTCCAACATCTGCTCTCTGTAACAGTCCTTCGGAAACCCAGTCTCAAAACTTTGATTTCTGTATCAGTCCTTCTTAACACCAGTCTCAAAACTCTGCTCTCTGTATCTATCCTTCTACACCTCAGTCTCCAATGTGTGCTCTCTGTAACATTCCTTCTACACCCCAGTCTACAACCTCTGCTCTTCGTAACAGTTTTTCTATACCTGAGTCTCCAAACTCTGGTCTTTGTGACGGTAATTCTGCACCCCAATTTCCAACCTCTGCTTTCTGTAACAGACCTTCTGCACCTCAGTCTCCAAACTCTGCTCTTTCTAACAGTACTTCTACACCTCATTCTCCAAACTCTGCTCTCTGTAACAGTCCTTCGGCACCTCAGTCTGACACCTCTCCTCTCTGCATGGTCCTTCTGCACCTCAGTCTCCAACCACTGCTCTCTGTAACAGTCCACCTGCACCTCAGTCTCCAAACTCATCTCTCCGTAAGATCCTTCAGAAACCCAGTTTCCAAACTCTGCTCTTTATAACAGTCCTTCTGCACCCCAGTCTCCAACCTCTACTCTCTGTAACAGTCCTTCTGGACGCCAGTCTCAAAACTCGTCACTCTGTAGCAGGCCTTCTGCAACCCAGTCTCCATAATGTGCTCTCTGCAACGATCTTTCTGTACCCCAGTCTCCAACCTCTGATCTCTGCAACAGTCCATTTGCACCTCAGTCTCCAAATTCTGCTCTCTGTAAGATGCTTCTGCACCCCTTTATCCAACCTCTGCTCTCTGTAACAGTCCTTCTGCACGCGAGTCTCCAACCTCTGCTCTCTGTAACAGGACTTCCGCACCTCAGTCTCAAACCTCTGCTCTCTGCAAGGATCACTCTGCATCCCAGTCTCCAACGTCTGCTCTTTGCAACAGTCCATCTGCACCCCATACTCCAAGCTCTGCTCTCTGTAACATTCCTTCTGCACATCAGTATCCAAAATCTGCTCTCTGTAACAATCATTGTGAACCTCAGTCTCCAAGCTCTTCTCTCTGCAATGATCTTTCGGCACCACAGTCTCCAACCTCTGCTCTCGGTAACAATTCTTCTGCACTCCAATCTCAAAATTCTACTCTCTGTAACACTCATTCTGCTCCCCAGTCTTCACACTCTGATCTCTGTGACAATCCTTCTGGACCTCAGTCTCAAACCTCTGCTCTCTGTATCAGTTCTCCTGCACCTCCACTCCAAATTTGTTCTCTGCAATAGTCCTTCTTCACCCCAGTTCTAACCTCTGCTCTCTGCAACATTTCTTCTGCTCCCCAGTCTCAGAACTGTGCTTTCTGTAACATTGTTCCTGACCCCAGTCTCCAAACTATGCTCTCTGCAACGATCCTTCTGCATCTCAAGTTCCAAGGTCTGCTCTCTGCAACGATCCTTCTGCACCCCAGTTCCCAACCTCTGCTCTCTGTAACAGTCCTTCTGCACCTCAGTCGCCAACCTCTACTCTATGTACCAATCCTTCTGCACCTCAGTCTCCAACCTCTGCTCTCTGTAACAGGCCTTCTACACCCCAGTCTCCAACCTCTGCTCTCTGTAACAGTTCTTCTGCACCACAGTCTCGAACCTCTGCTCTATTTAACAGTCCTTTTTCACCCGAGTCTCCACCCTCTGCTCTCTGTAACAACCCTTCTGCACCCTAGTCTCCAACCTCTGCTCTCTATACAGTTCTTCTGCACCCCAATCTCCAAATTTTGCTCTGTATCACTTCTTCTGCACCAAAGTCTCCATCCTCCGCTCTCTGTAAAAATTCTTCTGCACCCCAGTCTCTAACCTCTGCTCTCCGTAAAAGTTCTTCTGCACCTCAGTCTCCAACCTCTGCTCTCACTAACGGTTTTTCTGCACCCCAGTCTCTAACCTCTGCACTCTGTAACGATCCATCTGCAACTCAGTCTCCAACCTCTGCTCTATGTAACAGTCCTTCTACACCCTAGTCTCCAACATCTGCTCTCTGAAAGGATCCTTCTTCTACCCAGTCTCCAACATCTGCTCTCTGTAACAGTTATTTTGTATCGCAGTCTCCAACCTCTTATCTTTGTAACGGTCCTTCTGTTCCCCAATTGCCATCCTCTGCCTTCTGTAAAAGTCTTTCTACACCCCAGTCTCCAACCTCTTCTCTCTGCAACGATCCTTCTGCACCTCAGACTTCAAACTCTGCTCTCTGCAACAGTACTTCTGAACCCCAGTCTCCAGACTCTGCTCTCTGGAAGATCATTTTTTATCCCAGTCTCCAAACTCTGCTCTTCGTAGCAGTTCTTCTACACCTAAGTATCCAAACTCTGCTCTCTTTAAAAGTCCTTCTGCACCTCAGTCTCCAAACTTTGCTCTCTGTAATGGTCCTTCTGCACCCCAGTCTCCAACCTCTGCTCTCTGTAACAATCCTTCTGCACCTCAGTCTCCAACGTCTGCTCTCTGTAACAGTCCTTCTCTACCCCAGTCTCCAACATCAGCTCTTTGCAACAGTCCTTCTGCACCCCAGTCTCCAAACTCTGCTCTCTGTAACAGTCCTTCTGTACCCCAGTCTCCAACCTTTTCTTTCTATAATGGTTCTTCTACACGCGAATTGCCAACCTCTGCTTTCTGGAACAGTCCTTCTGAGCCTCAGATTCCAAACTCTGCTCTCTGTAACAGTCCTTCTATGCCTCAGTCTGAAACCCCTGCTCTCTGCAACGATCGTTCTGCACCCCAGTCTCCAAACTGGGCTATCTGTAACAATCCTTTTGCACCCCTGTCTCCAACCTCTGTTCTCTGAAAAAGGTCTTCTGCACCCCAGTCTCAAACTCTGCTCTTTGTAACAGGCCTTCTGCACACCAGTCTCCAACCTCTTCTCTCTACAACGATCCTTCTGCACCTCAGTTTCCATCCTCTTCTCTCTGTAACAATCCTTCTGCAACTCAGTCTCCAACCTCTGCTCTCTGAAACAGTCCTTTTGTATTGCAGTCTCCAACCTCTTTTCTTTGTAACTGTTCTTCTGCTCCCCAATTGCCAACCTCTACTTTTTGAAAAAGTCCTTCTGCACCCCAGTCTCTAACCTCTTCTCTCTACAACAATCCTTCTGCACCTCAGTCTCTAAATTCTGCTCTCTACAACAGTCCTTCTGCACCCCAGTCTCCAGACTCTGCTATCTGTAAGATCCATTTGCATCCCAGTCTCAAACATCTGCTCTCTGTAACAGTCCTTCTGCACCACAGTATCCAACATCTGCTCTATGGAAAAGTCCTTCTGAACGTCAGTCTCCAGACTTTGCTCTTTGTAATAGTCCTTCTGCACCCCAGTATTCAAACTCTGCTCTCTGTAACAATCCTTCTGCACGTCAGTCTTCAACGTCTGCTCTCTGTAACAGTCCTTCTGCACCGCAGTCTCCAACATCTGCTCTGTGCAATGGTCCTTCTGCACCAAAGTCTCCAAACTCTGCTCTCTGTAACAGTCCTTCTGCACCTCAGACTCCAACCTCTGCTCTCTGTAACAGTCCTTCTAAGCCTCAGTCTCCAACATCTGCTCTGTGAAATGGTCCTTCTGCACCAAAGTCTCCAAACTCTGCTCTCTGTAACAGTCCTTCTGCACCTCAGACTCCAACCTCTGCTCTCTGTAACAGTCCTTCTAAGCCTCAGTCTGAAACCTCTGATCTTGACAACTATCCTTCTTCACCCCAGTCTTCAACCTCTGCTCTCTGTAACAGTCCTTCTGCACCTCAGTCTTCAAACTCTGCTCTCTGCAACAGTTCTTCTCCAACCCAGTTTCCAAGCTCTTTTCTCTGCAACAATCCTTATACACTCCAGTCTCCAACCACTGCTCTCTGCCAAAATCCTTTTGCATCCCAGTCTCCAACTTCTGATCTCTGCAACAGTCCTTCTGCACTCCAGTCTCCAACCTCTGCTCTCCGCTACAGTCCTTCTTAACCCCAGTCTCAAAACTCTGCTCTCTGCAACATTTCTTCTGCACCCCAGTCTCCAACCTGTGCTCTCTGTAACTATCCTGCTGCACCCCAGTCTCCAACCTCTGATCTCTGTAGCTATCCTTCTGCACCTCAGTCTTCAACTTCTGCTCTCTGCAAGATCCTTCTCCACCTCAATCTCCAAGTTCTGCAATCTGCAAAGGTCCTTCTGCACCCCAGTCTCCAACCTCTGCTCACTGCAACGATTCTTCTGAAGCTTAGTCTCCAACCTCTGATCTCTGTAACAAACCTTCTGCACCACACTCTCCAAACTCTGCACTCTGTAACAGGCCTTCTGCAACCCAGTTTCCAACCTCTTCTCTCTGCATAGATCCTTCTTCACCTCAGTCTCCATCCTCTGATCTCTGCAACTGTCCATCTGCACCCCAGTCTCCTTCCTCTACTCTCTGTAAGAATCCTTCTGCACCCCAGTCTCCAACCGCTTCTCTCTGTAACAGTCCTTCTGCAACTCAGTCTCCAAACTCTGCTCTCTGTAACAGACCTTCTGCACCCCTTTGTCCAACCTCTGCTCTCTGTAACAGTTCTTCGGGTCACCAATCTACAAACTCTGCTCTCTGTAATGCTCCTTCTGCACCCCAATCTCCTCCTCTTCTATCTGTAACACTCCTTCTGCACCCAAGTCTCTATCCTCTGCTCTCTGTAAGAATCCTTCTGCATTCCAGGTTTCAACCACTTCTCTCTGTAACAGTCCTACTGCACCTAAGTTTCCAACCTCTGCTCTCTGTAATGAACCTTCAGCACCTCAGTCTCCAACCTCTGCTCTTTGTAACAGGCCTTCTGAACCCCATTCTCCAACCTATGCTTTCTGGATCAGTCCTTTTGCAAACCAGTATCTTACCTCTGCTCTCTGCACCTGAGTCTCCAACCTCTGCTCTTTGAAACGGTCCCTCTGCTCCCCAGTCTCCAAACTCTGTTCTCTGCATCAGTCCATCTGCACCCCAGTATCCAACATCTGCTCTCTGTAACAGTCCTTCTATACCACAGTCTCAAAACTCTGCTCTCTGTAACGGTCCTTCTTCACCTCAGTCTCCAACCTCTGCTCTCTGCAACAGTCCTTCTGCACCCCAATCTCCAACCTCTGCTGCCTGCAAAAGTTCTTCTACACCCCAGTCTCCAAACTCTGCTATCTGCAATAGTCCTTCTGAACCCCAGTCTCCAACCTCTGTCCTCTGTAACAATCTTTCTGTACCTCAGTCTCCAACCTCTACTCTCTGTAACAGTCCTTATGCATTTCAGTCTCCAACCTCTGCTCGCTGCAACAGTCCTTAAGCACCCCTGTCTCAAATTCTGGTCGCTGCAACAGTCGTTCTACACCCCAGTCTCCAACCTCTGCTATCTGCAACAGTCCTTCTGCACCTTAGTCTCCAACCTCTGCTTTCTGCAACGAACCTTCTGCACTCCAGTCTCCAACATCTGCTCTCTGCAACAGTCCTTCTGCACCTCAGTCTGAAAACTCTGCTCTCTTCAACAATCCTTCTTCACCTCAGTTCCAAAACTCTGATCTCTGCAATGGTCTTTCTGAACCCCAGTGTTCAACCTCTGCTCTTTGTAACAATTTTTCTGCACCTCAGTCTCCAACATCTGCTCTCTGAAAAAGTCCTTCTGCACCCCAGTCTCTAACATCTGCTCTCTGCAACAGTCCTTCTGCACCTCAGTCTCTAACCTCTACTCTCTGTAACAGTCCTTCTTCACCTTAGTCTCCAACATTTGCTCTTTGTAAGATTCTTCTGCAACCCAGTATCCAAACTCTGCCCTCTGTAACAATCCTTCTGAACCCCTTCTCCAAACTCTGTTCTCTGTAACAGTCCTTCTGAACACCAGTCTCAATACTCTGCTTTCCACAAAGATCCTTCTGCACCCCAGTCTCCTTCCTCTGCTCTCTGCAACAGTCCTTCTCCACCCCAGTCTCCAACCTCTGATCTCTGTAACAGTTTTTCTATAGTCCACTCTTAAAAATCTGCTCTATGTAATGGTCCTTCTGCACCCCAGTCTCCAACCGCTGCTCTCTGCTACAGTCCTTCTGCTCCGCAGTCTCCAACCTCTGCTCTCTGTAACAGTCCTTCTGTCCCGCAGCATCCAACCTCTGCTAACTGTAAGGGTTTTTCTGCACCCCAGTCTACAACCTCTGCTCTCTGTAACAATCCTTCTGCACACCAGTCTCCAACATCTGCTCTCTGCAATGATTTTTATTACCCCAGTCTCCAACATGTGCTTTCTGCATAAGTCCTTCTGCACCCCAGTCTTCAACATCTGCAGTCTGAAACAGTCTACCTGAAGCTCAGTGTGAAAACTCTGCTCTCTGCAACGATCCTTGTGCACACCAGTCTCCCAAATCTGCTTTCTGTAACAGTCCTTCTGAACCTCAGTCTCCAAAATCTGCTGTCTGTAACAGTGCTTCTGCACCCCAGCCTCCAACCTCTACGCTCTGTAAGATCCTTTTGCACACCAGTTTCCAAATCTACTCTCTGTAACTTTCCTTCTGCTCTTCAGAATTCAACCTCTGCTCTCAGTAACAGTCCTTCTGCTCCCCAGTCTTTAACATCTGCTTCCTGTAACAGTCTTTTTGTACCGCAGTCCTCAACCTCTGCTGTCTGCAATGGTCCTTCTGCACCCCAGTCTCCAACCTCTCTTTTCTGTGTCATTCCTTCTGTACCAGAGTTTCCAAACTCTTCTCTCTGTAACATTCTTTCTGCACCTCTGTCTCCAACCGCTGCTCTCTGCAACAGTTCTTCTGCACCCCAGTCTCCAACTTATGCTCTTTGGAACAGTTCTCCTGCACCCCAGACTCCAAGGTCTGCACTCTGTAACAGTCCTTCTTCACACCAATCTCCAACCTCTGCTCTCCGTAACAGTCCTTCTGTAGTGCAGTCTCCAAAATCTGCTCTCTGTAACGCTCTTCTGCTAGCCAGTCTTCAACCTCTGCTTTCTGTATCAGTCCTTCTGCACCACCGTCTCCGACCTCATCTCTTTTTAAAAGTCCTTCTGTACCTCAGTCTCCAAACTCTGCTCTCTGTCACAGTCTTTTTGCATCCAAGTCTCAAAACTCTGCTTTCTTCAACAGTCCTTCTACACCCCAGTCTCCAAAATCTGCTACCTGCAACAGTCCTTCTGCACCCCAGTCTCCAAACTCTGCTATCTGCAACAGTCCTTCTGCACCCCAGTCTCCAAACTCTGCTCTCTGTAACAATCGTTCTGCACCTCAGTCTCCAAACACTGCTCTCTACAAAGGTCTTTGTGAACCTCAGTCTCTAAACTCTACTCTCTGTAACAGTCCTTCTGCACCTCAGTCTCCAACATATTCTCTCTGCAAGATCCTTCTGCAACCCAGTCTGTAAACTCTGCCATCTGGAACAGTCTTTCTGCACACCTTCTCAAACCTCTCTTCTCTGTAACGGTCCTTCTGCATGCCGGTCTCAAACCTCTGCTCGCTACAAGGATTATTCTGCACCCCAGTCTCCAATATCTGCTCTCTGTAAGATCCTTCTGCAACCCTGTCTCCAAACTCTGCTATTTGTAACAGTGGTTCTGTATCCCAGTCTCCAACCTCTGCTCTGTGTAACAGGCATTTTGCACTCCATTTTCCAAACTCTGCTGTCTGCAACAGTCCTTCTGCACTGGAGTCTCCAAACTCTGCTTTCTGTAACAGTCCATCTGCACCCCTACCTCCAACCTCTGCTCTCTGTAACAGTCCTTCTGCACCTCAGTCTACAAACTCTGCTCTCTGCAACAGTCCTTCTGCAACCCAGTCTCCAATATCTGCTCTCTGCAACAGTCCTTCTAGACCAAAGTCTCCAAACTCTGCCTCTGTAACAGTCCTACTGAAAGGCAGTCTCCAACCTCTACTCTCTGCAACAGTGCTTCTGCACACAAATATCAAACCTGTGCTCTCTGCAATAGTTCTTTTACACCCCATGTCAAGCCTCTGCTCTCTGCAGCAGTCCCTCTGCAACCCAGTCTCCAACCTCCGCTCTCTATAACGATCCATCTGGACCTCTTTCTCCAAACTCTACACTTTGTAAAAGTGCTTCTGCACTTCTTCTCCGAACTCTGCTCTCCGTGACAGGCCTTCTACACCCCAGTTTCCGACCTCCTTTCTGTATAACAATCCTTCTGCACCCCAGTCTCCAACCTCTGCTCTCTACAACAATCCTTCTGAACCCCAATCTCCAAATTCTGCTCTCTGCAACAGTCCTTCGGCACCCCAGTCTCCAACATGTGCTCTCTGCAATAGTCCGTCTGCACCTCAGTCTGAAAACTCTCTTCGCTGCAATGATTCTTCTGCACCCTAGTCTCCAACATCTGCTCTCTGTAACAGTCCTGCTGCAACTTGGTCTACAACCTCTGCTCTCTGTAAGATCTTTGAGCAACCTTCTCTAAAAACTCTGCTCTCTGCAACAGTCCTTCTGCACCCCAGTCTCCAATATCTGCTCTCTGCAACAGTCCTTCTGCACCTCAGTCTGAAAACTCTGTTCTCTGCAACGATAATTCTGCACCAAAGTCTCCAACCTCTTCTCTGTATAACAGTCCTGCTGTTGCACAGTCTCCAAAATCTTCTCCCTGTAGGATCCTTCTGTTACCCTGTCTCCAAACTCTTCTGTTTGTAACAGTCCTTCTGCACCGCAGTCTCCAACCTCTGCTCTGTGTAACAGGCCTTTTGCACTCCATTCTCCAAACTCTGCTGTCTGCAACAGTCCTTCTGCACCGGAGTCTCCAAACTCTGCTTTCTGTATCAGTCCATCTGCACCCCAATCTCCAACCTCTGCTCTCTGTAACAGTC
The DNA here is from genome assembly GCF_052094955.1 of Ictidomys tridecemlineatus. NCBI lineage: Eukaryota > Metazoa > Chordata > Mammalia > Rodentia > Sciuridae > Ictidomys > Ictidomys tridecemlineatus. Next base: position 86,366 of record NW_027521648.1, on the reverse strand, counting down.
CTTCTGCAACCCAGTCTCCAATATCTGCTCCCTGCAACAGTCTTTCCGCACCAAAGTCTCCAAAATCTGCCTCTGTAACAGTCCTACTGAAAGGAAGTCTCCATCCTCTACTCTCTGCAACAGTGCTTCTGCACACAAATCTCAAACCTGTGCTCTCTGCAACAGTTCTTCTACACCCCATATCAAGCCTCTGCTCTCTGCAGCAGTCCCTCTGCAACCCAGTCTTCAACCTCCGCTCTCTATAACCATACTTCTGACCTCATTCTCCAAACTTTACTCTTTGTAAAAATACTTCTGCACCCCTTCTCCAAACTCTTCTCTCCGTAACAGGCCTTCTACACCCCAGTCTCCGACCACTTTTCTGTAAAGCAATCCTTCTGCACCCCAGTCTCCAACCTCTGCTCTCTACAACGAACCTTTTCCATCCCAGTCTCCATCTTCTGCTCTCTGCAACATTCCTTCTGAACCCCAGTCTCCAACATGTGCTCTCTGGAATAGTCCTTCTGGACCTCAGTCTGAAAACTCTCTTCTCTGCAACGATTTTTCTGCACCCTAGTCTCCAACCTCTGCTCTCTGTAACAGTCCTGCTGCAACTTGGTCTACCACTTCTGTTCTCTGTAAGATCCTTGAGAAACCTTGTCTAGAAAATCTGTTCACTGTAACAGTTCTTTTGCACCCCAGTCTCAAAAGTCTACTCTCTGCAACAGTCCTTCTGCACCCGTGTCTCCAAAAACTGCTCTCTGCAACAGTCCTTCTGCACCTCAGTCTGAAAACTCTGTGCTCTGCAATGATCCTTCTGCACCCTAGTCTCCAAACATTGCTCTCTGTAACAGTCCTGATGTACCTCAGTATTCAAACTCTGCTCTCTGTAACAGTCCTTCTACACCTCAGTCTCTAAACTCTGCTCCCTGTAACAGTCCTTCTGCACCCAAGTCTCTAAACTCTGCTCTCTATAACAGGCCTTTTGAACCCCAATCTACAACCTCTACTCTCTGTAACATTCCTTATGCACCTCAGTCTACAACCTCTGCTCTCTGCAACAGTCTACTGCACCTCAGTATCCAAGCTCTGCTCTCTGCAACGATCTTTCTGCACCTCAGTCTCCAAATTCTGCTCTCTGTAAAAGTTCTTCTGCACCCCAGTCTTCAACCTCTGCTCTCTGTAAGATCCATCTGAACCCTAGTATCCAAACTCTGCAATCTGTAACAGTCATTCTGAAACCCAGTCTCAAAAATCTGCTCTTTGTAACAGTCTTTCTGCACCTCACTCTCCAACCTGTATTCTCTGCAACAGTCCATCTGCACTCCAGTCTCCAAAATCTGCTCTCTGCAACAGTCCTACTACACACTAGTTTCCAACCTCTGCTCTCTGCAACAGTCCTTCTGCACCCCAGTCTCTAAACTCTGCTCTCTGCAACGATCTTTCTAGACCCCAGTCTCCAACCTCTGCTCTCTGCAACAGTTCTTCTGCACCCCAGTTTCCAACCTTTGCACTCTGTAACAGTTTTTCTATACCTCAGTCTCCAAACTCTGGTCTCTGTAACGTTTCTTCTGCACCCCAATTTCCAACCTCTAGTTTCTGTAACAGTGTTTCTGCACTGCAGTCTCCAAACTCTGATCTCTAGCAGGCCTTCTGCACCCCAGTCTTCAAAATCTGCTCTCTCCAAGGATCCTTCTGCACCTTAGTCTCCAACCTCTGCTCTCTGCAATGATCCTACTGCACCACAGTCTTTAACCTCTGATCTCTACAACAGTCCTTCTGCACCACAGGCTCCAACCTTTGCTCTCTGTAACAGTCCTTCTGCACCCCAGTCTCCAAACTCTGCTCTCTTTAAGAGTCTTTCTACACATCAGACTCCAACCTCTGCTCTCTGCAACAGTCCTTCTGCACCTCATATCCAACCTCTGCTCTCTGCAACAGTCCTTCTTCACCCCAGTCTCCAAACTCTCCTCTCAGAAATGATCCTTCTGGACCCCAGTCACTAACCTCTGCTCTCTGTACCAATCCTTCTGCACCACAGTCTCCAAATTCTGCTCTCTGTAAGATCCTTCTGAACTACAGTTTCCAAACTGTGCTCTCTGTAACATTCCTTCTCCACCCCAGTCTATAACCTCTGCCTTCTGCAAGTGTCCTGCGGCACCCCATTCTCCAACCTCTTTCCTCTGCAACAGTCCTGGTGTTCCCCAGTCTCCAATCTCTGCTCTCTGTAACAGTTTTTCTATACCGCAGTCTCCAAAGTCTGGTCTCTGTAACGGTCTTTCTGCACCCCAATTTCCAACCTCTGCTTTCTGTAACAGTCCTTCTGCACCTCAGTCTCCAAACTCTGCTCTCTATAACAGTGCTTCTACACCTCAGTCTCCAACCTCTGCTCTCTGTAACAGTCCTACTTAACCTCAGTCTGACACCTCTGCTCTCTTCACGATCCTTCTGCACCCCAGTCTCTAAACACTGCTCTCTGTAACAGTCCAGCTGCACCTCAGTCTCCAACCTCTTCTCTCTGTAAGATCCTTGAGCAACCCAGTCTTCAAACTCTGCTCTCTATAACTGTCCTTCTGCACCCCAGTCTCCAACATCTGCTCTCTGCAATGATCTTACTGCACCTCAATATCAAACCTCTAATCTCTGCAACTGTCTGTGTGCACCTCAGTCTCCAAATTCTGCTCTCTGTAATATCCTTTTGCACCCCTGTATGCAACCTCTGCTCTCTGTAACAGAACTTCTGAATCCGAGTCTCCAACCTCTGCTCTCTGTAACAATCCTTCTGCACCCAAGTCTCCAACCTCTGCTCTCTACAACAGTCTTTCTGTACCCGAGTAACCAAAATTTGCTCTCTGCAACAGTCTCTCTGTGACCAAGTCTCCAACATCTGCTTTCTAAAACAGTTCTTCTTCACCTCAGTCTCAAAACCCTTCTCTCTGCAACGACCCTTCTGCACCCCAGTCTCCATCCACTGCTCACTGTAACAGTGCTTGTGCACAATAGTCTCCAACCTCTGCTCTCTGTAACAGACATTCTGAAGCCCAGTCTTTAACCTCTTCTATCTGCAACGATTCTTCTCCACCCCAGTCTCCAACATCTGATCTCTGCAACACTCCTTTTGAACCCCAGTCTCCAAACTCTGCTCTCTGTAAGATCCATCTGAACCCCAGTCTCCAAACCCTACTCTCTGTAACAGTCCTTCTGAACCCCAGTCTCCAAACTCTGCTATCTCTAACAGTCCTTCTGCACCTCAGTCTCCAACCTCTGCTCTGTGTAACAGTCCTTCTGCACCCCAGGTTCTAAAATCTGCTCTCTTGAACGATCCTTCTGGAACCCAGTCTCTAATGTCTGCTCTTTGCAACAGTCCTTCTGCACCACACTCTCCAATCTCTGCTCTCTGTAAGATCTCTCTGCACACCAGTTTCCAAACTCTGCTCTCTGTAACATTCTTTCTCCACCCTAGTCTCCAACCTCTGTCCTCTGCAACAGTTTTTCTGCTCTCCAGAATCCGAGATCTGCTCTCTGTAACAGTTCTTCTGTACCGAAGTCTCCAACCTCTGCTCTTTGTAACGATTCTTCTACACCCCAGTCTCCAACTCTGCTTGCTGTATCAGTCTGTCTGAACCCCAGTCTCCAACCTCTGTTCTCTGTATCTATGCTTCTGCACCTTAGTCTCCAACCTGTGCTCTATGTAAGAGTCCTTCTGCACCTTAGTCTCCAACCTCTGCTCTAGGTAACAGACCTATACCGCAGTCTCCAAACTCTGCTCTCTGTAATGGTCCTTCTGCAGCCCAATTTTAAAACTCTGCTTTCTGTAACAGTCCTTCTGCATCTGAGTCTCCAAACTCTCCTCTCTGTAACAGTCCTTCTACACCTCAATCACCAACCTCTGCTCTCTGTAACAGTCCACCTGCACCTCAGTCTCTTACCTCTGCTCTCTGTAAGTTCATTCAGCAACACAGTCTCCAAACACTGCTCTGTATAACAGTCCTTCTGCACCCCAGTCGCCAACCTCTCCTCTCTGTAACTGGCCTTCTGCACGCCAGTCTCCAAACTCTGCTCTCTTCAAAGATCCTACTGCACCTCAGTCTCCAAACTCTGATCTCTACAATAGTCCTTCTGCACCTCAGTTTCCAAATTCTGTGCTCTGTAAGATCCTTCTGCACCCCTTTCTTCTAGCTCTGCTCTATATAACAGGACTTCTCCACCTCAGTCTCCAGTCTCTGCTCTTTGCAACAGTCCTCCTGCACCACAGTCTCCAAACTCTGCTCTCTGTAAGATCCTTCTGCACCTCAGTCTCAAACCTGTTCTCCAGTTTCCAATTCCTTCTTCACCCCAGTATTTAACCTTTGCTTTCGGCAAGTGTTCTGCGGCACCCCAGTCTCCGAACTCTGTCCTCTGCAACAGTCCTTCTGCTCCCCAGTCTCCAACCTGTTTTCTCTGTAACATTCATTCTGCACCCCAGTCTCCAAACTCTGCTCTCTGTAACAGTTTTTCTATACCACAGTCACCAAACTCTGGTCTCTGTAACGGTCCTTCTGCACCCCAATTTCCAACGTCTGCTCTCTGCAGGATCCTTCTGCACCCCAGTCTCCAAACACTGCTCTCTGTAACAGTCCACCTACACCTCAGTCTCCAACCTCTCCTCTCTGTAACAGGCTTTCTGCAAGCCAGTCTCCAAACTCTTCTCTCTGTAGCAGGCCTCCTGCACCCCAGTCTCCATAATCTGCTCTCTGCAATGATCCAACTGCACCCCACTCTCCAACTTTTGATCTCTGCAACACTCCTTCTGCACCTCAGTCTCCAAATTCTGCTCTCTGTAAGATGCTTCTGCACCCCTGTATCCAACCTCTGCTCTCTGTAACAGTCCTTCTGCACCTCAGTCTCCTAATTCTGCTCTCTGTAAGATCTTTTGAAAAAAAGTCTTTGAACTCTTCATTCTGTAAGAGTCCTTCTGCAAAACAGTCTCCAACCTCTTCCCTCTGCAATGATTTTTCTCTACCCCAGTCTCCAACATCTGCTCTCTGCAACAGTCCTGAGGCACAACAGTCTCCAAACTCTTCTTTCTGTAAGAGTCATTCTTCACCCCAGTCTCCAAACTCTGCTCTCTGCAACGATCCTTCTGGACCCCCACCTCCAATGTCTGCTCTCTGCAACAGTTCTTCTGCACCACAGTCTCCAAACTCTGCTCTCTGTAAGATCTATCTGCACTCCAGTTTCCAAACTCTGCTCTCTGTAACATTCCTTCTCAAACCCAGTCTCCAACCTCTGTCCTCTGCAACAGTCCTTCTGCTCCCCAGTCTCCAACATCTGCTCTCTGTAGCAGTCCTTCTGTACCGCAGTCTCCAACCTCTGCTCTTCGTAACGGTCTTTCTGCACCCCAATCTCCAACCTCTGTTTTCTGCATCAGTCTGTCTGAACGCCAGTCTCCAACGTCTGTTTCATGTATCTATTCTTCTGCACCTCAGTCTCCAACCTGTGCTCTATGTAAGAGTCCTTCTGCACTTCAGTCTCCAATATCTGTTCTGGATAACAGTCCTATACAACAGTCTCCAACATCTGCTCTCTGTGAAAGTCCTTCTGCACGCCAATTTCAAAACTCTACTTCCTGTAAAAGTCCTTCTGTACCTGATTCTCCAAACTCTGCTCTCTGTAATAGTCCTTCGACCCCCCAGTCTTCAAACTCTGCTTTCTGTATCAGTCTTTTGGAACCCCAGTCTCCAACCTCTGTTCTCTGTATCTATCCTTCTGCACCTCAGTCTCCATCCTCTTCTCTATGTAACAGTCCTTCTATACTGCAGTCTTCAAACTCTGCTCTCTGTAAAGGACTTTCTGCAGCGCAGACTCCAAACTCTGCTTTCTGTATCAATCTTTCTGCACCCTAATCTCCAAATTCTGCTCTCTCTAAGAGTCTTTCTGCACCTCAGTATCCAACCTCTGCGCTCTGCAACAGTCCTTCTGCACCCCAGTCTCCAAACTCTGCTCTCTGCAACAGTCCATCTGCACCCCAGTCTCTAAAGTTTTCTCTCTGCAACAGTCCTTCTGCACCCCAGTCTGCAAACTCTGCTCTCTGTAACAATCTTTCTGCCCCTCAGTCTCCAACCTCTGCTCTATGTAACAAGAATTTTGCACGTCAGTCTCCAACCTCTGTTGTCCGCAACAGTCCTTCTGCACTCCAGTCTCCAATCTCTGCTCTCTTCAACAGTTCTTCTGCACCCCAGACTCCAAATTCTGCTCTCTGCAAAAGTCCTTCTCCACCCCAGTCTCCAACCTCTGCTCTCTTCAACAGTCCTTCTGGACCAAAGTATTCAACCTCTGCTCTCTGTAAGATCCTTCTGCACTCCAGTATCCAAAATCAGCTCTCTGTAAAATTCCTTCTCCACCCCATTCTTTAACCGCTGCTTTCTGCAAATGTCCTGCAACACCCCAGTCTCCAACCTCTGCTCTCTGCAACAGTCCTTCTGCACTTCAGTCTCCGACCTCTGCTCTCTGTAACAGGCCTTCTCCACGCCAGTCTCCAAATCTGCTCTCTTTAGCAGGACTTCTGCACGCAAGTCTCCAACTTCTGCTCTCTGCAACGATCCTTCTGCACCCCAGTCTTTAACCTCTGCTCTCTTCAATGATCCTACTTCACCCCAGTCTCCAAACTCTCCTCTCTGTAACGGTCCTTCTGCACCCCAATTTCCAACCTCTGCTTTCTGTAACAGTTTTTCTGCACCTCAGTTTTTCAAACTCTGCTCTCCGTAACAGTCTTTCTACACCTCAATCTCCAAACTCTGCTCTCTGTAACACTACTTCTGCACCTCAGTCTGAAACATTTCCTATCCACGATCCTTCTGCACCCCCATCTCCAATTACTGCTCTCTGTAACTGTCCACCTGCACCTTAGTCTACAACCTCTGCTCTCTTTAAGATTCTTCAGCAACCCTTTCGTCAAAATCTGCTCTCTTTACCAGTCCTTCTGCACCCCAGTCTCCAACCTCTTCTCTCTGTAACAGGCCTTCTGCACGCCAGTCTCCAAATCTGCTCTCTTTAGCCGGCCTTCTGCATGCAAGTCTCCAACCTCTGCTCTCTGCAATGATCCTTCTGCACCCCAGTCTTTCACCTCTGCTCTCTGCAATGATCCTACTGCACCCCAGTCTCCAACCTCTGATCTCTACAACAGTCCTTCTGCACCTCAGTCTCGAAATTCTGCTTTCTTTAAGATCCTTCTGCACCACTGTCTTCAACCTCTTCTCTCTGTTACAGTCCTTCTTCACCCCAGTCTTCAACCTCTGCTTTCTGTATCAGTCCTTCTAAACCCCAGTCTCCAACCTCTGCTCTCTGTGTCTATCATTCTTCACCTCATTCTCCAACCTGTGCTTTCTGTAACAGTCCTTCTGCACCCAACTCTCCCACCTCTTCTCTCTGTAACATTTCTTCTATACCATAGTCTCCAAACTCTGCTCTCTGTAACGGTCCTTCTGCACCCCAATTTCCAACCTCTGCTCTCTGTAACAGTCCTTCTGCACCTCAGTCTCTGAACTCTGCTCTCCGTAACAGTCCTTCTACACCTAAATCTCCAACCTCTGCTCTCTGTAATAGTACTTCTGCACCTCAGTCTGAAACCTCTCCTCTCTACGATCCTTCTGCACCCCAGTCTCCAACCACTGCTCTCTGAAACAGTCCACCTGCACCTTCGTCTCCAAACTCTGCTCTCTGTAAGATCCTTCAGCAACCCTTTTTTCAAAATCTGCTCTCTGTACCAGTTCTTCTGCACCCCAGTCGCCAAACTCTCCTCTCTGTAGCAGGCCTTCTGCACGCCAGTCTCCAAATCTGCTCTCTTTAACAGGCCTTCTGCACGCAAGTCTCCAACCTCTGCTCTCTGCAACGATCTTTCTGCACCCCAGTCTTTCACCTCTGCTCTCTGCAATGATCCTACTGCACCCCAGTCTCCAACCTCTGATCTCTACAACAGTCCTTCTGCACCTCAGTCTCCAAATTCTGATCTCTGTAAGATCTTTCTTCACCGCTGTCTCCAACCTCTGCTCTCTATAGCAGTCTTTCTTTACCCCAGTCTCCAACCTCTGCACTCCGGAAAAGTTCTTTTGCACCCCAGTCTCCAAACTCTGCTCTCTCCAACAGTCCTTTGGCACCCTAGTTACCAAAATCAGCGTTCTTTTACAGTCCTTCTCCACCCCAGTCTCCAACCTCTGCTCTCTGTAACAGTCCTCCTGTACTGCAGAATCCAACTTCTGCTCTCTGTAAGGGTCCTTCTTCACCCCAGTCTGCAAACTCTGCTCTCTGTAACAATCCTTCTGCCCCTCAGTCTCCAAACTCTGCTCTATGTAACAAGACTTCTGCACGTCAGTCTCCAACCTCTGCTCTCTGCAACAGTCTTTCTGCACTCCAGTCTCCAAACTCTGCTCTCTGCAACAGTCCTTCTGCACCCCAGTCTCCAACCTCTGCTTTCTGAAACAGTCCTTCTCCAACCCAGTCTTGAACCTCTGCTCTCTTCAACAGTTCTTCTGCACCAAAGTATCCAACCTCTGCTCCCTGTGAGATCCTTCTGTACTCCAGTATCCAAATTCTGCTCTGTGTAATATTCCTTCTCCACCCCATTCTTTAACCTCTGCTTTTTGCAAATATCCTGAAACACCCCAGTCTTCAACCTCTGTCCTCTGCAACAGTCCTTCTGCTCCCCAGTCTCCAACATCTGCTCTCTGTAACAGTCCTTCTGTACCGCAGTCTCCAAACTCTACTCTCCGTAACGGTCCTTCTGCACCCCAGTCTCCAAACTCTGCTTTCTGTATCAGTCCTTCCGAATTTTATTCTAAAACCTCTGCTCTCTGTAACTATCCTTCTGCACCTAAGTCTCCAACCTCTGCTCTCTGTTACAGTTTTTCTATACCGCAGTCTTCAAACTTTGGTCATTTTTACGGTCTTTATGGACCCCAATTTCCATCCACTTTGTTCTGTAACAGTCCTTCTGCACCTCAGTCTCCAAACTTTGCTCTCTGTAACAGTCCTTCTACACCTCAGTCTACAACCTCTGCTCTCTGTAACAGTCCATCTGCACCTCAGTCTGACACTTGTGCTCTCTGCACGAAACTTCTGCACCCCAGTCTCCAAACACTGCTCTCTGTAACAGTCCACCTGCACCTCAATCTCCAAACTCTGCTCTCTGTAAGATCCTTCAGGAACTCAGTCTCCAAAATCTGCTCTCTATAACAGTCCTTCTGCACCCCAGTCTCCAAACTCTCCTCTCTGTAACAGGCCTTCTGCACGCCAGTCTCAGAACTCTGCTCTCTGTAGCAGGCATTCTGCACCCCAGTCTCCAAACTCTGCTCTCTCCAACTATCGTTCTGCACCCCAGTCTCCAATCTCTGCTCTCTGCAATGATCCTACTGCACCCCAGTCTCCAAACTCTGATCTCTGCAACAGTCCTTCTGCAACTCAGTCTTAAACTTCTGCTCTCTGTAAGATCCTTCTGCACCCCTGTCTCCAAGCTCTGCTTATATCAACGATCCTTCTGCACCCCAGTGTCCAACCTCTGATCTATGTAACAGGATTTTGCACCTCATTCTCCAACCTCTGCTCTCTGCAACAGTCCTTTAGCACCCCAGTCTCCAACTTCTACTCTCTCTAAGAGTCCTTCTGCACCTCAGTCTCCAACCTCTGCTCTCGGCAACATTTCTTCTGCATCCCAGTCTCCATCTTCTGTTCCCTGCAACAGTCCTTCTGCACCCCAGTCTCCAAACTCTGCTCTCTGTAACAAGCCTTCTGCACCTCAGTCTCCAAACTCTGTTCTCTGCACGGTCTTCTGCACCTCAGTCTCCAACCTCTACTCTCTTTAACAGTCATTCTGCACTTCACTCTCCAACCTCTGCTCTTTGTAGGATCCTTTTAAAACCCAGTCTCAAACCTCTTCTCTCTGTATCTATTCTTATGCACCTCAGTCTCCAAAGTCTGCTCTCTGTATCAGTCTATCTGCACCTCAGTCTGACACCTCTGCTCTCTGCACAATACTTCTGCATCCCAGTCTCTAAGCACTGCTCTCTGTAACAGTCCACCTGCATCTCAGTCTCAAACACTTGCTCTCTGTAAGATCCTTCTGGAACTCAGTCTAAAAAACTCTTCTCTCTATAACAGTCTTTCGGCACCCAAGTCTCCAACATCTCCAATCTGTAACAGTCCTTCTGCACTTCACTCTCCAACCTCTGCTCTCTGTAGATCCTTCTAAAACCCAGTCTCAAACCTCTCATCTCTGTATCAATTATTGTGCACCGCAGTCGGCAACCTCTGCTCTCTGTTACAGTTTTTCTATACCGCAGTCTCCAAACTCTGGTCTCTGTTACGGTCCTTCTGCACCCCAGTTTCCAACCAATTCTTTCTGTAACAGTCCGTCTGTACCTCAGTCTCAAAACTCTGCTCTCTGTAACAGTCCTTTTACACCTCAGTCTCCGACCTCTGCTCTCTGTAACAGTCCTTCTGCACCTCAGTCTGATACCTCTGCTCTCTGCATGATCCTTCTGCACCCCAGTCTCCAAACACTGCTCTCTTTAACAGTCAACCTGCACCTAGTCTCAAAACTCTGCTCTATGTAAGATTCTTCAGCAACCCAGTCTCCAAACTCTCCTCTCTATAACAGTCCTTCTTTACCCTAGTCTCCAAACTCTCCTCTCTATAACAGGCCTTCTGCACTCCAGTCTCCAAACTTTTTTCTCTGTAGCAGGCCTTCTGCACTCCAGTCTCCAAAATCTGCACTGTGCAACGATCCTACTGCACCCCTGTCTCCAACCTCTGCTCTCTGCAATGATCCTACTGCACCCCAGTCTACTACCTCTGATCTCCGCAACAGTCCTTCTGCACCTCAGTCTTCAAATTCTTCTCTCTGTAAGACCCATCTTCACCCATGTATCCAACCTATTCTCTCTGAAACAGTCCTTCTGCATCCAAGGCTCCAAACTCTTCCCTCTGTAACAGGACTTTTGTACCTCAGCCTCCAACCTCTGCTCTCTGCAACAGTCCTTCTGGACCCCAGTCTCCAACCACTGCTCTCTAAAACAGTCCTTCTGCAGCCCAGTCTCCAACCTCTACTCTTTGTAACAGTCGTTCTGCACTTCACTCACCAACCTCTGCGCCCTGTAGTATCCTTCTAAAACCCAGTCTCCAAAATCTGCTCTCTGCAACAGTCCTTCTGAACACCAGTCTCCAACCTCTGCTCTCTGGAACCATCTCTCTTAACCCCAGTCTCCAAACTCTGCTCTCTGCAACAGTCCTTCTGCACCCAAGTCTCCAACAACTGCTCTCTGCAACAGTCCATCTGCACCTCAGTCTGAAAAATAAGCTGTCTTCAACGAACATTCTGCACCCCAGTCTCCTACCTCTGCTGCCTGTAACAGTCCTTCTGCACCTCATTCTTCCAACTCTGCTCTCTGTAAAATACTTCTGCAACCCAGTCTCCAAATTCTCTGTTCTATGTAACAGGACTTCTGTACCTCAGTCTCCAACCTCTGCTCTCTGCAATAGTCCTTCTGCACCCCAGTCTCTGAATTCTGCTCTCTGCAGCAGTCCTTCTTTACTGCATTCTCCAACGTCTACTCTCTGTAATGCTTTTTTTGTACCCGATACCAGAGTCTCTGCTTTCTGTAACAGACCTTCTGCACCCCAGTCTATAACCTCTGCTCTCTGAAACAGTCCTTCTGCAATTCAGTCTCCAACCTCTGCTCTGTGCAACAGTTCTTCTAGACCCCAGTTTCCAAACTCTGCTCTCTGTAAAAATCTTTCTGCACCTGAGTCTGCAAACTCTGTTCTCTGCAACGGTCCTTCTGCACCTCAGTCTCCAACCTATACTCTCTGTAACAGTACTTCTTCACTTCAGTCTCTAACCTCTGCTCTCTGTGAGATCCCTCGCCATCCCAGTCTCCCAGCTCTGCTCTCTGTAACATTCCTTCTGCACAGCAGTCTTCAATCTCTTCTCTCTGCATCGATCATTCTTAGTCACAGTCTCCAACCTCTGCTCTCTTCACTCCTTCTACACCCCAGTCTCCAACATCTGGTCTCTGCAATAGTCCTTCTACACCACAGTCTGAAAACTCTGCTGTCTGAAACGAACCTCCTGCACCCCAGTCTCCTACCTCTTCTGTCTGTTAAAATCCTTCTGTACCTCAGTCTCTGAGCTCTGCTCTCTCAAAGATCCATCTGAACCCCTGTCTCCAATATCTGCTCTCTGTAACAGTCATTCTGCACCTCAGTCTCCAACCTTTGCTCTCTGCAACAGCCTTCTGCATCCCAATCTGCCAACTCTGCTTTCTGCAACGATCTTTCTGGACCCCAGTCTCCAACGTCTGCTCTCTGCAACAGTCCTTCTGCACCACAGTCTCCAACCTCTACACTCTTTAAAATCTTTCTGCACTCCAGTTTCCTAACTCTGCTCTTTCTAACATTCCTTCTCCAACCTAGTCGCCAAACTTGGCTTTCTGCAAGGGTCCTGAGGCACCCCAGTCTCCAAAATCTGTCCTCTGCAACAGACCTTCTGCTCCCCAGTCTCCAATATCTGCTCTCTGTAACAGTCCTTCTGTACCGCATTCACAGAACTCTGGTCTTTGTAAAGGTCCTTCTGCACCCCAGTCTCCAACCTCTGCTTTCTGTATCAGTCCTTCTGAACCCCAGTTTCCAACCTCTGCTCTCTGTTTCTATCCTTCTTCACCTCAGTCGCCAACCTGTGCTTTCTGTAACAGTCCTTCTATATGTAGTCTCCAACCTCTGCTCTCTGTAACGGTACTTCTGCACCTCAATTTAAAACTTCTGCTTTCTGTAACAGTCCTTCTGCACCTCAGTCTGAAACCTCTGCTCTCCATGATCCTTCTGCACCCCAGTCTCCAACCTCTGCTCTCTGTAACAGTCCACTTGCACCTTAGTCTCCAACCTCTGCTCTCTGTAAGATCCTTCAGCAACCCAGTCTTCAAAATCTGCTCTCTTTACTAGTCCTTCTGCACCCCAGTCTCCAAACTCTCCTCTCTCTAACAGGCCTTCTGCACTCTAGTCTCGAAACTCTGCTCTCTGAAACGATCCATCTGCACCCCAGTCTCCTACCTCTACTCTCTGCAATGATCCTACTGCACCCCAGTCTCCAACCTCTGATCTCTACAACGGTCCTTCTGCACCTCAGTCTCCAAATTCTGCTCTCTGTAATATTCTTCTGTACCTCTCTCTCCAATCTCTTCTCTCTGTAACAGTCCTTCTGCACCCCAGTCTCAAACCTCTGCTCTCTGCAACAGTTCTTCTGCACCCCAGTCTCAAAATTTTGCTCTCTGCAACAGTCCTTCGGCACCCTAGTTACCGACATCAGCTCTCTTCTACAGTCCTTCTCCACCCCAGTTTCAAAACTCTGCTCTCTGTAACATTCCTCCTGTACTGCAGAATCCAACCTCTGCTCTCTGTAACGGTCTTTCTACACCCCAGACTCAAATCTCTGCTTTCTGTATCAGTCCTTCGGCACCCCAGTCTCCAACCTCTGCTCTCTATTACAGTCCTTCTGCACCCCAGTCTCCAAAGTCCGCTATCTGCAACAGTCCTTCTGCACCCCAGTCTCCAACCTCTGCTCTCTGTAACAATCCTTCTGCACCTCAGTCTCCAAACTCTGTACTCTGCACCGTTACTTCTGCACCTCAGTCTCCAACATCTATTCTCTGTAACAGTCTTTCTGCACCTGATTCTTTAACCTCTTCTCTCTGTAAGATCCTTCTTTAACCCAGTCTCCAAACTCTGCTCTCTGTAACAGTCCTTCCGCACACAAGTCTCCAACCTCTGCTCTCTGCAACAATCCATTTGCACACCAGTCTCCAACATCTGCTCTCTGCAAGAGTCGTTGAGAAACTCAGTCTAAAAACTCTTCTCTCTGCAACGATCCTTCTGCACCTCAGTCTACTACCTCTGCTATCTGTAAGACCCTTCTGCAACCCAGTCTCAAAACTCTGCTCTCTGTAACAGTCCTTCTGCAGAATAGTTTCCAACCTCTGCTCTCTGTAACAGGAATTTTACAACTCAGTCTCGAAACTCTGCTCTCTGTAACAGGCCTTCAGAACCCCAGTCTTCAACCTCTTCTCTCTGCAATGATTTTTCCCCACCCCAGTCTCCAACCTCTGCTCTCGGCATCATTCCTGCACCATAGTCACCAAACTCTGCTCTCTGTAAGATCCTTATGCAATCCAGTCTTAAACCTTTTCTCTCTGCAATGATTCTTGTCTATCCCAGTCTCTAACATCTGCTCTCTGCAACAGTCCTTTTACAACCCCGTATCTAAACTCTGCTCTTTGTAAGATCCATCTGAAGCCCAGTCTCCAAACTGTGCTCTCTGTAACACTCTTTCTGCACACCAGTCTCCAAACTCTAATCTCTGTAACTGTCCGTCTGCACCTCAGTCTCTAAAATCTGCTGTCTGCAACGATTTTTCTGGACCCCAGTCTCCAACTTCTGCTGTGTGCAACAGTCCTTCTGCACCACAGTCCCCAACCTCTGCTCTCTGTAAGATCATTCTGCAATCCAGTTACTAAACTCTGCTCTCTGTAACATTCCTAGTCCACCTCAGTCTCCAACTTCTTTCCTCTGCAACAGTCCTTCTGCTTCCCAGTCTCCGAGATCTGCTCTGTGTAACAGGCCTTCTGTACCGCAGTCTCCAACCTCTGCTCTCTGTAACGGTCCTTCTACACCCCAATTTCCAACCTCTGCTTTCTGTAAGAGTCCTTCTGCACCTCAGTCTCCAAACTCTGCTCTCTGTAACACTCCTTCTACACTGCAGTCTCAAAACTCTGCTCTCTGTAACAGTCCTTCTGCAACCCAGTCTCCAACCTCTGCTATTGGTAACAGTCCTATACCGCAGTCTTCAATCTCTTCTCCCCTTAAAGGTACTTCTGCATCCCAATTTTCAAACGCTGCTTTCTGTAACAGTCCTTCTGCACCTGAATCTCCAAACTCTGCTCTCTGTAACAGTCCTTCTACAACCCAGTCTCCAAACTCTGCTCTCTTCAACAGTCCTTCTGCACCCCAGTCTTCAACATATGCTCTCTGCAACAGTCCTTCTCACCTCAGCCTGAAAACTCTGCTGTCTGGAACGAACCTTCTGCACCCCAGTCTCCTTCCTCTTCTCTCTTTAAGAGTCCATCTACACCTCAGTCTCCAACCTCTGCTCTCTTTTGCAGTCCGTCTGCACCTCAGTCTCGAAATTCTGCTCTCTGTAAGATCCTTCTGCACCGCTGTCTCCAACCTCTGCTCTCCGTAACAGTATTTCTGCAACCCAGTCTCCAACCTCTTCTCTCCGCAACAGTTCTTCTCCACCCCAGTCTACAACATCTGCTCTCTGCAACAGTCCTTCGGCACCCTAGTTACCAACATCAGCTCTCTTTTACAGTCCTATTGCACCCCAGTCTCCAACCTGTGCTCTCTGTAACAGTACTCGTGTACTGCAGAATCCAACCTCTGCTCTCGGTAACAGTCTTTCTGCACCCAAGACTTTAATTTCTGCTTTCTGTATCAGTCCTTCTGCACCCCAGTCTCCAACCTCTGCTCTCTATAACAGTCCTTATTCGCCCCAGTCTCGAAAATCCGCTTTCTGCAACAGTCTTTCTTCACCCCAGTCTCCAACCTCTGCTCTCTTTAACAATCCTTGTGCATCTCAGTCTTAAAACTCTGTATTCTGCAACGTTACTTATGCACCTCAGTCTCCAACATCTACTCTCTGTATCAGTCTTTCTGCACCTGATTCTTCAACCTCTGCTCTTTGTAGGATCCTTCTTCAACCCAGTCTCCAAACTGTGCTCTCTGTAACAGTCCTTCTGCACACCAGTCTCCAACATCTGCTCTCTGCAACAGTCTTTCAGCAACTCAGTCTGAAAACTCTTCTCTCTGCAACGATTTTTCTGCACCTCAGTCTACTACCTCTGCTCTCTGTAAGACCCTTCTGCAACCCAGTCTCCAAACTCTGCTCTCTGTAATAGTCATTTTGCAGAATAGTTTCCAACCTCTGCTCTGTATAACAGAATTTTTGCAACCCAGTCTCGAATCTGCTCTCTGTAACAGGCCTTCAGAACCCCAGTCTCCAACCTCTTCTCTCTACAATGATTTTTCTCCACCCCAGTCTCCAACCTCTGCTCTCGGCAACAGTCCTTCTGCACCCTAGTCACAAACCTCTGCTCTCTGTAAGATCCTTATGCACTCCAGTCTCCAACCTCTTCTCTCTGCAACGATTTTTCTCCATTACCAGTCTCCAACATCCACTCTCTGCAACGTTCCTTTTGCACCACAGTCTCCAAACTCTGCTCTCTGTAAGATCCATCTGAACCCCAGTCTCCAACCTCTGCTCTCTGTAACAGTCCTTCGGCATACCAGTCTCCAAACTCTGCTCTCTGTAACTGTCCTTCTTCACCTCAGTCTCCAAACTCTTCTCTCTGTAGCAGTCCATATGCACCTCAGTCTCTAAAATCTGCTCTCTGCCACGATCCTTCTGGACACCAGTCTTCAACTTCTGCTTTGTGCAACAGTCCTTCTGCACCACAGTCTCCAGACTCTGCTCTCTGTAAGATCCTTCTGCACTCCAGTTTCCAAACTCTGCTCTCTGTAACATTCCTTCTCTTCCCCAGTCTCCAAATTCTGTCCTCTGCAACATTCCTTCTGCTCCGCAGTCTCTGAGATCTGCTCTGTGTAACAATCCTTCTGTACAGAAGTCTCCAATCTCTGCTCTCTGTAAGGGTCCTTCTACACCCCCATTTCCAACCTCTTATTTCTTTAACAGTCCTTCTCCACCTCAGTCTCCAAACTCTGCTCTCTGTAACACTCCTTCTACACTTCAGTTTCCAATCTGTCCTCTCTGTAAAATTCTTTCTGCACCCCAGTCTCCAACCTCTGCTCTCTGCGTTGTTACTTCTTAACCCCAGTCTCCAACCTTGTTCTCTACAACAGTCCTTCTGTACTGCAGTCTCAAACCGCTGTTCTCTGTAAGGGTCCTTTTGCATCCCAGTCTACCACCTCTACTTTCTATATCAGTCCTTCTGCACCACAGTCTCCAAACTCTGCTCTCTGTAACCATCATTCTGCACCTCACTCTGCAACCTCTTATCTCTTAAACAGTCCTTCTGCAACCAGTCTTCAAACTCTGCTCTCTGCAAGATTCCTTCTGCACCTCAGTCTCCATCCTCTGCTCTCTGCAACAGTCCTTCTCCACCCCAGTCTCCAACCTCTGCTCTCTGTAAGGGGCCTTCTGCACCCCAGTCTCCAGACTCTGCTTTCTGTATCAGTTTTTCTGCACCCCAGTCTCCAACCTGATCTCTCTATAATAGTCTTTCTGCATCTCATACTCCAAACTCTAATCTCTGCTACACTCCTTCAGCGCCCCAATCTCCAACCTTTTCTCTCTGCCACAGTTCTTCTGCACCTCAGTTTCAAAACTCTGCTCTCTGTATGATCCTTCTGAAACCCAGTCTCCAACCTCTACTTTCTGCAATGGTCCTTCTGTAAACCAGTCTCCAACCTCTGTTCTCTACGACAGTCATTCTGCACCTCAGTCTCCAACGTCTGCTCTCTATAAGAGTATTTCAGTCTCCAACCTCTGTTCTCTGTAAGGGTCCTTTTGCACCCCAGTCTAAGACCTCTGCTTTCTGTATAAGTCTTTCTACACTGCAGTCTCTAAACACTGCTCTTTCCAACGATATTTCTGCACCTCAGTCTCCAACCTCTGCTCTCAGTAAGATTCTTTTGCAACCGAGTCTCCAAACTATGATCTCTGTAACTGTCCTTCTTCATCCCAGTCTCCAAGAACTGCTCTCTGTAAAAGGTGTTCTTCACCCCAGTCTCCAACCTCTGCCGTATGTAACAGGCCTTTTGCCCCCAGTCTCCAAACTATTCTCTCTTCAATGATCCTTCTCCACCCTAGTCTCCAACCTCTGCAATCAGCAACAGTCCTTCTGCACCCAGTCTCCAAAAATGCTCCCTGTAAGATTTTTCTGCACACCTGTCTCCAACTTCTGCTCTCTGTAATGGTCCTTCTGCACCTCAGTCTCCAACATCTGCTCTCTGCAACACTCCGTCTGCACCCCAGTCTCCTAACTTTGTTCTCTGCAACAGTTTCTCTGCACCTCAGTCTCCAGCCTGTGCTCTCAATAAAAGTCCTTCTGCACCACAGTCTGCAACCTCTGCTCTCTCTAACAATTGTTCTGAACCCCAGTCTCAAAACTCTGCTCTCTGCAACAATCCTTCTGCACCCCAGTCTCAGAAGTCTGCTCTCTGTAACAGACCTTCTGCACCCCAGTCTTCAAAATCTGCTTTCTGTAACAGTCTCCTGCATCTGAGTCTCCATCCTCTGCTCTATGCAACAATACTTCTTCACTCAAGTATCCAACGTCTGCTCTCTGAAAAAGTCCTTCTTTTATTTTTTCTTTTTTTTTTATTGTTGGTCGTTCAAAACATTACACAGTTCTTAATACATCATCTTTCACAGTTTGATTCAAGTGGGTTATGAACTCCAACTTTACCCCGTATACAGATTGCTGTTTCAATCAGTTACAGACAGCAGAATACATCAGACACTAGAAAGGCAATATGTCAATCAATGGAAGGGTAACTGATGTGAAAATGTCCTTCTAAACCCTAGTCTCCAACCTCTGCTCTCTGTAACAGTCCTTCTAAACCCCATTCTCCATACTCTGCTCACCCCAAGAATACTTATGCACCCCAGTCTCCATCCTCTGCTCTCTGCAACTTTCCTTTTAAACATTAGTCTCTAGCATCTGCTCTCTGCAAAAGTCCTTCACCCCAGTCTCAAACTCTGCTCTCTATAACAGTCCTTCTGGACCCCAATCTCCAAACTCTACTCTCTGCAACAGTCCTTCTACACCCCAGACTAAAATCTCTGCTCTCAGCAAAAGTTTTTCTTCACCCCAGTCTCCAACCTCTTCTCTCTGTAACAATCCTTCTGCACCTCAGTCTCCAACCTCTGCTCTTTGCAAGGGTCCTTCTGCACCTCAGTCTCCAACCTCTACTCTCTGTAACAGTGCTTCTGCACCTCAGTCTCAAAACTCTGCTCTCTGTAAGATCCTTCTGCACCCCAGTCTCCAAACTCTGCTCTGTAACAGGCCTTCTGCACCCAGTCTCCCACCTCTGCTTTCTGTATCAGTCCATCTGCAACCCAGTCTCCAACCTATGCTCTCAGCAACGATCCTTCTGCAACCCAGTCTCTAACATCTGCTTTCTGCAACAATTCTTCTGTACCTCAGTCTAAAAAATCTGTTCTCTCCAAAAATCCCTCTGCACCCCAGTCTCCAACCTCTGCTCTCTGTAACAGTCTTTCTGAACGTCTGGTTCCTAATTATGCTCTCTGTAAGACTCTTCTGAAACCCAGTCTGCAAACTCTGCTCTCTGTAACAGTCCTTCTGCACCCCAGTCTCTAACCTCTGCTCTCTGTAACAGGCCTTTTGCATCAAAGTCTGAAACCTCTGCTAGCTGCAATAGTCCTTTTGAACCCTAGTCTCCAACATCTGCTTCCTGCAACAGTTCTTCTGTACCTCAGTCTGAAAACTCTGCTCTCTGCAATAATCCATCTGTACCCCAGTCTAAAAACTCTGCTCTCTGTAAAAGTCCTTTTGTAACTCAGTCTCCAATCACTGCTCTCTTCAACAGTCCTTCTACACCCAAGTCTCCATACTCTGATCTCCCCAACGGTCCTTCTGCACCCCAGGCTTCAAACTCTGTTCTTTACATCGGTTCTTCTGCAACCCAGACTCCAACCTCTGCTCTCTGTAACAGTCTTTCTGTACCACAGTCTCCAACCTCTGTTCTTTGTAAGGGTCCTTATTCACCCCAGTATCCAACCTCTGCTTTCTTTATCAGTCGTTTTGAACCACAGTCTCCAAACTCTGCCCTCTGTAACCGTCCTTCTGCACCTCAGTCTGCAAACTCTGTAAGGGTACTTCTGCACCAGAGTCTCCAGCCTCTGCTTTCTGTGTCAGTCCTTCTGCAATCCAGTCTCTAATCTCTGCTCTGTGTAACTGTCCTTCTGCACCTTAGTCTCCAACCTCTGCTCTCTGCTACAGTCCTTCTGGACCCCAATCTCCAACCTCTACTGTCTGCAACAGTCCTTGTACATCCCAGTCTAAAACCTCTGCTCTCTGCATCAGTCCTTCGACACCCAGTCTCCAACCACTGCTCTCTGTAACAGTCCTTCTACACCCCAGTCTTCATACTCTGCTTGCCCAAACGATCTTTCTACACACCAGTCTCGAACGTCTGCTCTCTGCAACAGTCCTTCTACACTCCAATCTCCAACATCTGCTCTCTGAAGCAGTCCTTCTATACCCCAGTCTCCATACACTGCTCGACCCAACGATCCGTCTGCACCCCAGTCTCCAAACTCTGTTCTCTACATCGGTTCTTCTGCAACCCAGACTCCAACCTCTGCTCTCTGTAGAAGTCTTTCTGTACCACAGTCTCCAACCTCTGTTCTCTGTGAGGGTCCTTATTCACCCCAGTATCCAACCTCTGCTTTCTGTATCAGTCGTTTTGAACCACAGTCTCCAAACTCTGCCCTCTGTAACTGTCCTTCTGCAACTCAGTCTGCAACCTCTGTAAGGGTACTTCTGCACCAGAGTCTAGAGCCTCTGCTTTCTGTGTCAGTCCTTCTGCAATTGAGTCTCTAATCTCTGCTGTGTGTAACTGTCCTTCTGCACCTTAGTCTCCAACTTCTGCTCTCTGCTACAGTCCTTCTGGACCCCAATCTCCAACCTCTACTGTCTGCAAAAGTCCTTGTACATCCCAGTCTAAACCTCTGCTCTCTGCATCAGTCCTTCTGAACCCCTGTCTCCAACCTCTGCTCTCTGTAACAATCCTTCTGCACCTCAGTCTCCAACTTCTGCTCTCTGAAATGGTCCTTCTGCACCTCAGTCTCCAACCTCTACTCTATGTAACAGTGCTTCTGCACCTCAGTCTCCAATCTCTGCTCTCTGTAAGACCCTTCTGCAACCCAGTCCTCAAACTCTGCTCTATGTAACAGGCTTTCTGCACCCCAGTCTCCATCCTCTGCTCTCTGCAATGGTCCCTCTGCACCCCAGTCTTTAACCTTATTCTCAACAACAGTTCTTCTGTACCGCAGTCTTCAACCACTGTTATCTGTAAGGGTCCTTCTTCCCCCCAGTCTCCAAACTCTGCTTTCTCTATCAGTGCTTCTGCACCAAAGTCTCCAAACTCTGCTCTCTGTAACAGTCTGTATGCACCTCACTCTGCAACTTCTGCTCTCTGTAACAATCCTTCTTCACCCCAGTTTTTAACCTCTGCTCTCTGTAACAGTCCTTCTGCACCCCAGTCTCCAAACTCTGCTATGTGCAACAGTCTTCTGCACCTATGTCTCCAAATTCTACTCTCTGCAGAAGTCCTTCTGCACCCATGTCTCCAAAACCTGCTCCCTGAAACAGTCCTTCTTCACGCCAGTTTCCAACCTCTGCTATCTGCAACAGTCCTTCTGCACCCCTGTCTCCAAACTCTGCTATCTGTAATAGTCCTTCTGCACCTCAGTCTCCAAATATTGCTCTCTGCAACAGTCCTTCTGCACCCAAGTCTTTAACCTCTGCTCTCTTCAACAGTCCTTATACACCCCAGTCTTCAAACTCTGCTCTGTGTAACAGTCCTTCTGAACCCCAGTCTCCAACCTCTGATCTCTGTAACAGTCCTTCTGCACCATATTCTTCAACCTCTGCTCTTTGTTACAGTCTTTGTATACCGCAGTCTCCAACCTCTGCTCTCTGTAACGGTCCCTGTGCACCCCAATTTCCAACCTTTGTTTCTGTAACAGTCCTTCTGCACCTCAGTCACCAAACTCTGCTCTCTGTAACAGTCTTTCTGCACCTTAGTCTTTATCTTCTGCTCTCTGTAACAGTCCTTCTGCACATCAGGCTGAAACCTCTATTCCCTGCAGGATCCTTCTGCATTCCAGTCTCCAAGCACTGCTCCCTGTAACAGTCGTCCTGCACCTCAGTACCAACCTCTGCTCTCTGTAAGATCCTTCTGCAACCAAGCCTCAAAACTCTTCTCTCTATAACAGTTCTTCTGCAACCCAGCCTCAAAATTCTGCTCTCTATAACAGTCCTTCTGCATCCCAGTCTTCAACTTCTGCTCTCTGTAGCAGGCATTCTGCACCCCAGTTTCCAAACTCTGCTCTCTGAAACAGTCCTTCTGCATGCCAGTCTCAAACCTATGCTCTCCTTAACGGTCCTTCTGCACCCCAGGCTCCCGCCTCAGCTTTCTGTATCATAATTCTTCACCCCAATCTCCAACGTCTTCTCTGTGTAACACTCCTTCTGCATCTCAGTCTCCAAACTCTTCTCTCTCCAACAGTCCTTCTGTACCCCAGTCTCCCACCTCTGCTCTCTGTAACGATCCTTCTGCAGCCTATTCTCCACCTCTGCTCTCTGCAACGATTCTTCTGCAACTCCGTCTCCAACTTCTGCTGTCTTCAACGATCCTTCTGCACCTCACTCTTCAAACTCTTCTCTCTGTAACAGTTTTTGTGCACCTCAGTCTCCAACCTCTGTTCTCTGCAACCGAACTTATGCACCCCAGTCTCCAACCTCTGCTCTCTGCAATGATCCTTCTGCACCCCAGTCTCCAACGTCTCCTCTCCTTAACACTCTTTCTGCACCCCAGTCTCCAGCCTTTGTTCTCTGTAAGGTACTTCTGAACTCCAGTTTCCAAACTCTGCTCTCTGTAACATTTCTTCTCCAACCGAGTCTCCAACCTCTGCTTTCTTCAATGGTCCTGCTGCAACCCAGTCTTCAACCTCTGTTCTCGGAAACAGTCCTTCTGCTCCCCAATTTCCAATCTCTGCTCTCTGTAACAGTCCTTCTGTACCGCAGTCTTTAACTTCTGCACTCTGTAATGGTCCTTCTGCACCCTAGTCTCTAACCTCTGCTTTCTGTATCAGTCCTTTTGCACCACAGTCTCCAAACTCTGCTCTCTTTTACAGTCATTCTGCACCTCAGTCTCCAAACTCTGCTTTCTGTAAGATCCTTCTGAAACCAAGTCTCAAAACTCTGCTCTCAGTAACAGTCCTTCTGCACACCAGTCTCCAACCTCTGCTCTCTGCAACGATCCTTTTTCACCCCAGTCTCCAACCTCTGCTCTTTGCAACAGTCATTATGAACCCCAGTCTCCAACATCTGATCTCTGCAACAGTCCTTCTGCACCTCAGTCTGAAAATTCTGCTCTCTGCAATGATCCTTGTGCACCACAGTCTCCAGAATCTGCTTTCTGTAACAGTCCTTCTGCACCTCAGTCTCCAACTTCTGCTCTCTGCAACAGTTCTTCTGCACCCCAGTCTTTAACATCTACTCTCTGAAACAGTCCTTCTACACCCCTTTCCAAATGCAGAAGAATGAGACCTGAACTATCGCTTACCCTGCAAAAAATCAACTCAAAATGCATTAAAGACCAAGGCACTAGGCCAGAAATTTTGCAGTCAATACTCCAACCTACAGGCAGAGGCAATGACTTTATCAATAGGATTCCAAAGCTCAGGAGATAATACCAAAAGTTAGCTAATAGGATGGCATCAAATTAAGAAGGTTCTGCACAGCAAAAAAGACAATTAGAATATGAAAAGAGAACCTACAGAAAGGGAGAAAATCTTTTTGAGGTGCTCTTCTAAAAGAGGATGAATATTCAGAATATTAATAAAGAACTCAAAAAACTTAACATCAAACCCACAATTATTAAATAACCCAATTATCAAATGACCCAATAACCAAATGGGAAACTAAATGAACTAAACAGACACGTCTTAGAAGAAAATATGTGAGTGGCCAACAAATATATGAAAATACTTGCAAGTCAAGACTACCCTGAGATTTCATCTCACTTCAGTGACAAAGGCAACCACCAAGAATACAAACAGAAATGAGTGTGACAAGGAGAAAATTGGAGAGAAAAGAGCACTCTCACCCTGTTGGTGGGCATGTAAATCAGCACAACCACCACGGAAATCGGGATGCAGGCTCCTGAGGAGTAGCCATGGACCACCCTGTGACCCATCTCTACCTCTGCTTGGTATTTATCACAGCGGATCGAAGTCATCATACTATAATTACACATACATGCCCATGAAAGAGCCGAGGTGACATTAGTGGACGAATGAATAAAGAACATCTGGTGTATGCACACTGGAATTTCATTCAGCCATAGAGAAGAATGAAATTATGTCATGCTGGAAGATGGATGGATCTTCATAACATTAAGGGAAATAAGCAACTCAGAAAGTTAAGGGCCGTATGTTTTTTCTCTGTTAAGGCTAGAGGGGGAAAAGAAAGGAAAGTTGGGAAGGGAGTCTAATCATGAAAATTGAAGGAAGATCAGTAGAGTCAAGGCACCAGGGGAGGAGGTGAGGAAAAGGGAAATATTGGAATGATATTGGCCAAAGTTCACGGTTATTTTGTGTGCATGTTAAAATATGTGTCAGCAAATCAGGGGAGAGAACATGGCTGCCAGCGAAGAGGCAGCACATACAATGCCTCCGTGGTAAGAGGATCAGAGAGACTCATTAATACACCCACATGCGTCCTGCTAGGAAACTTCAAGCAAATTTCCTCTGAAAGGAGACCTTCCTGGAACTAGTAAGTTTAATAGGAAGTGTCAGATTGTCACAAAATACTGAATCTCGGCAACCCAGAGCAGGGGCACAGTCCCGCCGGGGGCCGCCGAATGGCCGCTGCCTACACATTGCAGTGAGCATAGGAGCGGACACAAACCGCCTGGACCCCCGCGGGCGGGCTCTGTGAACCCAAGCCGACCGCTGCCCACACGCTGCAGCATTCGTGGGAACGGTCGTTGCCTGCCTGGGTCCCCGCGAGCTGGCTCTGTGAATCCCAGCCAGAGCAGGCCACACGCTGCATTGTTCTTGGGAACCATTGCTGCCTGCCTGGATCCCCGTGGGCGGGCCCTATGAACCCAAGCTGACCGCCGCCCACAAGCGGCAGGGAGTTTAGGAGCAGGAGCAACCTGCCCGTGTCCCCGTGAGCTGGCTCTGTTAATCCCAGCCAGCACAGGCCACACGCTGCATTGTTCTTGGGAACCATTGCTGCCTGCCTGGATCCCCGCGGGCGGGCCCTGTGAACCCAAGCAGACCGCCACCCACACGTGGCAGGGAGTTTAGGAGCAGGAGCGACCTGCCTAGGTCCCCGCGAGCTGGCTCTGTGAATCCCAGCCAGCGCAGGCCACACGCTGCATTGTTCTTGGGTAACATTGCTGCCCACCTGGATCCCTGCGGGCGAGCCCTGTGAACCCAAGCCGACCGCCGCCCACACGCTGCAGCGAGTTTAGGAGCAGGAGCGACCTGCCCTGGTCCCCGCGAGATGGCTCTGTGAATCCCAGCCGGCGCAGGCCACACGCTGCATTGTTCTTGGGAACCATTGCTGCCTGCCTGGATCCCCGCAGGCGGGCCCTATGAACCCAAGCCGACCGCCGCCCACAAGCGACAGCGAGTTTAGGAGCAGGAGCGACCTGCCCGGGTCCCGCGAGCTGGCTCTGTGAATTGCAGCTGGCGCAGGCCACACGCTGCATTGTTCTTGGGAACCATTGCTGCCCACCTGGACCCCTGCGGGCTGGCCCTGTGAAACCAAGCCGACCGCCGCTCACACGTGGCAGCGAGTTTAGGAGCAGGAGCGACCTGCCCGGATCCCGCGAGCTGGCTCTGTGAATTGCAGCTGGCGCAGGCCACACGCTGCATTGTTCTTGGGAACCATTGCTGCCCACCTGGACCCCCACGGGCAGGCCCTGTGAACCCAAGCCGACCGCCGCCGACACGTGGCAGCGAGTTTAGGAGCAGGAGCGGCCTGCCTGGGTCCCCGCAGCCCGACTTTGTGAACCGCCCACACGTAACATCGAACTTGGGAGCAGTTGCTGACTGTCTGTCTGTCCACCCCCCTCCCCCGGGCTGGCTTGGTGAACCTCAACAAGCCGCTGCTCACACGGCGCAGTGAACTTGGGAGCCCGCGCTGCCTGCTTGGCTGCTTGGGCCCCCGCAGACCAGCTCTGTGAACCGCCGCTGGCTACCGCCAAGCGGCCGCTGCCTACACCCTTGCAGTGAGTGGGGAAGCAGGCGCTGCCTGCCCGGCCCCGAGGGCCCGACTCTGTGAACCTCCTCTGGCGGTTTGGAGCTGCAGACAACCACCCTCCACCTGCCAACCCAGTGCTGCAAACGACCCCTGACCAGCTCTGCAAAAGGCCCCACCCACACAGTGAACAGGAGGAATGGAGACCCGCCCAATCCGGGAGGAAGTACCGCTGCACAGTGATTGACTCCCGCCTACTGAGAGGAGAAACTTGGCCCGGTGGGCATAGCGCCACCCACTGGAAGAGCAGTTAATCGAACTCTAGGACTGCATTTATAAATTTTTTTTAACTGTCTTTTTAAATGTTTTTTAATCTGTCTTATTTTATTTTATTCTATTTTTTAAATCTCATTTTCCATTTCTACTATTATTATTTTTCTTTAAATCCCTTTTAATCTTCTATTTTTTTCTATCCTTCTTTTCTCCTGTCTTTACATCTCTTTTTAATTTTCTTATTCCCCCTTCCTTGAATTCTACCTGCTTACTCTTATTCTCTTTAGTGACTTCTACCCATCCCTTCTAATACCTTTCCTCCCAAGCTTCAAATATATTTATAGGAGTAAACAGAAACTCAGCAGTCAAACAGAACAAGAAACAATATGAACAGCATAAAAAAGCAAGGAAGAAAAGGAGTGCAAACAATGCAGGGCAGCCTAAATATTCAGGAGGATATAGAACCACCAGAAAAATGGTCATATAAAGAACTCATGGAGCACCTGAGACAGATGGAACGGAACCTTAAAGAGGATACAAGACAGGAAATTCAAGCAGCGAAAGAACACATTGAGAATGTATTACACAAACAGATAAAGCAAGAAGTTAAGCATCTTTAACAGGAGATAGAGACTATAAAAAAGAATCAAACCATAATCTTAGAAATGAAGGAAACTATAAACCAAATTAAAAACTCAAATGAGAGTATCATTAATAGAGTGGAGCAAGTAGAAGCTAGAACATCAGATAATGAAGACAAAATATATCATCTGGAAAAGAGGCTAGCCATCTCAGATAGGCTGGTTAAAAATCATGAGAGAAGCATACAAGAGATATGTGATAATATAAAAAAACCAAATTTAAGAGTCATTGGGATAGAGGAAGGGATAGAGATTCAAACAAGGGGAATGAGTAATCTACTAGATGAAATAATCACAGAAAACTTTCCAGAATTAAAAAAGGAAACAGATATTCAAATTGTAGATGCATACAGGACACTGAACATACAAAATCACAGTAGACCAACGCCAAGACACATTGTTATGAAGATATCCAATATACAGAACAAAGAGAAAATATTAAAAGCTACAAGAGAAAAGAGAAAGATTACATTCAGGGGTAAACCAATAAGGTTAACAACGGACTTCTCAACTCAGACGCTGAAAGTGAGAAGATCCTGGAATAATGTATTTCAAACACTGAAAGACAATGGATGCCAACCAAGAATTCTGTACCCAGCAAAATTAAGCTTCAGATACGACAACAAAATAAAAATCTTTCACGATAAACAAAAACTAAAAGAATTTGCAGCCAGAAAACCAGCGTTGCAAAGCATCTTGAGCAACACACTTCACGAGGAAGAAACGGAAAACAATAACCAAAGCCAACAGTGGGAAGTACCTCAGTAAAGACAGACGGAGGGGGGAAAACTAATCATGGTGAAAAAAACGCAATTAAAAAAAAACGAGATAAATAATCAAATATGGCTGGAAGTACAAACCATATATCAATAGTAACTCTAAACATTAATGGTTTAAACACTCCAATAAAGCGACATAGGCTGGTAACATGGATCAAAAAAACAAATCCAACAATATGCTGTCTCCAGGAGACTCACCTGACTGGAAAAGACATACACAGGCTGAAGTTGAAAGGTTGGGAAAAAATATACCACACACACGCTCCTCGCAAGCAAGCAGGGGTGGCCATCCTCATATAAAATCGACTTCAAGACTAAGTTAATCCAAAGGATAAGGAAGGACATTATATACTGTTAAAAAAAACCATTAAACAACAAGACATAACAATTATCAATATTTATGCACCAAATAATGGCGCTTCAAAGTTTATAAAAGAAATTCTCCTCAAGTTCAAGAATCAAATTGACCACAACACAATAATTATGGGTGACTTCAACACACCTCTCTCACCATTGGACAGATCCTCCAAGCAAAAGTTGAATAAAGAAACTATAGACCTCAATACAACAATCAATAACCTAGACTTAACAGACATATATAGAATATACCAACCATCATCGAATGGATATACTTTTTTCTCAGCAGCACATGGACCTTCTCAAAAATAGACACTTCTCAGAGGAGGACATACAATCAATCAACAGATACATGAAAAAATGCTCACCATCTCTAGCAGTCAGAGAAATGCAAATCAAAACTACCCTAAGATACCATCTCACTCCAGTAAGATTGGCAGCCATTATGAAGTCAAATAATAACAAGTGCTGGCGAGGATGTGGGGAAAAGTGTACTCTTATACATTGCTGGTGGGACTGCAAATTGGTTCGGCCAATTTGGAAAGCAGTATGGAGATTCCTGGGAAAGCTAGGAATGGAACCACCATTTGACCCAGTTATTGCCCTTCTTGGTCTATTCCCTGAAGACCTTAAAAGAGCGTACTACAGGGATACTGCCACATCGATGTTCACAGCAGCACAATTCACATTAGCTAGACTGTGGAACCAACCCAGATGCCCTTCAATGGATGAATGGATTAAAAAAATGTGGCATTTATACACT
Organism: Ictidomys tridecemlineatus; assembly: GCF_052094955.1. Lineage (NCBI taxonomy): Eukaryota > Metazoa > Chordata > Mammalia > Rodentia > Sciuridae > Ictidomys > Ictidomys tridecemlineatus. Next base: position 57,511 of record NW_027521648.1, on the reverse strand, counting down.
TTGGAGTATTACACAGCACTAAAAAATGACAAAATCATGGAATTTGCAGGGAAAAGGATGGCATTAGAGCAGATTATGCTCAGTGAAGCTAGCCAATCCCTAAAAAACAAATACCAAATGTCTTCTTTGATATAATGAGAGCAACTAAGAATAGAGTAGGGAGGAAGAGCAGGAAGAAAAGATTGACATTAAACAGAGGCACGAGATGGGAGGGAAAGAGAGAGAAAAGTGGAATTGCATGAAAATGGAAAGATACCCTCATTGTTATAAAAAACTACATAAAAGAGGTTGTTAGGGGAATTGGAAGAAAAATAAGGAGAGAAATGAATTACAGTAGATGGGATAGAAAGAGAAGATGGGGGGGAGGGGGATAGTAGAGGATAGGAAAGGTAGCACAATACATCAGTCACTAGTATGGCATTATGTAAAAATGTGAATGTGTAACCTATGTGATTCTGCAATCTGTATTTGGGGTAAAAATGGGAGTTCATAACTCACTTGAAACTATTGTTCGAAGTATGATATGTCAAGAGCTTTGTAATGTTGTGAACAACCAATAAAAAAAATTAAATAAATAAATAAATAAATAACAAATCTAGATCAAAGTATGTTTTGTGCATGTATAATCATGCCACAATGAAACCTGTGGTTCTGTATAATTATTAGGTACCAATAAACCTACATTGAGATTCAAAAAAAAAAATATGTGTCAGCAAATCTCACCATTATGGACCAATACAATGCACCAATGAAGTGTGAAAAGAAGAGTTTCACATTACATGGGACAGGCACTATTCTAGGAGGGTGCCCATTTTTTCTCATCTGTAAATACCACGATCATTTACCACTGTCTAAAATCTCTAAAGATTCAAATGTTCTGATCACTGCTCCACCACATGGCCTCTTCTACTTCAGGGTCCCCTTATTCTCACTGAAATCAGGAAGCCCGTTTCAACGATGCCATCTGTTAATGTCTTCCCAGGCTGCCGAGGACAGCGGCTGCGGGTTTTACAAATATCTGGTGCTGCCTTCTGAACGCATGTCCACGAGGCCTTGGCGAAGTCTGGTGCTCCAGGCCCTCCTCCAGATCCAGCTTTGAGGCCAGGGAAGGGGTCACATAACACGCCATCCAACACCTTATTTATTTCTGATCACCATCCTCTCCATTATTCCAGGATCATATTGGTCATTGAACTTAAGCAAACACTGAGTCCAGATTTCAGTCCATCAACCAAAGAGAGTCTAATAGCCACTCCCTGTGGCTCAGGAAAATCCTTGGCCCTAACATTTCTGGTGATTACGTCCCTGTGACTGCATTCAAGGTAATCCAGCAATATGTCCTGACTTCTTTGGTCTAGAAGCGTCAAACAAATTCTCTTATATATTCTTAAGACTCCTATTAACAAAATACAGTAAAATATTTACCTTTTATTTTGTTGTGACCCTTATACTCTCCTGGGCTATATTTTATACTCTTACCTGAGGCGTTCTAGGATCAGACCCCAATTAAGAGTCTGGTGACAATGTGGGATGATGGATGAGCATCTTAAAGACAATTGGGCTGGGGATGTGGCTCAAGCAGTAGTAGGCTTGCCTGGCACGCATACGGCCCAGGTACCATCCTCAGCACCACATACCAAGAAAGATGTTGTGTCTGCCGAGAACTAGAAAATAAATATTAAAAATTCTCTCTTTCTCTCTCTCTCTCTCTCTCTCTCTCTCTCTCTCTCTCTCTCTCTCTCTCTCTCTCTCTCCCTCTCTCTCTCTTGCTCTCTCTCTCTTTCTCTCCTCCCTCTCCTCTCTTCTTCTCTCCTCTCTCACTCTCTCTTAAAAAAAAAAAAAGACAACTGCCCAGGTAGACTCACCATAGGGTCTTCATTTTAGTGAAAGCTAGTCTCTTCGGGGGAGGAGGGGCTGCTTCTGACAGCAGAGAGGTTTAATGGAGATTTCAGGGTTCAAGGCTCTGAGATTTGTCTAATTCCACTGGTATTTTGCCATTCTAATTAACAGGGTCTCAATCATTGTCCCATTAATGTCCTAATTGACATAAGAGAGACCTGGAGAAATTGTGGATTTATAATTTTCTTTGTACTTCTGCAATTTGGAGAATTGGATGTTTAATTCTGATATTAACCTTTATCAGTTTCCAGAGAGAAAATATTTCTGATGATCTGAACCTGACTTGAAGAAAGAATATAATGCTTGAACCTATCATTTTCTTTCTCTAAGTCTCCCACTCCAGTCAGTAACAGCAGTCTGTAGTCATGTTGTAATGTTCATTCCCACGCTGAAGGTCGATGGTGTTATTGCAAAGCTCAGTTTTCCATAGACATTTGATTTCAGGCCATGATAACTTGAAGTCTCAATTGGGTCATTGCACACCAGAAATTATCAAGTCTCCTTACCCATGGGCTGTGACATCATCAACATATTTAATTCCCTCAGGTCAGACATCCAACCTACCTCCTCAGATCTGTTATCTAGAACCATCTCTGATGTAAACCACTATTATGGTCAGTGCCACCATGGTCAGGTAGAGATGAAGAACGACTCTTGATGTCTTAGGGTAGAGGAAGTTGACACAGAAAAAAGTTATAAAATGGTTGGGATATCTGGAAGAAAAAAAAATAGGGCAGGTGACACCACCCCATATGTGGAAACCCTAACTTCCCTGGCAAGAGACGATCATTCCACGCTACTGTGACCCACATTCAGAAACAGCTGTCTAGGAGCCTGCACACACAGATCCTGGCACCAAGGAGATTAGTTCCTTCCTCTACAGGGGTGGTTTGCTGCTGCTGCTATGGGATCCAAAATAACCCGCTTTCTTCCTTTCCTTTCTTTCTCTCTGCCTAGTGTTTGGCTGATCTTGACAAAACCTCCTACAATGGAGGCCTGCAGGAAGGGGAGTGTGGGAAACGAGGTTCTCATACTTTCTGTCCCTCTGGTGTGGGGAGAACACAGAAGGACAGAGAATGTGCTGAACACCCACACAAGGTGTCTGACAAACTTGAACCTGAAAGTGGGAAAAGGGTATTTGTGAAAAGAGAGGAAAGAAAAGAGTCTCAGAGATTTTAAAAGCGGGAGTTGGAGTTGAAGCTCCAGATACAGACTCTCTAACCAGGTGCCTACAAGTCCCTGGGAGGCATCGTTTTTCAGATGACTGTATACTCCAGTTTGAAGATTGGTCTAGACTTTGATCGTACAAAGGGATGCACACCCTCCAGCCAGCTTCCTCAGGGCACGCTGGACCTCGTTGCTTCTCAGGCTGTGAATGACGGAACTCAACAAGGGGCTCACCACACAGAAGAGCACAGAGACCAGGGTTTCCATGTCCAGCCTTCTCTGGGCCTGTCATAGTGGAAGTTGGCTGTTCCATAAAAGACCACCATGACAGTGAGGGGGGGGACGCACAGGTGGAGAAGGCCTTTCTCCTTCCCTGGGCAGAGGGAATCCCCAGGATTGCCGCCATGATGAGTGCGTAGGAGCCTGCAGTGAAGAGGCAGGGGCTCAGGCCCATGATGGCACTGACCACATGGAGCGCAGACTCGTTGACAGAGGTGTCTGAGCAGGAGAGCTTCAGGAGCAGTGGGGTGTCACAGAGAAAGTGGCTGAACTGCTGGGGACCACACAGAGAGAGTGTGATGGCCAGCACCGTGTGTGTGACCAAATTCACCAGCCCACACAGCCAGGACCCAGTCACCAGGCCAACACAGACCTTCACACTCATGATGACTGGGAACTGAGGAGGACGGCAGGTGGCCACACAGCAGTCATACTGGCCACATAGCCAGTAAGAAGCCTTCTGTGCCAGCACTTGTCACCAAGAAGAAGATCTGGGAAACACAGCCCTCATAGGAAATGGCCTTCTTCTCCCAGAAGAAGTTCACCAGCAGTACTGGGAGGGTGGTGGATGTGTAGTAGACTTCCAAGAAGCTCAAATTGCTGAGGAAAATGTACATTGGAGTGTGCAGAGCAGGACTGACCCTGGTGGCCACTATTATGAGCATGTTCCCCAGGAGAGTGGTCAGGTAAATGACCAGAAAGAGCAGAAAGAACCAACCCTGTAGATTGGAGTGGTTGGAAAATTTCAAGAATATGAATTCAGTGACAAATGATTGATTGCTCATTTCCAATGTTTTCATAGCTACAAAACAGAGAAAAAAGAGACCATGATGAAAATGGACTGAGAGAACCCCAAACAGGCTTGTTAATCTGCAGCAACATGGCAAATAATATCGAATGAAAAGAAGCCTGGAGACTGATAAACTGTGGGACTGGTCTCAGGGAATCAGACCCATGGAGCTGCACACAGTTGCAGGGGTGATGGTGGTTGGGAGTAACCAGAGAATTTCTAGAAGCCAACAAAAAGCCATTTGACGTCATCAGGGTGTGAAGTCATTTCTCACTATCTCAGTAATCTCTGTCTCCTGTTGTCCTTTTATGTAAACATAGGATTTTTGGAGAAGTTCATTTTCATTGCAAATGTTAAGAAAAAAAATTTACGATGCAGAGTCATCATCTGCACAAGCAGTTGGTGTTGCCTTCGGTGTTTTCCAATGTAAAGTTTTTCTCATTTTACATCAATCTTGATCTCTGTGTTCGGAAGGGAGAAGTTAACTATTCCTGTACAATGCTGAAATTATCAGAGCCAGAGCAAAATAGAGGAAAAAAGTTAATGAAGTGGGGTTGTACTGGCTATCTTAAGTATACAGGGAAGATCAGTGGAGTAGAAGGAGAATGAGAGGGCGTAGAGGTTTGGGAAGGGAGGAAATGTGAAAGGTTTTTACGCAGATCATGTTATGTGCACATGGAAGTCTACCACAGGGGACTGAACCTGTATGTATATGTAGAAAGCACCAGTCAGAAATTAACAGATAAATGACCCAAAGAAAGATCAGTAGAAAAAAAAGAATGGGGGCGTGAAGGGGAGGGAGATGGGGGGTGGGGACTGAATGGAGTAAATCAGATTCCATGCACGTAGGATCTTTTCCAAATCAAGCCAACTTCTATGTATAACTATGATGCTCTAATAAAAAATTTAAGAAGATGACATGATTTTATAAGCAAAGAGTGAGATTGGAATTCTTCTTGACCTATTTGTATACCTTTAATTTCTTTCTTTTGTCGAATGGCTCTGGCAATTTCAAGGATGAATTTGAATAGAAGTGGTGAAAGAGGGGGCACCCTGTCTGCTTCAGGTTTATAGAGTGTATGATTTCAACCTTTCTCCACTTAGAATGATGCTGCCTTGTGTTAAGCATAGATAGCTTTTACAATGCTTTTACAAAGTTCCTTCTGTCCCTAGTGTTTCTACTGTTTTGACAGGTAGAGGTGCTATATTTTGTTAAATGCTTTTTCTGTATCTATTGAGATGATCAATAAACTTACATCTCTCTTAAATAAACTTAATCTCTCCCCTTTGGCTAAACATTCAGATCATCTCCAGTTCTATAAATATTTTAATGAACATTTTTCTACATAAACATATGTGACCATTTCGAATTATCTCTTCAGAATAAAATTTAAATCTGACATAAAATAATTTATTTTGCAGTTTCTATTTAAAACTAGCTCATGGGAGAAATTATATTAAGTGAAAAAAGCCAGACACATAAAAAGAAATACCAGTTTTTCACTTCTTTGTGGAAGCTAAAAAGTTGATCTCAGAGAAGTAGGGAGTAGAGCGGTGGTTATTGGATCCTGGGAGAGAATCACAATAATCATTGTGAGTCTGATTTCTCAAAGACGCATGTGAAGGACTGCCTGAAACATGCCCTCTGAGTGGGGTCTTTAAAAAAAATAAGAGTGGACTTCTAACAGGGTCCTCAGAAAATCTCTCTTCTCTCCTCAGTGGGCAGCAGGAAATCCATGGGTCTGGCTGCCTAGGAGCTAGCTGTGGTGTGCAAGTGAGCAGAACCAGGACGGCTGGAGAATCTCAATAATCACTAGTAGACCACATTCTAGTTCAGGGCAGGCTGGAAACAGGCCATCCAGAAGGAAATGGCTTGAGCTCTGAAAATGACAGAATCTGTGGATTTAGGAAACTGTTGTGGGTCCAATCCACTCATAACACCTACTCCCTGGGTCAGTCCACGGTTGCACAGTTACCACAGGCCTGACAAGAAAAACCTGGAGGGGGAGATGCACTCTGGCCTCCTGGCTTGGAGGTTTGGTCTGGGGCCAGCTGACCCATTGCAGCAGGCCTGAGATGAGGTGGGACGCCGAGATGAAAAGGAACAAGAAGGGAAGCATCCCTAGCTCATGGCAGCCAGAAGGTTGGGGCGGGGGAGGAGACAGGAGGAGACAGTTCACAGGGGACAAGATGTGATTCCCCAGGGCATGTCCCCAGCCACACTCCACCTGCCCACACTCCTCTCAGTACAGTGGGCCTTTCAGATAATTAACCCACAAAATGGATGGATCCACAGATTAAGTCACAAGTCTCATATCTAATCATTTCACCTCTGAACACTGCTACTGTGGTTGACCCTGAGCTTTTGGTGGGGAGATACATTATTTCTAAGCCATAATAGTCTCTACAGTCCATGTGCTTTGGTTAGAATACCTTCATGTACTCAGAGAGAGTAATCGGGTGCCAAAACAAGATTAAAAGGAAATATCTGGTAATTGAAGATGTGACATTTAAAGCTTGGGGAAATGCTCTGAAGAGGAGCCCTGGGTGGAGCACTTTAAATTCCTGGTGACGAGGACACAAGTGGGCACCTGGTCTGTGGGGTAGCTGAGTGGAAGTGGGATCACTCATTAAAACATAAAAAAAAATGAGAAGGAGCATGTCTGGGGAGAGGAAAGGAGGAAAAGAGGTTTGGCCTGGAGTCTGGGTAGCTGCGGGGACTCCCCAAGGAGATTCCAGGAGGCAGGTGGACAGGTTCCCAGGAGATAGGCCTGGGAGTCATGGCTTAGAGTGACTGTGGAAGTCACAGGTGCTCACAAAGCCAAAAGAGAGCAAGGTGAGGAGAGAGGGCCTGATAAACTGCGGAAAAGAAGGTGTCCAGAAGAAGGCTCACAAGCTATCAGCAATCATTCTGCACCATAGTGTCAAAGCTCTTCTTTCTGTACCAGGCCTTCTGCACCCCAGTTTAAAACCTCTGCTCTCTATAACAGCCCTTCTGCACCCCAGTCTACATCCTCTGCCCCCTGCAACAATTCTTTTCCACCCCAGTCTTTAAGTTCTGCTCTCTGAAACACTCTTTCTGCACCCCAGTCTCAAACATCTGCTCTCTGCAACAATCCTTCTGCACCTCAGTCTGAAAACTCTGCTCTCTGCAACAATCATTCTGCACCCCAGGCTCCAACCTCTACTCTCTGTAACAGTCCTTCTACACCTCAATCATTAAACTCTGATCTCTATAATATCCTTCTGCACACCAGTCTCCAAACTGTGATATCTATAACAGGCCTTCTGCACCCCAGTCTCAAAGTTCTGCTCTCTGAATAAGTCCTTCTGCACCCCACTCTCGAACATCTGCACTCTGCAACAGTCCTTCTGCACCTAAGTCTGAAAATTCTGCTCTGTATAATATCCTTCTGCACACCAGTCTCCAAACTGTAATATCTGTATAAGGCCTTCTGCACCCCAGTCTCTAACCTCTGCTCCCTGCAAGAATCCTTCTGCACACCAGTCTCCAAATTCTGCTCTGTGAAAGAGTCCTTTGGCCCCCCACTCTCGAACATCTGCTCTCTGCAACAGTCCTTCTGCACCTTATTCTGAAAACTCTGCTCTCTGCAACAATCATTCTGCACCCTAGTCTCCAACGTGTGCTCTCTGTAAAAGTCCTTCTGCACCTCAGTCTTCAAACTCTGCTCTCTATAATATCCTTCTGCACACCAGTCTCCAAACTGTAATATCTGTATAAGGCCTTCTGCACCCCAGTCTCTAACCTCTGCTCCCTGCAAGAATCCTTCTGCACACCAGTCTCCAAATTCTGCTCTGTGAAAGAGTCCTTTGGCACCCCACTCTCGAACATCTGCTCTCTGCAACAGTCCTTCTGCACCTTAGTCTGAAAACTCTGCTCTCTGCAACAATCATTCTGCAACCAAGTCTCCAAACTCTGCTCTCTGTAACAGTCCTTCTTCACTTCAGTCTCCAAACTCTGTTGTCTATAATATCCTTCTGCACCTCAGTCTATAAACTGTGCTATCTGTAACAGTCCTTCTGCACCCCAGTCTCCAACCACTGCTCTCTCTAACAGGCCTTCAGCACCCCAGTCTCCAACCTATGCTCTCTGCAACAGGCCTTCTTCACCCCAGTCTCCAACCACTGCTCTCTGTAACAGGCCTTCAGCACCCCAGTCTCCAACCTCTGCTCTCTGCAACAGGCCTTCTTCACCCCAGTCTCCAACCTCTGCTCTCTGTAACAGGCCTTCTTCACCCCAGTTTCCAACCTCTTCTTTCTGAAACGACCATTCTGCATCTCAGTCTCCAACCTCTGCTATCTGAAACAGTCCTTTTGCCATCTGTCTCCAACGTCTGCTCTCTCTAAGATCCATCTGCACCCCAGTCTCCAACTCTGCTCTCTGTAACAGTCCGTCTGCACCCCAGTATCTAACCTCTGCTCTCTGTAACAAACCTTCTGCACCTCAGTCTCAAAACTCTGCTCTCTGCAATGGTTTTTCTGCACCCCAGTCTCCATCCTATGTTCTCTGCAACAGTCCTTCTGCACCCCAGTCTCCAACCTCTTCTCTCTGTAACAGTCCTTCTATACCGCAGTCTCCAAACTCTGCTTTGTGTATCAGTCTTTCTGAAACCCAGTCTCCAAACTCTGCTCTTTGTAACAGTCTTCTGCACCTCAGTCTCCAACCTCTGCTCTCTGCAACAGTGCTTCTGCACCCCAGTCTAAAGTCTATGATCTCTGCAACATTTCTTCTGCACCCCAGTCTCCAACCTGTGCTCTCTGTAACTGTCTTTCTGCACCCCAGTCTCCAACCTCTACTCTCTGTAAGTGCTTCTGCACCTCAGTCCCCAACCTCTTCTCTCTGCAACGATACTTCTGCACCCCAAGCATCAAACTGTGCTCTCTGGAACAGTCCTTCTGCACCTCAGTTTCTAAACTCTGCTCTCTGTAACAATCTTTCTACAACTCAGTATCCAACCTCTGCTCTCTGTAAGAATCCTTCTGAACCTCAGTCTCCAACCAATGCTCTCTTTAACAGGCCTTCTGCACCGCAGTCTCCAACCTCTGTTCTCTGTAACAGTTCTTCTGCACACCAGTCTCCAAGCTATACCCTCTGTAACAGTCCTGCTGCACCCGAATCAAACCTCTGCACTCTGTAACAATCCTTCTGAACACCAGTCTCAAAACTCTGCTCTCTTTAACAGTTCTTTTGAAGCAGAATCTCCAAACACTGCTCTCTGTAACACTCCTTATTCACCCGAGTCTCCATCCTCTGCTCTCTGTAAGAATCCTTCTGCACCCCAGTCTCCAACCTCTGCTCTCTGTAAAAGTCCTTTTGCAACTCAGTCTCCAACCTCTGATCTCTGTAACGATCTTTCTGCACCTCAGTCTCCAAACTCTACTCTCTGGAACAGTTCTTCTGAACCCCAGTCTACAATATCTGCTCTCTGCAATGATCCTTCTTCTCCCAAGTCTCCATCCTCTGCTCCCTGCAATGGTCCTTCTGCACCCCAGTCTCCAAACTCTGCTCTCTGTAATAGTCGTTCTGTACCACAGTCTCCAACCTCTTCTCTATGTAACGGTCCTTCTGCAACCCAATTGCCAACCTCTTTTTTCTGTAATAGTCCTTCTGCACCTCAGACTCCAACTTATGCTCTCTGTAGCAGTCCTTTTGCACCTCAGTCTGAAAGCTCTGCTCTCTGCAACGATCCTTGGGTACCCCAGTCTCTGAACTGTGCTATCTGTAACAGTCCTTCTGCACCCCAGTCTCCAAACTCTGCTCTCTGGAAAAGTCTTTCTACACCTCAGTCTCCAAACTCTGCTCTCTATAATATCCTTCTGCACACCAGTCTCCAAACTGTGATATCTGTAACAGGCCTTCTGCACCCCAGTCTCCAACCTCTGCTTCCTGCAAGCATGTTTCTGCACTCCAGTCTCCAAGTTCTGCTCTCTGGAAGAGTCCTTCTGCACCCCACCCTCGAACATCTGCTCTCTGCAACAGTCCTTCTGCACCTACGTCTGAAAACTCTGCTCACTGCAGCAATCATTCTGCAACACAGTCTGCAAACTTTGCTCTCTGTAACAGTCCTTCTTCACCTCAGTCTCCAAACTCTGCTCTCTATAATATCGTTCTGCAACCCAGTCTATAAACTGTGCTATCTGAAACAGTTCTTCTGCACCCCAGTCTCCAACCTCTGCTCTCTGTAACAGGCCTTCAGCACCCCAGTATCCAACCTCTGCTCTCTGCAACAGGCCTTCTTCACCCCAGTCTCCAACCTCTGCTCTCTGTAACAGGCCTTCTTCACCCCAGTCTCCAACTTCTTCTCTCTGAAACGACCAATCTGCACCTCAGTCTCCAACCTCTGCTATCTGCAACAGTCCTTCTGCCATCAGTCTCCAACGTCTGCTCTATCTAAGATCCCTCTGCACCCCAGTCTCCAACTCTGCTCTCTGTAACAGTCCGTCTGCACCCCAGTATCCAACCTCTGCTCTCTGTAAAAAACCTTCTGCACCTCAGTCTCAAAACTCTGTTCTCTGCAACGGTTCTTCTGCACCCCAGTCTCCATCCTCTGTTCTCTGCAACAGTCCTTCTGCACCCCAGTCTCCAACCTCTGCTCTCTGTAACAGTCCTTCTATACCACAGTCTCCAAACTCTGCTTTGTGTATCAGTCATTCTGAAACCCACTCTCCAACCTCTGCTCTCTGTAACAGTCCTTCTCCACCTCAGTCGCGAAGTTCTGCAATCTGTAATGGTCCTTCTGCACCACAGTCTCAAACCTCCGCTCTCTGTAACAGTCCTTCTTCAACCCAGTCTCAAACATCTTCTCTCTGCAACGACCCTTCTTCTTGCTAGATTCCAAGCTCTGCTCTGTGCAACGGTTTTTCTGCACCCCAGTCTCCAACCTCTGCTCTCGGTAACAGTTTTTCTGCACCCCAATCTCCAAACTCTGCTCTCTGTAACACTCCTTCTGCTCCCCAGTCTTCACCCACTGATCTCTGTAACAATCGTTCTTGACCTCAGTCTCCAACCTCTTCTGTCTGCAACAGTCCTTCTGCTCCTAAGTCTTCAAACTCTACGCTCAGTAAAAGTCCTTCTGCACCTCAGTCTCTGAACTCTGGTCTCTGTAAGATGTTTCTGCTACCCATTCTTCAAACTCTGCTCTCTGTATCAGTCCTTCTGCACCCCAGTTTCCAAACTCTGCTCTCTGTAACAGGCCTTCTGCACCACAGTATCCAACCTGTGCTCTCTGCAATGATCCTTCTGCACCTCAGTCTCCAAACTCTGCTCTCTAAAACATTCCTTCTGCACCCCAGGATCCAACATCTGCTCTCTGCTACAGTCTTTCTGCACCTCAGTCTGAAACCTCTGTTCTCTGCAACAATCCTTCTGCACCCCAGTTTCCAAACTTTGCTCTCTGTAACAGTCCTTCTGAACCTCATTCTCCAAAATGCTCTCTGTAAGATCCTTCTGCAACCCTGTCTCGAAACTGTGCTATCTGTAACAGTTCTTCTGCACCCCATCTCCAAACACTCCTCTCACTAACAGGCCTTCTGCACCCCACTCTCCAACCTCTGCACTCTGTAACAGGCCTTCTGCACCCCAGTCTCAAACCTTTGTTCTCTGAATCAGTCCTTCTGCACCCAAGTCTCCAACCTCTGCTCTCTTTAACAGTCGTTCTATACCGCAGTCTCCAACTTCTGCTCTCTGCAACTATCCTTCTGAAACTCAGTCTCCAACATCAGCTCTCTGCAACAGTCCTTCTGCACCCCAGTCTCCACACTCTGATCTCTGTAACAGTCCTTCTGGACCTCAGTCTCAAACCTCTGCTTTCTGTATCAGACCTTCTGCACCCTAGGCTTCAACCTCTGCTATCTGTAACTGTCCTTCTGCACCCCAGTCTCCAACCTCTGCTCTATGCAACAGTCTTTCTGCACTTCAGTCTTTAAACTCTGCTCTCTGCAACATTCCTTCTGCACCCCAGTATCCTACCTCTGCTTTCTAACAATCCTTCTGCACCTCAGTCTCCAAACTCTGCTCTTTGCAATGGTCTTTCTACACCCCAGTCTTCAACTTCTGTTCTCTGCATAAGTCCTTCTGCCCCACAGTCTCCAACATCTGCTCTCAGTTTCAGTCCTTCTGTAAAGGAGTCTCCAACCTTTGTTCTCTGTAACGGTCCTTATGCACCCCAGTCTCCAAATTTTTCTTTCTGTCTCAGTTCTTCTGCACCACAGTCTCTAAACTCTGCTCTCTGTAATAGTCCTTCTGCACCTCAGTCTCCAACCTCTGCTCTCTGCAACAGTCCTTGTACACCCCAGTCTTCAAACTCTGCTATCTGCAACAGTCTTTCTGCACCCCAGTCTCCAGCCTTTGCTATCTGTAACAATCCTTCTGCACCTCAGTCTCCAAACTCTGCTCTCTGCAATGGTCCTTCTACACCTCAGTCTGCAAACTCTACTCTCTGTAACATTCCTTCTGCACCTCAGTCTTCCAGCTCTGATCTCTGTAAGATCCTTCTGCAACCCAGTCTCAAAACTCTGCATTCTGCAAAGTTCCTTTGGCACCCCAGTTTCAAAACTCTTCTCTCTCTAACAGTCCTGTTGCCCTTCTGTCTTCAAACTCTTCTCTCTGTAAGATGTTTCTTCAACCGTGTCTCCAAACTATGCTCTTTGTAACAGTCCTTCTGCATCCCAGTCTCCAAACTCTGCTCTCTGCTGCAGTCCTTCTGCATCACAGTCTCCAACATCTGTTCTCTGAAACAATCCTTCTTAACCTCAGTTCCCAAACTCTGATCTCTGCAATGGTCTTTCTGCACCCCAGTCGCAAACCTCTGCTCTCTGTCAAAATCCTTCTGCACCCCAGTCTCCAACCTCTGCTCTCTGCAACGATCCTTCTGCACCCAGTCTCCAACATCTGCTCTCTGCAACAGTCCTTCTGTAACTCAGTCTGAAAACTCTTCTCTCTGCAACAATCCTTGTGCACCCCAGTATCGAAACTCTGCTTTCTGTGACAGTAATTTTGCACCTCAGTCTCCAACCTCTGCTCTCTGTAACAGTCCTTCTGCACCCCCGTATTTAACCTCTGCTCTTTGTAAGATCCTTCTGCACCCCATTTTCCAAAGTCTGCTCTCTGTAACATTCCTTCTGCTCCCCAGGCTCAAACCTCTGCTCTCTTTAACAATCCTTCTGTACCGCAGTCTCCAACCTCTGCTCTCTGTAACAGTCCTTCTGTATCACAGTCTCCAAAGTCTGCTCTCTACAACGGTCTTTCTGCACCCCATTCTCCAACCTCTGGTGTCTGCAAGAGTCCTTCAGTACCGCAGTCTCCAACTTCTGCTCTCTGCAACAGTTCTTCTGCACCCCAGTCTCCAACATCTACTCTCTAAAACAGTCCTTCCCCACCCCAGTCTCCATCCTCTGATTTCTGTAACAGTCCTTCTGTACTGAAATCTCCAACTTCTGCTCTCTATAATGGTCCTTCTGCACCCAAGTCTCCAACTTCTGCTTTGTGTATCAGTCCTTGTGCACCCGTCTTCAAACTCTGCTGTCTGTAACAGTCCTTCTGCACCTCAGTCTTCAACTTCTGCTCTCTGCAACAGTCCTACTGCACCCCAGTCTCCAACCTTTGCTCTCATTAACAATCTTTCTGTACCTCAGTCTCCAACCTCTACTCTCTGTTACAGTCCTTCTGCATCTCCGTATTTAACCTCTGCTGTCTGCAACAGTCCTTCTGCACCGCTGTCTCAAATTCTGGTTTCTGCAACAGTCATTCTTCACCTCAGTTCCCAAACTCTGATCTCTGCAATGGTCATTTTTAACCCCTGTCTCCAAACTCTGCTCTCTGTAACATTCCTACTGCACCCCAGTCGAAACAGTCCTTCTTCACCTCAGTTCCCAAACTCTGATCTCTGCAATGGTCATTTTTAACCCCTGTCTCCAAACTCTGCTCTCTGTAACATTCCTACTGCAACCCAGTCTCCAACATTTGCTATCTGCAACCATCCATCTGCACCCCAGTCTCCAACATCTGCTCTGTGCAACAATCCTTCTGCACCTCAGTCTGAAAACTCTGCTCTCTGCAACGATCCTTGTGCATCCCAGTATCTAAATTATGCTCTCTGTAACAGTCCTTCTGCACCCCAGTCTCCAAATTCTGCTTTCTGTCACGGTCCATCTACACCCCAGTCTCCAACCTCTGGTCTCTGTAAAAATCTTTCTGCACCCCAGTCTCCAACCTCTGCTCTCTGCAAGAATCCTTTTACACCCCAGTCTCCAAACTCTGCTCTTTGAAAAGGTATTCTTCACCCTAGTCTCCAACATCTGCTCTTTGCAACAGTCCTTCTGCACCTCAGTCTGAAAACTCTGCTCTCTGCAACGATCCTTGTGCACCCCAGTTTCCAAACTCTGCACTCTGAAACAGTCCTTCTCTACCCCAGTCTCCAACCTGTGCTCTCTGTAATAGTTCTCATGTAGTGCAGTCTCCAAAATCTGCTCTCTGTAACAGTCCTTCTGCACCCCAGTCTCCAAACTCTGCTTTCTGTATCAGTCCTTCTGCACCCCAGTCTCCAACCTTTGCTCTCTGTAACAGTTTTTCTTAACCTCAGTCTCCAAACTCTGCTCTCTGCCACAGTCCTCCTGCACCAAAGTCTCAAATATCTACTCCCTGCAACATTTCTTCTGCACCTCAGTCTCTAACCTCTACTCGCTGTAACAGTCCTTCTGCACCTCAGTCTTCAACATTTCCTCTTTGTGTAATTTTTCTGCAACCCAGTCTCCAAACTCTGCCCTCTATAGCAGTCCTTCTGCACCCCTTCTCCAAACTATGTTCTCTGTAACAGTCCTTTTGCCCCCCAGTCTTAATACTCAGCTCTCTACAACGATCCTTCTGCACCCCAGTCTCCATCCTCTGATCTCTGCAAAAGTCCTTCTCCACCCAGTCTCCAAACTCTGCTCTTTGTAACAGTCCTCCTGTAGTGCAGTCTCCAAAATCTGCTCTCTTTAAAGGTCCTTCTGCACACCAGTCTCCAACCTCTGCTCTCTGTAACAGTCCTTCTGCACCTCAGTCTCCAAACTCTGCTCTCTGCAACAGTCCTTCTGCACCTCAGTCTGAAAACTCTGTTCTCTGTAACGACCTTTCTGCACCCCAGTCTCCAACCTCTGCTCTCGGTAACAGTCCTATTGTACCTCATTCTCCAAACTCTGCTCTCCCTAAGATCTTTCTGCAACCCTGTCTCTAAACCCTGCTTTCTGTAACAGTTTTTCTGCACCCCAGTCTCCTACCTCTGCTCTCTGTAACAGGCCTTTTGCACCCCATTCTCCAAACTGTGCTCTCTGTAACAGTGCTTCTGTACCTCAGTCTACAAACTTTGCTCTCTGCAACAGTCCTTCTGCTCCCCAGTCTCCAACATCTGCTCTCTGCAACAGTCCTTCTGTACCAAATCTCCAACCTCTGCCTATTTAACAGTCCTACTGTAACGCAGTCTCCAAACTCTGCTCTCTGCAACAGTCCTTCTGCAACCCCATCTCCAACCTGTGCTCTCCGCAGCAGTTCTTCTACACCCCAGTGTCTATCCTCTGCTCTCTGCAACAGTCCCTCTGCAACACAGTCTCCAAACTCTGCTCTCTGTCACAATCCTTCTGTGCCTCAGTCTGCAACCTCTGCTCTCTGCAACACTCCTTCTGCACCCCAGTCTCCAACATCTGCTCTCTGAAACAGTACTTCTCCACCCCAGTCTTCAACCTCAGATCTCTGCAACAATCCTTCTGCACCCAGGTCACCAACGTCTGCTTTCTGTATAAGTCCTTCTGCACCCCAGTCTCCATCCTCTGCTCTCTGTACCAGTCTTTCTGCACCTCAGTCTCCAACCTCTACTTTCTGCAGCAGTCCTTCTCTACCCCAGTCTCCAACCTCTTCTCTCGCCAACAGTCCTGCTGGACGCCATTATCCAACCTCTACTCTCTGCAACAGTCCTTCTACACCCCAGTCTCCAACCTCTGCTCTCTGTAACGTGCCTTCTGCACCCCAGGCTAAAACCTATGCTCTCTGTAACAGTCCTTCTGCACCTCAATCTTAAAACTCTGCTCACTGCAACGAACCTTCTAAACCTCAGTTTCCAAACTCTGCTCTCTGTAACAGTTCTTCTGTACCTCAGTCTACAACCTTGGCTCTCTGTAAGATTCTTTTGCAACCCAGTCTTTAACCTCTGCTATCTGTAACTGACATTCTGCACCCAAGTCTCTAAGCACTGCTCTCGGTAACAGGCCTTCTGCACCCCAATCTCCAACCTCTGCTTTCAGTAACAGGACTTTTGACCCCATCTCAGAACTCTTCTTTCTTCAATGATTCTTCTGCACCCAGGCTCCAACTTCTGCTCTCCGCAAATGTCCTTCTGCACCCCAGTCGCCAAACTTTGCTGTCTGTCACATCCTTCTGCACACCTGTATCAAACCTCTGCTCTCTCTAACAGTCCTTCTATAAAGCAGTCTCCAACCTCTGGTCTCTGTCAGGATCCTTCTGCACCTCAGTCTCCATCCTCTGCTCTCTGCATCACTCAAACTGCACCCCAGACTCCAAACTTTGCTCTCTGTAACAGTTTTTCTGCACCTCAGTCTCCAACCTGTGCTCTCTGTAAAAGTCCTACTGCACCCCAGTCTTCAACCTGTGCTCTCTGTAAAAGTCCTTCTTCACCATAATCTCCAAACTCTGCTCTCTTTAACGATCCTTCTGTGCCCCAGTCTACAACCTCTTCTCTCTGCAACGATCTTTCTGCAACCCTGTCTCCAACCTCTGCTCTCTTTAACTTTCCTTCTTCACCCCAGTCTCCAACTTCTGCTCTCTGCAACGATCTTTCTGCAATCCACTCTCCAACTTCTGCTCTCTTTAACTATCCTTCTGCACCCCAGTATCCAACCTCTTCTCTATGCAATGGTCCTTCTGCACCAAAGTTTCCAACATCTGCTTCTGCAAAATTTCTTCTACAACCCAGTCTTCAACTTCTGCTCTCTGCAAAAGTCCATCTTTATAGTTTATACTTTATACCCCAGTCTTTATACTCTGCTCGCCCCAACGAACCTTCTGCACCCTAGTTTCCAATCTCTGTTCTCTGCAACAGTTATTCTGCACGCCAGTCTCCAACCAATTTCTCTGCAACAGCCCTTCTGCAACTCAGTCTAAAAACTCTGCTCTCTGCAACAGTTTTTCTACACTCCAGTATCCATCCTAAGCTCTCTCCAACAGTCCTTTTTCATCACAGACTCAAACATTTGCTCTTTAAAACAGTTCTTTTTCACCCCAGTCTCCAACCTCTGCTCTCTGTAAAAGTCCTTCTGTACTGCAGTCTCAAATCACTGCTCTCTGTAAGAGGTTTTCTGCACCCAAGTCTTTAAACGCTGCTCTTTTTATCGATCCTTCTGCACCTCAGTCTCCATGTCTGCTCTGCAACAGTCCTTCTGCACCCCATTCTCCTAACTCTACTTTCCATATCAGTTATTCTGAACCCCAGTCTCCAACCTCTGCTCTCTGCAACAGTTCTTCTGCACCTTAGTCTCCAACCTCTTCTCTCTGTAACAGTGCTTCTGCTCCTCAGTTTCCAACATCTGCTCTCTGTAAGATCCTTCTGCAACCCAGTCTGTAAACTCTGACCTCTGTAACAGTCCTTCTGCACCCGTACTCCAAACTCTGTTTTCTGTAACAGTCCTCGTGTATTGCAGTCTCAAAAATATGCTCTCTTTAACGGTCCTTCTGCACCCCAGTATCCAACATCTGGTCTCAGTAACAGTCCTTCTGCACCCCAGTCTCCAATGTCTGCACTCTGCAACATTTCTTCTTCAGGCCAGTCTCCATCTGTGCTCTCTGTAACTGTCCTTCTGCACCCCAGTCTCCACCCTCTGATCTCTGTAACAATCCTTCTGGACCTCAGTTTCCAAACTCTGCTCTCTACAACAGTCCTTCTGCTCCTAAGTCTCCTACCTCTACTCTCTGTAAAATTCCTTCTGCACCTCAGTCTCCAACATTTGCTCTTTGTTAGATTATTCTGCAAACCAGTCTCCCAAGTCTGCCCTCTGTAACAGGCCTACTGCACCCCTTCTCCAAACTCTGTTCTCTGTAATAGTCTTTTTGCACCCCAGTCTCAATACTCTGCTCTCTACACGATTCTTCTGCACCACAATATCCACCCTCTGCTCTCTGCAAAAGTCCATCTTCACCCCAGTCTCCAAACGCTGCTATTTGTAACAGTCCTCCTCTAGTGCAGTCTCAAAAATCTGCTCTCTGTAACGGTCCTTCTGCACGGCAGTCTCCAACCTCTGCCCTCTGTGAAAGTCCTTCTGCACTTCAGCCTCCAAACTCTGCTCTCTGCAACAGTCCTCCTGCACCGCAGTCTGGGAACTCTGTTCTCTGCAACGATCCTTCTGCACCCCTGTCTCTTAACCCTGCTTTCTGTAACAGTCCTTCTGCACCCCAGTCTCCGACCTCTGCTCTCTGTAACAGGCCTTTTGCACCCCATTCTCCAACCTATTCTCTCTGTAACAGTGCTTCTGCACCTCAGTCTACAAACTCTGCTCTGTACAACAGTCCTTCTGCAAGCCAGTCTTAAACATCTGCTCTCTGCAAAATTTGTTCTGCACCTCAGTCTGAAAACTCTATTCTCTGCAACAATTTTTCTGCACCCTAGTCTCCAACATCTGCTCTCCTTAACAGTCCTGCTGCACCTTGGTCTACAACCTCTGCTCTCTCTAAGATCCTTGTTCAACCTTGTCTAAAAACTCTGCTCTCTGTAACAGTTTTTCTGAAACATATTCTCGAACCTCTGCTCTCTCTAACAGGCCTTTTGCACACCAATCTCCAACCTGTACTCTCTGTAACAGTCCTTTTGCACCTCAGTCTCCAACCTCTGCTCTCAGCAACGATTCTTCTGCACCTCAGTCTCTAAATTCTTCTCTCTGTAACAGTCCTTCTTCTCCCCAGTCTCGAACCTCTGCTGTCTGCAACGATCCTTCTGCACCCCAGTCTCAAATTTCTGCTCTCTGCAACGATCCTTCTGCACCTCAGTCTCCAACATCTGCTCTATGCAACAGTCCTTCTGAATCATTGTCTCCAGCCTGCTCTCTTTAATATCCTTCTGCACCACAGTTTCAAAACTCTGCTCCTAGTAACATTCCTTCTCCACCACAGTCTCCAACCTCTGCTTTTTGCAACGGTACTGCTGCACCTGAATCTCCAAACTCTGTTCTCTGTAACAATCCTTCTCCTCCCCATCTCCAAACTCTTCTCTATAAAAGTCCTTCTTCACCTCAGTCTCCAACCTCTGCTGTCTGCAAAAGTACTTCTGCACCCCTGTCTCTAACTTCTGCTCTCTGTAAGATCCTTCTGCACCCTATTCTCCAAACTCTGCGCTCTGTAACAGTCCTTCTACACCTCAGTCTCCAACCTCTGTTCTCTGCATCAGTCATTCTACACCCTATTCTCTAACCTCTGTTCTCTGCAACAGTCATTCTGAAGCACAGTTTCCAAGATTTCCAAGATTTTCAACCCTAGTGTCCAACGTATCCTCACTATAACAGTCTTTCTGTACTGCAGTCTCCAAACTCTGGCTCTCTAACGGTCCTTCTGCACCACAGTCTCCAACCTCTGTTCTCTGTATCAGTACTTCTGAACCCCATTCTCCAACCTCTGCTCTCTGTAACATTCCTTCTGCACCTCAGTCTCCAACCTCTGCTCTCTGCGACAGTTCTTATTCACCCCAGTCTCCAACCTCTTCTCTCTGCAAAAGTTCTTCTGCACCCCAGTCCCCACCATTTGCACTCTGAAACACTCCTTCTGAACCACAGTCTCCAACCTCTGCTCTCTGTAACAGGCCTCCTGTACTGCGGTCTCCAAAGTCTGCTCTCTGTAATTTTCCTTCTGCACCAAAGTCTTCAACCTCTTTTTTTTCTATCAGTCCTTTTGCACCCCAGTCTAAAACCTGTGATCTCAATAACACTCCTGCATCTCAGTCTCCAAACTCTGCTCTCTGCAACATTTTTTCTGCACCCAGTCTCCAAACTCTGCTCTCTCCAACAGTCCTTTTACACCCCAGTCTCCAACCTCTGCTATCTGAAACAGTCTTTCTGCACCCCAGTCTCCAACATCTGCTCTCTTTAACAATCCTTCTGTACCTCAGTCTCCAAACTCTACTCTCTGTAACAGTCGTTCTGCACCTCAGTCTCCAACCTCTGCTCTGTGTAAGATCTTTCTGCAACCCAGTCTCCAAACTCTTCTCTCTGTAACAGTCCTTCTGCACTCTTTCTCCGAACTCTTCTGTAACAGGCCTTCTGCAACGCCGTCTCCAACCTCTGTTCTCTGTAACAGTCCCGTTGCACCCCAGTCTAAAACCTCTGCTCTCTACAATGATCCTTCTTCACCCCAGTCTCCAACGTCTGCTCTCTGAAACAGTCCTTCTGCACCCAAGTCTCCAACAACTGATCTCTGCAACAGTCTTTCTGCACCTCAGTCTAAAAATTCTGTGCTCTGCAATAATCCTTCTGCAACCCACTCTCCAAACTCTGCTCTCTGTAACAGTTTTACTTCACTCCAGTCTTAAACCTCTGCTCTCTGTAACAGTTTTTCTATTCCGCAGTCTCCAAACTCTGGTCTCTGTAACGGTCCTTCTGCACCCCAATATCCCAACCTCTGATTTCTGTAACAGTCTTTCTGCACCTCAGTCCCAAATCTCTGCTCTCTGTAGCAGGCCTTCAGAACCCCAGTCTTCAAAATCTGCTCTCTCCAATGATCTTTCTTAACCCCTGTCTCCAACCTCTGATCTCTGCAACAGTCCTTCTGCACCTCAGTCTCCAAATTCTGCTCTCTGTAAAATCCATCTGAACCCCAGTCTCCAAAGTCTGCTCTCTGCAACAGTCCTATTGAAACACAGTCTCCAACCTCTGCTATCTGTACCAGTCCTTCAGCATCCCAGTCTCCAAATTCTGCTCTCTGTAACAGTCTTTCTGCACCTCAGTCTCCAACATCTGCTCTCTGCAACAGTCGTTCTGCACTCCAGTCTCCAACCTCTGCTCTCTGCAACAGTTCTCCTGACCCCAGTCTCCAACCTCTGCTCTCTGCAACAGTTCTTCTGCACCTCAGTCTCCAACCTCTGCTCTCTGTAACAGTCCTTCTGCACAACAGTCTCCAAAATCTGGTCTTTGTAAGATCCTTCTGCACTCCAGTTTCCGAACTCTGCTCTCTGTAACATTCATGCTTCAACCCAGTCTTTAAACTCTGCTTCTGCAAGTGTCCTGCAGCCCCCCAGTCTCCAAACTCTGTCGTCTGCAACAGTCCTACTGCTCCCCAGTCTTAAACTTCTGCTCTTTGAAATAGTCCTTCTGTACCTCAGACTCCAAACTCTATTCTCCGTAATGGGCCTTCTGCACGCCAGTCTTCAAACTCTGCTTTCTGTATCAGTCCTTCTGAACCTGAGTCTCAAACCTCTGCTCTATGTATCTATCTTTCTGCACCTCAGTCTGCAACCTATGCTCTCTGTAACAGTTTTTCTATACCGCAGTCTTCAAACTCTGGTCTCAGTAAGTGTCCTTCTACACCCCAATTTCCAACCTCTGCTTTCTGTAAGAGTCTTTCTGCACCTCAGTCTCCAAACTCTGCTCTTTATAACAGTCTTTCTACACCTCAGTCTCCAACCTCTTCTCTCTGTAACAGTCCTTCTGCACCTCAGTCTGACACCTCTGCTCTCTACAGGATCCTTCTGCACCCCAGACTCAAAACACTGCTCTCTGTAACAGTCATCCTGGAATTCAGTCTCAAAACTCTGCTCTCTGTAAGATTCTTCAGCAACCCAGTCTCCGACCTCTTCTCTCTAAAACAGTCCTTCTGCACCCCAGTCTCCAAACTCTCCTCTCTGTAACAGGCCTTCTGTACGCCAGTCTCCAACCTCTTCTATCTGTAGCAGGCCTTCTGCACCCCAGTCTCTAAAATCTGCTCTCTGCAACAATACTTCTGCAACCAAGTCTCCAACCTCTGCTCTCTGCAATGATCCTACTGCACCCCAGTCTCCTACCTCTGATTTCTGTAACAGTCCTTCTGTACCTCAGTCTCCAAATTCTGCTCTTTGTAAGATCCTTCTGCACCCCAGTATCAAACCTCTGCTCTCTGTAACAGTCCTTCTGCATCCAAATCTCCAACCTCTGCTCTCTACAACGGTCTTTCTGCACCCTAATTACCAACATCTGCTCTCTGCAACAGTCCTTCTGCACCCCAGTCTCCAACATATGCTCTCTGCAACAGTTCTTCTGCACCTCAGTCTGAAAACTCTACTCTCTACAAAGACCCTTCTGCACCCCAGTCTACTAACTCTGCTCTCTGTAACAGTCCTTTTGCACCTCAGTCTCCCAACTCTGCTTTCTGTGAAATCCGTCTTAAACCCAGTCTTTAAACTCTGCTCTATGTAACAGTCCTTCTGTACCCCAGTCTCTGAACACTGCATTCTGCAACATTTCTTCTCCACCCCAGTCTCCAACCTCTGCTCTCTGTAACAGTCCTTCTGCACATTAGTCTCCAAACTCTGCTCTCTGTAAGGGTCCTTCTGCACCCCATTCTCCAACCTCTGCTTTCTGTATCAGTCCTTCTGCACCACAGTCTCCAAACTCTGCTCTCTGTATCAGTGCTTCTGCACCTCACTCTGCCATCTCTGCTCTCTGCAAGAGTCCTGCTTCACCCCAGTCTTAAACCTCTGCTCGCTGCAACAGTTCTTCTGCACCCCAGTCTCCAAAATCTGCTCTCTGCAACAGTTATTTACCACGCCAGTCTCCATTCATTTATCTCTGTAACCGTCCTTCTGTACTGCAGTCTCCAACCTGTGCTCTCTGTAACGGTTCTTGTCCACCCCAGTCTCCAAAATCTGCTTTCTGTATCAGTCCTTCTGCACCCCGTCTCTAAACTCTGCTCTCTGTAACAGTTTTTCTGCACCTCATTCTCTAACCTCTGCTCTCTGAAACAGTCTTTCTGCACACCAGTCTACAATCTCTGCTCTTTGTAACAGTCTTTCTGCACCCCAGTCTCTAATATCTTCTCTCTACAACAGTCGTGCCCCACCTCAGTCTCCAACCTCTGCTCTCTGCAACAGTCCTTCTGCACCGCAGTCATCAAGCTCTGCTTTTTGTATCAGTCCTCCTGCACCCCGGTCTCCAACTTCTACTCTCTGTAACAGTCCTTCTACACCCGAGTCTCCAAACTCTGCGTTATGTGTCACTAATTCTGCACACCAGTCTCAAACATCTGCTCTCTGTAAAAGTTCTTCTGCACCTCAGAATCCAACCTCTGTTCTCTGCAAACGTACTTCTGCTCCCCATCTCCAACCTCTGATCCCTGCAACAGTCCTTCTGCACCTCAGTGTCCAAACTCTGCTCTTTGTAGGATCCTTCTGAAACCCAGTCTCCAACCTCTGCTCTCTGTAAGATCCCTGTGCAACCTTTTCTAAAAACTCTGCTCTCTATAACAGTTCTTCTGCACCCCTGTCTCCAAACTCTGCTCTCTGTAACAGTCCTTTTGCACCTCAGTCTCAAACCTCTGCTCTCTGCAAAATTTCTTATACACCCCATTCTCTAACCTCTGTTCTCTGCAACAGTCCTTCTGAACCACAGTCTCCAACCTCTGTTCTCTGCAATAGTCCTTCTGTACCCTAGTCTCCAACTTATTCTCTCTGTAAGGGTCCTTCTATACAGCAGTCTACAAACTCTGCTCTCTCTAACGGTCCTTCTGCACCCCAGTCTCCAACCTCTCCTCTCTGTATCAGTACTTCTGCACCCCAGTATCTAAACTCTGCTCTCTGTAACATTCCTTCTGCACCACAGTCTTTAACCTCTGCTCTTTGCGACAGTTCTTCTGCACCCCAGTCTTCAAACTATGCTCTCTACAACAGTTCTTCTGCACCCCAGTCTCCAACCTCTGCACTCTGAAACAGTCCTTCTAAACCCCAGTCTCCACCTCAGCTGCTGTAACAGGCCTCCTCTACTGTGGTCTCCAAATTCTGCTCTCTGTAATTTTCCTTATGCACCTCAGTCTCCGACCTCTGCTTTCTCTATCAGTCCTTCTGAACCCCAGTCTCCAACCTGTGCTCTCTTTAACAGTCCTTCTGCATCTCAGTCTCCAGACTCTGCTCTCTGCAACATTCCTTCTGCACCCAATCTCCAAACTCTGCTCCCTCCAACAGTCCTTTTACAACCAATCTCCAACCTGTGCTATCTGCAGCTGTCTTTATGCACCCAAGTCTCCAACATCTGCTAGTCTGTATCAATCCTTCTGCACCTCAGTCTCCAACCTCTACTCTCTGTAACAGTCGTTCTGCACCGCAGTCTCCAATCTCTGCTCTGTGTAAGATCTTACTGCAACCCAGTCTCCAAACTCTTCCCTCTGAAACTTTCCTTCTGCACTGTTTCTCCATAATCTTCTCTCTGTAACAGGCCTTCTGCACCCCAGTCTCCAACCTCTTTTCTGTAAAAATCCTTCTGCACCACAGTCTCAAACCTCTGCTCTCTACAACGATCTTTCTTCAACCCAGTCTCCAATGTGTACTCACTGCAGCAGTCCTTCTGCACCCGAGACTCCAAGAACTGATCTCTGCAACAGTCCTTCTGCACCTCAGTCTGAAAACTCTGTGCTCTGCAATGATCCTTCTGCACCCCAGTCTTTAAACTCTGCTCTCTGTAAAAGTCCTGCTGCACCTCAGTCTCCAAACTCTGCTCTCTTTAAGATCCTTCTGTAACCCTGTCTCCAAACTCTGCTCTCTGTAACAGTCCTTCTGCACCCCAGTCTCCAACCTCTGCTCTCTGTAGCAGACCTTTTGAACCCATATCTACAACCTCTACTCCCTATAACAGTCCTTCTGAACCTCAGTCTCCAACTTCTGCTCTCAGCAAAAATCTTCTGCACCTCAGTCTCTAAGCTCTGCTCTCTGCAACCATCTTTCTGCACCTCTGTCTCCAAAGTCTGCTCTCTGCATCACTCCTTTTGTACCCCAGTTTCAAACCTCTGCTCTCTTTTAGATCTTTCTGCACACCAGTTTTCAAACTCTGTTCACTACAACATTTCTTCTCCATCCCAGTCTCTAACCTCTTCTATCTGCAAGGATCCTGTAGCAGCCCAGTCCCCAACCTCTGTTCTATACAAAAGTCCTTCTGCTCGCCAGTCTCCAAACTCTGCTCTGTGTAACAGTCCTTCTGTACTGCAATCTCCAACCTCTGCTCTCTGTAATGGTTCTCCTGCACCCCAGTCTCCAAACTCTGTTGTCTGTAACAGGGCTTCTGCACCCCAGTCTCCAAACTCTGCTCTCTGTAACAAGCTTTCTGCATCCCAGTCTCCAACCCCTTCTCTCTGCAACGATCCTTCTGCACCAGGGTCAAACCTCTGCTCCTTGCAACATTTCGTCTGCACCCCAGTCTCAAACCTGTGCTCTCTGTAAGATCCTGCTGAACCCCAGTCTCCAAACTCTGCTCTCTGTAAGAGTACTTCTGCACTCCAGTGTCCAAGCTCTACTCTCTTCAACAGTCAATTTGAACCCCAGTCTCCAAACTCTGCTCTCTGTAAGATCCATCTGAACCTCAGTGTCCAACCTCTGCTCTCGGTAATTGTCCTTCTGCATCCCAGTCTCCAACCTCTTCTCGCTGAAACAAATCTTCTCCACCCCTGTCTCCAACATCTGCTCTCTGCAACAGTACTTCCGCACCCCAGTCTCCAAACTCTGCTCTCTGTAACAGTCCTTTTTTCACCCAAGTCTCCAAACTCTGCTCTCTGCAATGATCCTTCTGGAACCCAGTCTCCAACGTCTGCTCTCTGCAACAGTCCTTCTGCACCACAGTACTCAACCTCTACTCTCTGTAAGATCCTTCTGCACTCCAGTTTCCAAACTCTGCTCTCTGTAACATTCTTTCTCCAACCCAGTCTTCAACCTCTGTCCTCTGCAACAGTCCTTTTGCTCCCCAGTCTCCGAGATCTGCTCTCTGTAACAGTCCTTCTGTACCGCAGTCTCCAACCTCTGCTCTTCGTAACGGTCCTTCTCCACCCCAGTCTCCAACCTCTGCTTTCTGTATCAGTATGTCTGAACCCCAGTCTCCAAACTCTGTCCTCTGCAAAAGTCCTTCTGCCCCTCAGTCTCCAAATTCTCCTCTCTTTAAGATAATTCTGCACCCCTGTCTCCAACCTCTGCTCTGTATAACAGTCCTTCTGCACCCCAGTCTCCAACCTCTGCTCTCCTCAAGAGTCATTCTGCACCCAGTCTTTAAACTCTGCTCTCTGCAACAGTCCTTCTGCACCCTAGTTACCAACATCTGCTCTCTGCTACAGTACTTCTGCACCCCAGTCTTCAACCTCTGCTCTCTGTAACAGTCCTCCTGTACTGCAGTATCCAAACTCTGCTCTCTGTAACGGTTTTTCTGCACCCCAGACTCCAATCTCTGCTTTCTGTATCAGTCCTTCTGTACCCAAGTCTCCAGACTCTACTCTCTGTTAAAGTCCTTCTGCATCTCAGTCTCCAACCTCTGATCCCTGCAGAGTCCTTCTGAAACTCAGTCTCCAAATTCTGCTCTCTGTAAGATTCTTCTGCAACCCTGTATTTAACCTCTGCTCTCCTAAACTGTCCTTCTGCACCCGAGTCTCCAAACTCTGCTCTCTGTAACAGGATTGCCACACCTCAGTCTCCAAACTCTGCTCCTTGCAACAGTCCTTCTGCACCCCAGTCTCCAACCTCTGCTTTCTACAACAGTTCTTCTGGACCCTAGTTACCAACATCTGCTCTCTGCAAAAGTCCTTCTGCACTCCAGTCTCCAACATCTGCTCTCTGCCACAGTCATTCTACACCTCAGTCTGAAAACTCTGCTCTCTGCAACGACCCTTCTGCACCCCAGTCTCCTACCTCTGCTCTGTGTAACAGTCCTTCTGCACCTCAGTCTTCCAACTCTGCCCTCTGTTTCATCCTTCTGCAACCAAGTGTTTAAACTCTGAACTCTTTAACCGTCCTTCTTCACAACAGTCTCCAACCTCTGCTCCCTTAAACAGAACTTCTGCGAACCAGTCTCCAAACTCTGCTCTGTGTAACAGGCCTTCTGCACCCCAGTCCCCAACCTCTTCTCTCTGCAACGATTCTTCTCCACCTCAGTCTCCAACCTCTGCTCTCTGCAACACTCCTTTTGCACCCCAGTCTCTAAACTCTGCTCTCTGTAAGATCCATCTGAACCTCAGTTTCCAACCTCTGCTCTCTGTAACCGTCTTTCTGCACCCCAGTCTCCAAACTCTGCTCTCTCTAAGAGTCCTTCTGCACTCCAGTCTCCAAACGCTGCTGTCTGTAACAGTCCTTCTGCACCTTATTCTCTAAACTCTTCACTCTGCAACAGTCTTTCTTCTCCCCAGTCTCTGAGATCTGCTCTCTGTAACAGTCCTTCCGTACCGCAGTTTCCAACCAGTGCTCTCAGTTTCGGTTCTTCTACACCCCAGTCTCCAAACTCTGCTTTGTGTATCAGCCTGTCTGAATCCCAGTGTCCAACCTCTGTTCTCTGTATCCATCCTTCTGCACCTCAGTCTCCAACTTGTGCTCTCTGTAAGAATCCTTCTGCATCCCAGTCGCCAACATCTGCTCTCAGTAACAGTCCTAAACCCCAGTCTCCAAACTCTGCTCTCTTTAACGGTACTTCTGCAACCCAATTTCTAACCTCTGCTTCCTGTAACAGTCCTTCTGCACCTCAGTCTCCAATCTATGCTCTCTGCAACAGTCCTTCTACACCCCACTCTCCAACATCTGGTCTCTGCAACAGTCCTTATGCATTACAGTCTGAAAACTCTGCTGTCTTCAAAGAATCTCCTGCACCCCAGTCTCCTACCTCAGGTGTCTCTTACAATCCTTCTGCACCTAAGTCTTCAACCTCTGCTCTCTGTAAGATCCATCTCAACTCCAGTCTCTTACCTCTGCTCTCTATAACAGTTCTTCTACACCTAAGTCTCCAACCTCTTCTCTCTGCAACAGTTTTTCTGCACCCCAGTCTCCAACATCTGCTCTCTGTAACAGTCCTTTTGCACCTCAGTCTCCAAACTCTGCTCTCTGCAACAACCTTCTGCACCCAAGTCTGCAAACTCTGCTCTCTGCAATGATCTTTCTGGACCACAGTCTCCAACGTCTGCTCTCTGCAACAGTCCTTCTGCACCACAGTCTCCAACCTGTGCTCTCTGTAAGAACTTTCTGCACTCCAGTTTTCAAACTCTGCTCTCTAACATTCCTTGTAGACCCCAGTCGCCAACCTCTGCTTTCTGCAATGGTCCTGCGGCGACCCTGTCTCCAAACTCTGTTCTCTGCAACGATCTTTCTGCTCCCCAGTCTCCATTATCTGCTCTCTGTAACAATCCTTCTGTACCGCAGTCACCAAACTCTGCTCTCTGTAACGGTTCTTTTGCACCCCAGTGTCCATCCTCTGCTTTCTGTATAAGTCCTTCTTTACCCAAGTCTCCAACCTCTGCTCTCTGTGTCTATCCTTCTTCACCTCAGTCTCCAACCTGTGCTTTCTGTAACAGTCCTTCTGCACCCAAGTCTCCCACCTCTGCTCTCTGGAACACTCCTTCTATACCGTAGTCTCAAACATCTGCTTTCTGTAACGGTCCATCTGCACCCCAATTTCCAACCTCTGCTTTCTGTAACAGTCCTTATGCAACTCAGTCTCCAAACTCTGCTCTCTGTATCAGTCCTTCTGCACCTCAATCTTCAATCTCGGCACTCTGTAATAGTACTTCTGCACCTCAGTCTGAAACCTCGGCTCTCCACGATTCTTCTGTACCCCAGTTTTCAACCACTGCTCTCTGTAACAGTCCACTTTCACCTTGGTCTCCAACCTCTGATCACTGTAAGATCCTTCAGCAACCCAGTTAACACTCTGCTCTCTGTAACTGTTCTTTTGCACCCCAGTCTCCAACCTCTCCTCTCTGTAACAGAGTTTCTGTACGCCAGTCTACAAATCTGCTCTCTGTAGCAGGCCTTTTGCACCCCAGTCTCCAAACTCTGCTCTCTGCAACGATCCTTCTGCACCCCAGTATTTAAACTCTGCTCTCTGCAATGATCCTACTGCACCCCAGTCTCCAACCTCTGATCTCCAGAGCAGTCCTTCTGCACCTCAGTCTACAAATTCTGCTCTCTGTAAGATCCTTCTGAACCGCTGTCTCCAACCTCTGCTCTCTGCAACAGTCCTTCGAAACCCTAGTTACCAATATTTGCTCACTTTTACAGTCATTCTGCACCCCTGTCTCCAAACTCTGCTCTCTGTAACAGTTCTCCTGTATTGCAGAATCCAAACTCTGCTCCCTGTATCGGTCTTTCTGTACCCCAGACTCCAATATCTGCTTTCTGTATCAGTCCTTCTTCACCCCAGTCTCCAACCTCTGCTCTCTATAACAGTCCTTCTGCACCTCAGTTTCCAACCTCTGCTCTCTGCAAAAGTCTTTCTGCATCGCAGTCTAAAACCTCTGCTCTCTGTAACAGTCCTTCTGCACCTCAGTCTCCAACCTCTGCTCTTTGCAATGGTCCTTCTGCACCTCAGTCTCCAACCTCTATTCTCTGTAACAGTGCGTCTTCACCTCAGTCTCCAATCTCTGCTCTCTGTAATATCCTTCTGCAACCCAGTCTCCAAACACTGCTCTCTGTAACAGTCCTTAATCACCCCAGCCTACAAACTCTGCTCTTCATAACAGGCCTTCTGCACCCCAGTCTCCACCCTCTGCTCTCTTTATCAGTCCATCTGCACACCAGTCTCCAACATCTGCTCTCTGCAACAATCCTTCTGCACCCAAGACTTCAAACTCTGTTCGTTGCAACAGTCCTTTTGCAACCAAGTCTACAACATCTGCTCTCTGCAAAATTTCTTCTGTACCTCAGTCTGAAAACTCTGCTCTCTGCAATAATCCTTCTGCACCCCAGTCTCCAAACTCTGCTCTCTGTAACTGTCCTACAGCACCTCAAACGCCAACGTCTGCTTTAAGCAACAGTCTTTCTGCACCTCAGTCTCCAAATTCTGCTCTCTGCAACATTCCTTCTGCACCCCAGTATCAAACCTTTGCTCTCTGTAAAAGTCTGTCTGCACCCCAGTCTTCAACCTCTGCTTTCTGTAACGATCCTTCTGCACCCCAGTCTCAAACCTTCGCTCTCTGTAACAGTCCTTCTGCACCTCAGTCTCCAAACTCTTTTCTCTGTAAGATACTTCTGAAACCCAGTCTCCAATGTCTCCTCTCTGTAACAGTCTTTCTGCACCCCAGTCTTTAACCTCCGCTCTCTGAAAATGTCCTTCTGCACCTCAGTCTTCAAACTCTGCTTTCTGCAAAAGTCCTTCTGCAAACAAATCTCCAACTTGTGTTCTCGCAACATTCCTTCTACACCCCAGTGCCAACCTGTGCTCTCTGTAAAAGTCCTTTTGCACCCCAGTCTCCAACCTCTGCTCTCTTTAACAGTCCTTCTATACCTCAGTCTCCAATCACTGCTCTCTGCAACAGTCCTTCTACACCCCAGTCTCCATACTCTGATGGCCCCAACGATCCTTCTGCACCCCAGTCTCCAAACTCTGTTCTCTACATCAATTCTGATGCACCCCAGACTCCAACCTCTGCTCTCTATAACAGTCCTTCTGTACCACAGTCTCTAACCTCTGTTCTCTGTAAGATTTTTCTGCACCCTAGTCTCCAACCTCTACTATCTTTAAAGATCCTTCTGCACTCCAGTTTCAAAACTCTGCTCTCTGTAACATTCCTTCTCCATCCCAGTCACCAACTTCTGTCCTCTGCAACAGTCTTGCTGCTCCTCAGTCTCCGATATCTGCTCTGTGTAACAGTCCTTCTGTACGGAAGTCTCCAAACTCTGCTCTCTGTAAGGGTCCTTCTACTCCTTAATTTCCAACCTATTATTTCTGTAACAGTCCTTCTCCACCTCAGTCTCCAAACTCTGCTCTCTGTAACACTCCTTCTACACCTCAGTTTCCAACCTGTCCTCTCTGTAACTTTCTTTCTGCACCCCAGTCTTCAACCTCTGCTCTCTTCTTTGGTACCTTTTAACCCCAGTCTTCAACCTTGTTCTCTACAACAGTCCTTCTGTACTGCAGTCTCAAACCTCTGTTCTCTGTAAGGGTCCTTTTGCAACCCAGTCTCCCACCTCTACTTTCTATATCAGTTCTTCTGCACCACAGTCTCCAAACTCTGCTCTCTGTAACCGTCATTCTGCACCTCACTCTGCAACCACTTATCTCTGAAACAGTCCTTCTGCAACCAGTCTTCAAACTCTGCTCTCTGCAAGATTCCTTCTGCACCCCAGTCTCTATCCTCTGCTCTCTGCAACAGTCCTTCTCCACCCCAGTCTCCAACCTCTGCTCTCTGTAAGGGGCCTTCTGCACCCCAGTCTCCAGACTCTGCTTTCTGTATCAGTTTTTCTGCACCCCAGTCTCCAACTTGATCTCTCTGGAATAGTCTTTCTGCATCTCATACTTTAACCTCTGATGTCTTCTACAGTCCTTCAGCGCCCAAATCTCCAACCTTTTCTCTCTGTCACAGTTCTTCTGCACCTCAGTTTCAAAACTCTGCTCTCTGTATGATCCTTCTGAAACCCAGTCTCCAACCTCTACTCTCTGCAATGGTCCTTCTGTAAACAAGTCTCCAACCTCTATTCTCTACAACAGTCATTCTGCACCCCAGTCTCCAAAGTCTGCTCTCTGTAAGAGTCTTTCAGTCTCCAACCTCTGTTCTCTGTAAGGGTCCTTCTGCACCCCAGTCTTAAACCTCTGCTTTCTGTATCAGTCCTTCTACACTGCAGTGTCTAAACACTGCTCTCTCCAACGATCCTTCTGCACCTCAGTCTCCAAACCTCTGCTCTCAGTAAGATTCTTTTGCAACCGAGTCTCCAATCTATGATCTCTGTAACTGTCCTTCTGCACCCCAGTCTCCAAGAACTGCTCTCTGTAAAAGGCCTGCTTCACCCCAGTCTCCAAACTCTGCTGTATGTAACAGGCCTTTTGCCCCCAGTCTCCAAACTCTTCTCTCTTCAATGATCCTTCTCCACCCCAGTCTCCAACCTCTGCAATCATCAACAGTCCTTCTGCACCCCAGTACTCAACCTATGCTCCCTGTAAGATCTTTCTGCACACCTGTCTCCAACCTCTGCTCTCTGTAACACTCCTCTGTACCCCAGTCTCCAACTTCTGCTCTCTGTAATGGTCCTTCTGCAATTTAGTCTCCAACATCTGCTCTCTGCAACACTCTTTCTGCACCCCAGTCTCCTAACTTTGCTCTCTGCAACTGTTTCTTTGCACCTCAGTCTCCAACCTGTGCTTTTGCACCACAGTCAGCAACCTCTGCTCTCTCTAACAATTTTTCTGAACACCAGTCTCCAAACTCTGCTCTCTGAAAAGATCCTTCTGCACACCAGTCTCCAAAGTCTGCTCTCTGTAACATTCCTTCTGCACCCCAGTCTTCAAAATCTGCTTTCTGTAACAGTCTTCTGCATCTGAGTCTCCATCCTCAGCTCTATGCAACAATATTTCTTCACCCAAGTCTCCAACGTCTGCTCTCTGAAAAAGTCCTTCTAAACCCTAGTTTCCAAATTCTGCTCTCTGTAACAGTCCTTCTACACCCCATTCTCCATACCCTGCTCACCCCAAGAATACTTATGCACCCCAGTGTCCATCCTATGCTCTCTGCAACTTTCCGTTTAAAACCCAGTATCCAGCATCTACTCTCTGCAACAGTTCTTCTCCACCCCAGTCTACAAACTGTGCTCTCTGTAACAGTCCTTCTGGACCCCAATCTCCAACCTCTACTCTCTGCAACAGTCCTTCTACAATCCAGTCTAAAACCTCTGCTCTCAGCAAAAGTTTTTCTGCACCCCAGTTTCCAACCTCTTCTTTCTGTAACAATCCTTCTGCACCTCAGTCTCCAACCTCTGCTCTTTGCAAGGGTCCTTCTGCACCTCAGTCTCCAACCTCTACTCTCTGTAACAGTGCTTCTGCACCTCAGTCTCAAAACTCTGCTCTCTGTAAGATACTTCTGCACCACAGTCTCCAAACTCTGCTCTGTAACAGGCCTTCTGCACCCCAGTCTCCAACCTCTGCTCTCTGTATCAGTCCATCTGCAACCCAGTATCCAACCTATGCTCTCAGCAATGATCCATCTGCACCCGAGTCTCCAACATTTGCTTTCTGCAACAATTCTTCTGTACCTCAGTCTAAAAATTCTGCTCTCTGCAACAATCCCTCTACACCCCAGTCTCTAACCTCTGCTCTCTGTAACAGTCTTTCTGAACGTCTGTCTCCTAATTCTGCTCTCTGTAAGACCCTTCTGAAACCCAGTCTGCAAACTCTGCTCTCTGTATCAGTCCTTCTGCACCCCAGTCTCCAACCTCTGCTCTCTGTAACAGGCCTTTTGCATCCAAGTCTGAAACCTCTGCTAGCTGCAATAGTCCTTGTGAACCCCAGTCTTCAACATCTGCTTCCTGCAACAGTTCTTCTGTACCTCAGTCTGAAAACTCTGCTCTCTGCAATAATCCATCTGTACCCCAGTCTAAAAACTCTGCTCTCTGTAACAGTCCTTTTGTAACTCAGTCTCCAATCACTGCTCTCTTAAACAGTCCTTCTACACCCAAGTCTTTATACTTTGATTGCGCCAACGGTCCTTCTGCACCCCAGTCTCCAAACTCTGTTCTCTACATCGGTTCTTCTGGAACCCAGACTCCAACCTCTGCTCTCTGTAACAGTCTTTCTGTACCACCGTCTCCAACCTCTGTTCTCTGTAAGGGTCCTTATTCACCCCAGTATCCAACCTCTGCTTTCTGTATCAGTCGTTTTGAACCACAGTCTCCAAACTCTGCCCTCTATAACCGTCCTTCTGCAACTCAGTCTGAAACCTCTGTAAGGGTACTTCTGCACCAGAGTCTAGAGCCTCTGCTTTCTGTGTCAGTCCTTCTGCAATTGAGTCTCTAATCTCTGCTGTGTGTAACTGTCCTTCTGCACCTTAGTCTCCAACCTCTGCTCTCTGCTACAGTCCTTCTGGACCCCAATCTCCAACCTCTACTGTCTGCAACAGTCCTTGTACATCCCAGTCTAAAACCTCTGCTCTCTGCATCAGTCCTTCTGAACCAATGTCTCCAACCTCTGCTCTCTGTAACAATCTTTCTGCACCTCAGTCTCCAACCTCTACTCTATGTAACAGTGCGTCTGAACCTCAGCCTCCAATCTTTGCTCTGTGTAAGATCCTTCTGAATCCCAGTCCCAAACTCTGCTCTCTGTAACAGTCCTTCATCACCCCAGTCTCCAAAATGTGCTCTCTGTAACAGGATTTCTGCACTGCAGTCTCCAAACTCTGCTCTCTCTATCAGTCCATCTGCACCCAAGTCTCCAAGGTCTGCTATCTGTAACTGTCTTTCTGCACACCAGTCTTTAACCTCTGCTCTCTGCAACAGTCCTTCTGCACCCCAGTCTCCAACGTCTGCTTTCTGCAACAGTCCTTCTGCACCCAAGTCCCCAACTTCTGCTCTCTGCAACATTCCTTTTGCACCCCAGTCTCCAAACTCTGCTCTCTGTAATGATCCTTCTGCACCCCAGTCTCAAAACTCTGCTCTCCACAACGATCCTTCTGCACCTCAGTGTACAACCTCTTCTCTCTGCAAAGATTTTTCGGCACCCCAGTCTCAAACCTCTGCTCGCTGCAATAATCCATCTGCACCCCAGTCTCCAACCTCTACTCTCTGTAACAGTTCTTCCTTACCTCAGTCTCCAATCTCTGCTCTATGTAACAGTCCTTTTCGCCCAAGTCTCCAAAATCTGCTCTCTGAAACAGTCCTTCGACAACCCAGTCTCCAACCTATGCTCTCTGTAACAGTCCTTCTACACCCGAGTCTCCATACTCTGCTTGCCCAAACGATTTTTCTGCACCCCAGTCTCCAACGTCTGCTCTCTGCAACAGTCCTTCTACACTCCAGTCTCTAACCTCTGCTCTCTGCAGCAGTCCTTCTATACCCCAGTCTCCATACACTTCTCGACCCAATGATCTGTCTGCACCCCAGTCTCCAACCTCTGTTCTCTATATCAGACATTCTGCACCCCAGTCTCCAACCTCATCTCTCTGTAACAGGCCTCCTGCATCCAAGTCTGAAACCTCTGCTAGCTTCAAGAGTCATTGTGAACCCCAGTCTTTAACATCTGCTTTCTAAAACAGTTCTTCGGTACCTCAGTCTGAAAACTCTGCTCTCTGCAATAATCCACCTGTACCCCAGTCTAAAAACTCTGCTCTCTGTAAAAGTCCTTTTGTAACTCAGTCTCCAATCACTGCTCTCTTCAACAGTCCTTCTACACCCAAATCTCCATACTCTGATCACCCCAACGGTCCTTCTGCACCCCAGTCTCCAAACTCTGTTCTCTACATCGGTTCTTCTGCAACCCAGACTCCAACCTCTGCTCTCTGTAAAAGTCTTTCTGTACCACAGTCTCCAACCTCTGTTCTCTGTAAGGGTCCTTATGCACCCCAGTATCCAACCTCTGCTTTCTGTATCAGTCGTTTTGAACCACAGTCTCCAAACTCTGCCCTCTGTAACCGTCCTTCTGCAACTCAGTCTGCAACCTCTGTAAGGGTACTTCTGCACCAGAGTCTAGAGCCTCTGCTTTCTGTGTCAGTCCTTCTGCAATTGAGTCTCTAATCTCTGCTGTGTGTAACTGTCCTTCTGCACCTTAGTCTCCAACCTCTGCTCTCTGCTACAGTCCTTCTGGACCCCAATCTCCAACCTCTACTGTCTGCAACAGTCCTTGTACATCCCAGTCTAAACCTCTGCTCTCTGCATCAGTCCTTCTGAACCCCTGTCTCCAACCTCTGCTCTCTGTAACAATCCTTCTGCACCTCAGTCTCCAACCTCTGCTCTCTAAAATGGTCCTTCTGCACCTCAGTCTCCAACCTCTACTCTATGTAACAGTGCTTCTGCACCTCAGTCTCCAATCTCTGTTCTCTGTAAGATCCTTCTGCAACCCAGTCCTCAAACTCTGCTCTTTGTAACAGTCCTTCATCACGCCAGTCTCCAAATTGTGCTCTCTGTAACAGGCCTTCTGCACTGCAGTCTCCAAACTCTGCTCTCTCTATCAGTCCATCTGCACCCAGGTCTCCAAGGTCTGCTATCTGTAACTGTCTTTCTGCACAACAGTCTTTAACCTCTGCTCTCTGCAACAGTCCTTCTGCACCCCAGTCTCCAACGTCTGCTTTCTGCAACAGTCCTTCTGCACCCAAGTCCCCAACCTCTGCTCTCTGCAACATTCCTTTTGCACCCCAGTCTCCAAATTCTGCTCTCTGTAATGATCCTTCTGCACCCCAGTCTCAAAACTCTGCTCTCCGCAATGATTCTTCTGCACCTCAGTGTCCAACCTCTTCTCTCTGCAAATATTTTTCGGCACCCCAGTCTCAAACCTCTGCTCGCAGCAATAATCCATCTGCACCCCAGTCTCCAACCTCTACTCTCTATAACAGTTCTTCTGTACCTCAGTCTCCAATCTCTGCTATATGCAACAGTCCTTCTGCACCCAAGTCTCCAACATCTGCTCTCTAAAACAGTCCTTCGACAACCCAGTCTCCAACCTATGCTCTCTGTAACAGTCTTTCTACACCCGAGTCTCCATACTCTGCTTGCCCAAACGATCCTTCTGCACCCCAGTCAACAACGTCTGCTCTCTGCAACAGTCCTTCTACACTCCAGTCTCCAACCTCTACTCTCTGCAGCAGTCCTTCTATACCCCAGTCTCCATACACTTCTCGACCCAACGATCCTTCTGCACCTCAGTGTCCAACCTCTTCTCTCTGCAAAGATTTTTCGGCACCCCAGTCTCAAACCTCTGCTCGCAGCAATAATCCATCTGCACCCCAGTCTCCAACCTCTACTCTCTATAACAGTTCTTCTGTACCTCAGTCTCCAATCTCTGCTCTATGCAACAGTCCTTCTGCGCCCAAGTCTCCAACATCTGCTCTCTGAAACAGTCCTTCGACAACCCAGTCTCCAACCTATGCTCTCTGTAACAGTCTTTCTACACCCGAGTCTCCATACTCTGCTTGCCCAAACGATCCTTCTGCACCCCAGTCTCCAACGTCTGCTCTCTGCAAAAGTCCTTCTACACTCCAGTCTCCAAACTCTACTCTCTGCAGCAGTCCTTCTATACCCCAGTCTCCATACACTGCTCGACCCAACGATCCGTCTGCACCCCAGTATCCAACCTCTGTTCTCTACATCAGTTCTTCTGCACCCTAGTCTCCAACCTTTTCTCTCAGTACCAGTCCTTCTGTACCGCAGTCTCCAACCTCTGTTATTAGTAAGGGTCCTTATGCACCCCAGTATCTAACCTCTGCTTTCTCTATCAGTCCTTGTGCACCACAGTCTCCAAACTCTTCCGTGTGTAAGAGTCCTTCTGCAACTCAGTCTGCAACCTCTGCTCTCTTCAACAGTCCTTGTGCACCCCAGTCTCCATCCTATGCTCTCTGCAACATTCCTTCTGCATCCCAGTCTCCAACATCTGCTATCTGCAACAGTCATTCTCCACCCCAGTTTCCAAACTCTGCTCTCTGTAAGAGACCTTCTGTACTGCATTCTCGAAACTCTGCTCTCTGTACGGATACTTCTGCACCCGAATCTCCAAACTCTGCTTTCTGTATCAGTCCTTCTGCACTCCTGTCTCCAACCTCTGCTCTGTGTAATTGTCCTTCTGCACTTTAGTCTCTAACGTCTGCTCTCTGCTACAGTTTTTCTGGACCCCAGTCTCCATCATCTACTCTGCAACAGTTCTTCTGCACCCCAGTCATCAACCTCTGCTCTTTGTAAGAGTCTTCTGTACTAAAGACTCCAACATCTGCGCTCTCTAATGGTCCTCCTGTACCCCAGTATTCAACCTCTGCTTCTTGAATCATTTCTTCTGCACTTCTGTTTCAATCCTCTGCTCTCTGCAACTGTTCCTTCTGCACCCTAATCTCCAACTTCTGCTCTATGCACAAGTCCTTCTGCACCCCAGTATCCAACCTCTGCTCTCTAACAATCCTTCTGCACCGCAGTCTTCAAATTCTGCTCTCTGCAGAAGTCCTTCTTCACCCCAGTCTCCAACCTCTGCTCGCTGTAATATGCTTCTGTACCCCAGTCTCTAAACTCGATTCTCTGTAACAGTTCTTCTGCACCGAAGTCTCCAAACCCTGCTCTCTGTTACAATCCTTCTGCACCTCAGTCTCCAACCTCTGCTCTCTGCAATGGTCCTTCTGTACCCCTGTCTTAAACCTCTGTTCTTGCAACAGTCCTTCTGCTCCCCAGTCTCCAATCTCTGCTCTCTGTAAAAGTCCTTTTGTACCCCAGTCTCCAATCTGTGCTCTCTGTAACGGTCCTTCTGCACCCCAGTCTTCAACCTCTGCTTTCTGTATCAGTGCTGCACCCAAGTCTACAACCTCTGCTCTCTGTAAGAGTCCTTCTGAACCTCAGTCTCTATCCTTGCTCTCTGCAACAGTCCTTTTGAAACCCAGTCTCCAACCACTGCTCTCTGCAACAATCCTTCTGCACCCCAGTCTCCAATGTCTGCTCTCTACAACAGTCCTTCTGCATCTCAGTCTCCAACCTCTGCTTTCTGTGAGATCCTTCTGCACCCCAGTCTCCAACCTCTGCTATCTTAAATGTTCTATCGGCACCTGAGTCGCCAACCTCTGCTCTCTATAATGGTCCTTCTGCAACCCAGTCTCAAAACTCTGCATTCTGTATCAGTCCTTCTACACCTCAGTCTCCAACCTCTGCTCTCTTTAGCAGTCCTTCTGCACCTCAGTCTTCAACCTCTGCTCTCTGCAATTGTCCTTATGCAGTTCAGTCTTCAAACTCAAATCTCTGTGACAGTTATTCTGCATCTCAGTCTCCAAACACTGCTCTCTGTAAGATCCTTTTGCAAACCAATCTCCAAACTCTGCTCTCTGTAACAGTCCTTCTGCACCACTTCTCCAAACTCTGCTCTCTGTAACAGGCTTTCTGCACCCCAGTCTCCAACATCTACTCTCAGGAACAGTCTATATGCACACAAGTCTCCAACTTCTGCTCTCTGCCACAGTCATTATGAACCCCAGTCTCCAACATCTGCTCTCTACATTAGTCTTTCTGCACCTCAGTCTGAAAACTCTGCTCTCTGCCACGATCCTTCTGCACCCAGGTCTTCAACCTGTGTTCTCTGCAACAGTCTTTCTGCACCGCAATCTCCAAACTCTGCTCTCTGTAACAGTCCTTTTGTACCGCAGTCTCCAACCTCTCTTCTCTGTAATGGTCCTTCTGAACCCCAGTCTCAAAACTCTGCTTTCTGTATCAGTACTTCTGAACCACAGTCTTCAAACTCTCCTCTATGCAACAGTCTTTCTGCAACCCAGTCTCCAACCTCTGATGTCTGCAAGAATCATTCTGCACCCCAGTCTCCAACATCTGTTTTCTGTATCAGTCCTGGACCACAGTCTAAAACATATGCTCTCTGTAACAGTCCTTCTGCACCTCAGTCTCCAACCTCTGCTCTCCGCAAGAGTCCTTCTGCACCCCAGTGTCCAACCTCTGCTCTCTACAACAATCCTTCTGCACTCCAGTCTTCAACGTTTGCTGCCTATCACAGTCCTCCTGCATCTCAGACTCCAACCTCTGCTCACTGTAAGATTCTTCTGCACCCCAGTCTCCAACCTCTGCTCTCTTCAACGGTCCTTCTGCACCCTAGTCTCTAACCTCTGTCTCTGCATCAGTCCTTCTGCACCATAGTCTCCAACTCTACTCTCTGCAACAGTTCTTTTCCATCCCAGTGTCAAACCTCTGCTCTCTATAACAGTCCTTCTGCACTGCAGTCTCCAACCACTGCTCTCTATAAGAGTCCCTCTGGATCCCAATCTCCTACATTTCCTAACTGCAACAGTCCTTATACACCCCAGTCAAAAACCTCTGCTCTCTGCAACAGTCCTTCTGCACCCCAGTCTTCAAACTCTGCTCTCTGCTACGATCCTGCTGCAACTCAGTCTCCAAACTCTACACTTTGTAACAGTGCTTCTGCACCTCAGTGTCCAACCTCTGCTCTCTGTAAGATCCTTCTGCAACCCAATCGTTAAACTCTGCTCTCTGTAACAGTCCTCGTGCACCCCAGTCTCAAAGCTCTGCTCTCTTTAACAGGCTTTCTTCACCCAAGTCTCCAAACTCTGCTCTCTGTATCTGTCCTTCTGGACCCCAGTCTCCAACCTCTGCTCTCTGTAACAATTAATCTGCACCCTGTCTCCAACCTATGCTCGCTGCAACAGTCCATGTGCACCCAGTCTCCAACATCTGCTCTCCTCAACAGAACTTCTGTACCTCTTTCTGAAAACTCTGCTCTCTGCAACAATCCTTCTGCACCCCAGTCTCCAAACTCTGCTCTCTATAACAGTCCTTCTGTACATCAGTCTCCAACCTCTGCTTTCTGTAAGACCCTTTTAAACTCAGTCTGCAAACTCTGCTCACTTAAACACTCCTTCTGCACCCCAGTCACCAATCTCTGCTTACTTTAACACTCCACCTCTGCTCTCTGCAAGAGGCATTCTTCACCCCAATCACCAACAGCTACTCTCTGTAATGATGCTTGTGCACCCCAGTCTCCAACCACTTGTCTCTCCAACACTCCTTCTGCACCCCAGTCTCCAACCTCTGCTCTGTGTAAGATTTTTCTGTACACAAGTCTCCAACCTCTGCTCTCTGTAACATTCCTTCTGCACCTCAGTCTCCAATCTATGCTCTCTGTATCAGTCCTTCTGCACCCCTGTTTCCAAACTCTGCTCTCTAAAAAAGTCCTTATGCACCTCAGTCTTCAACAACTGATTAC
Source organism: Ictidomys tridecemlineatus (assembly GCF_052094955.1). NCBI lineage: Eukaryota > Metazoa > Chordata > Mammalia > Rodentia > Sciuridae > Ictidomys > Ictidomys tridecemlineatus. The sequence goes on along the minus strand of NW_027521648.1, from coordinate 16,524 downwards.
TGAAAAAGTCCTTCTACACCCCAGTCTCCAAACTCTGCTCTCTGGAACAGTCCTTTTATTCCCCAGTCTCAATAATCTGCTCTCTGCAACAATCCTTCTGCACCCCAGTCTCCAACATCTGCTCTGCAACAGTCTCTCTACAACCCGGTCTCCAACCTCTGCTCTCTGGAAGAACCTTCTGTACCCCAGTTTCCAAATTCTGCTCTCTGAAACATTCCTTCTCACCCCAGTCTCTAAACTCTGCTCTCTGCAATGGTCCCTCTGCACCCCAGTCTCCAACCTTATTCTCAACAACAGTTTCTCCGTACCACAGTCTTCAACCACTGTTATCTGTAAGGGTCCTTCTTCACCCCAGTCCCCAAACTCTGCCTTCTGTATCAGTGCATCTGCACCACAGCCTCCACACTCTGCTCTCTATAACAGTCCGTATGCACCTCACTTTGCAACCTCTGCTCTCTGCAACAATCCTTCTTCACTCCAGTTCTTAACCTCTGCTCTCTGTAACAGTCCTTCTCTACTGCAGTCTCCAACCTCTGCTCTCTGTAACGGTCCTTCTGCACCCATGTCTCTAAACTCTGCTTTCTGTATCAGTCCTTCTGCACCCCAGTCTCCAAACTCTGCTATCTGCAACAGTCTGCTGCACCTAAGTCTCCAAATTCTACTCTCTGCAAAAGTCCTTCTGCACCCATGTTTCCAGCACCTGCTCCCTGAAACAGTCCTTTTTCACCCCAGTTTCCAACCTCTGCTATCTGCAACAGTCCTTCTGCACCCCAGTCTCCAAACAATGCTCTCTGTAATAGTCCTTCTGCACCTCAGTCTCCGAATTCTGCTCTCGGCAACAGTCCTTCTGCACCCAAGTCTCCAACCAATGCTCTCTGCAACAGTCCTTATACACCCCAGTCTTCAACCTCTGCTCTTTGTAACAGTCCTTCTGCACACCAGTCTCCAACCTCTGCTCTCTGTAACCGTCCTTCTGCACCATATTCTCTAACCTCTGCTCTTTGTTACAGTCTTTGTATACCGCAGTCTCCATCCTCTGCTCTCTTTAACGATCTCTGTGCACCCCAATTTCCAACCTTTGTTTCTATAATAATCCTTCTGCACCTCAGTCACCAAACTCTGTTCTCTGTAACCGTCCTTCTGAAACTCAGTCTCCATCTTCTGCTCTCTGTAACAGTCCTTCTGCATCTCAGGCTGAAACCTCTATTCTCTGCACTATCCTTCTGCATTCCATTCTCCAACCACTGCTCTCTGTATCAGTCTTCCTGCAGCTCAGTCACCAACCTCTGCTCTCTGTAAGACCTTTCTGCAACCCAGACTCAAAACTCTGCTCTATAAAACAGTCCTTTTGCAACCCAGCCTCAAAATTCTGCTCTCTATAACAGTCCTTCTGCATCCCAGTCTCCAACCTCTGCTCTCTGAAGCAAGCATTCTGCACCTCAGTCTCCAAACTCTGCTCTATGAAACAGTCCTTCTGCACGCCAGTCTCCAACTTATGTTTTCTTTAAGGGTCCTTCTGCACCCCAGGCTCCCACCTCAGCTTTCTGTATCATAATTCTTCACCCCAATCTTCAACGTCTTCTCTGTGTAACAGTCCTTCTGCATCTCAGTCTCCAAACTCTGCTCTCTCCAACAGTCCTTCTGCACCCCAGTCTCCAACCTCTGCTTTCTGAAACATTCCTTCTACACCCCAGTCTTTAACCTGTTCTCTTTGTAACAGCCCTTCTGCAGCCAAGTCTCCACCTCTGCTCTCTGCAACGATTCTTCTGCAACTCTGTCTCCATCTTCTGCTGTCTTCAATGATCCTTCTGCACCTCACTATTCAAACTCTGCTCTCTGTAACAGTTTTTGTGCACCTCAGTATCCAACCTCTGCTCTCTGCAACCGTCCTTCTGCACCCAAGTCTCCAACCTCTGCTCTCTGCAATGATCCTTCTGCACCCCAGTCTCCAACGTCTTCTCTCCTTAACACTCCTTCTGCACCCCAGTCTCCAACCTTTGTTCTCTGTAAGGTACTTCTGCACTCCAGTTTTCAAACTCTGCTCTATGTAACATTTCTTCTCCAACCCAGTCTCCAACCTCTGCTTTCTTCAAAAGTCCTGCAGCAACCAAGTCTTCAACCTCTGTTCCCTGAAACAGTAATACTGCTCCCCAATTTCCAATCTCTACTCTCTGTAACAGTACTTCTTTACCGCAGTCTCCAACTTTTGAACTCTGTAATAGTCCTTCTGCACCCTAGTCTCCAACCTCTGCTTTCTGTATCAGTACTTCTACACTACAGTCTCCAAACTCTGCTCTCTTTTACAGTATTCTGCACCTCAGTCTCCAAACTCTGCTTTCTGTAAGATCATTCTGCAACCAAGTCTCCAAACTCTGCTCTCTGTAACAGTCCTTCTGCACACCAGTCTCCAACCTCTGCTCTCTGTAACGATCCTGTTTCACCCCAGTTTCCAACTTCTGCTTTTTGCAACAGTCATTCTGAACCCCAGTCTCCAACATCTGCTCTCTGCAACAGTCTTTCTGCACCTCAGTCTGAAAACTCTGCTCTCTGCAATGATCCTTGTGCACCCCAGTCTTCAAACTCTGCTTTCTGTAACAGTCCTTCTGCACCTCAGTCTCCAACTTCTGCTCTCTACAACAGTTCTTCTGCACCCCAGTCTTTAACATCTACTCTCTGAAACAGTCCTTCTACACCCCTGTCCAAATGCAGAAGAATGAGACCTGAACTATCGCTTACCCTGCAAAAAATCAACTCAAAATGCATTAAAGACCCAGGCACTAGACCAGAAATTATGCAGTTTCTAGGTAAAAACAAAGTCAATACTCCAACCTACAGGCAGAGGCAATGACTTTCTCAATAGGATGCCAAAGCTCAGGAGATAATACCAAAAGTTAGCTAATAGGACGGCATCAAATTAAGAAGGTTCTGCACAGCAAAAGACAATTAGAATATGAAGAGAGAACCTACGAAAAGGGAGAAAATCTTTATGAGGTGCTCGTCTCAAAGAGGATGAATATTCAGAATATTAATAAAGAACTCAAAAGACTTAACATCAAACCCACAATTATTAAATAACCCAATTATCAAATAACCCAATTACCAAATGGGAAACTAAATGAACTAAATAGATATGTCTTAGAAGAAAATATGTGAGTGGCTAAAAAATATATGAAAATACTTGCAAGTCAAGACTACCCTGAGATTTCATCTCACTTCAGTGACAAAGGAAACCACCAAAAATACAAACAGAAACCAGTGTGACAAGGAGAGAATTGTACAGAAAGGAGCACTCTCACCCTGTTGGTGGGCATATAAATCAGCACAACCACCACGCAAATCGGGATGGAGGCTCCTCAGGAGTAGCCATGGACCACCCTGTGACCCAGCTCTACCTATGCTTGGTATTTATCACAGCGGATCGAAGTCATTATACTATAATGACACATACATGCCCATGAACCAGCCGAGGTGATATCAGTGGACGAATGGATAAAGAACATCTGGTATATGCACACTGAAATTTCATTCAGCCATAAAGAAGAACGAAATTATGTCATGCTGGAAGATGGATGGATCTTCAGAACATTAAGGGAATTAAGCAACTCAGAAAGTTAAGGGCCGTATGTTTTTTCTCTGTTAAAGCTAAAGGGGGAAAAGAAAGGAAAGTTGGGAAGGGAGTCTCATCATGAAAGTTGAAGGAAGATCAGTAGAGTAAAGGCACCAGGGGAGGAGGTGAGGAAAAGGGAAATATTGGAATGATATTGGCCAAATTTCACGGTTATTTTGTGTGCATGTTCAAATATGTGTCAGTAAATCCCACCATTTTGGACTACTACAATGCACCAATGAAGTGTGAAAAGAAGAGTTTCACATTAAATGGGACAGGCACTATTCTAGGAGGGTGCCCATTTTTCCCATCTATAAATAACACGAACATTTACCACTGTCAAAAATCTCTACAGATTCAAATGTTCTGATCACTGCTCCACCACATGGCCTCTTCTACTTCAGGGTCCCCTTATTCTCACTGAAATCAGGGAGCCCGTTTCAATGATGCCATCTGTTAATGTCTTCCCAGGCTGCCGAGGACAGCGGTTGCGGGTTTCACAAGGATCTGGTGCTGCCTTCTGAACGCATGTCCACGAGGCCTTTGCGAAGTCTGGTGCTCCAGGCCCTCCTCCATATCCAGCTGTGAGGCCAGGGAAGGGGTCACATAACACGCCATCCAACACCTTATTTATTTCTGATCACCATCTTCTCCATTATTCCAGGATCATATTGGTCATTGAACTTAAGCAAACACTGAGTCCAGATTTCAGTCCATCAACCAAAGAGAGTCTAATAGCCACTCCCCGTGGCTCAGGAAAATCCTTGGCCCTAACATTTCTGGTGATTACGTCCCTGTGACTGCAGTCAAGATGATCCAGCAATATGTCCTGACTTCTTTGGTCTAGAAGACTCAAACAAATTCTCTTATATATTCTTTTTTTTTTTAATTGATTGTTCAAAACATTACAGAGCTCAAGACATATCATCTTTCATACATTCGACTCAATTGGGTTTTGAACTCCCCAAATACATAATACAGACTCACTTCTGTTACATACTCACATTTTTACATAATGGTATATTAGTGACTGTTGTATTCTGCTACCTTTCCTATCCCCTACTATCCCCCCTCCCCTCCCCTCCCCTCCCATCTTCCCTCTCTACCTCCTCTGCTGTTGTTCAATTCTCTCCTGCATTCAAGATGATCCAGCAGTATGTCCTGACTTCTTTGGTCTAGAAGACTCAAACAAATTCTCTTATATATTCTTAAGGCTCCTATTAACAAAATAAAGTAAAATATTTACCTTTTATTTCGGTGTGACCCTTATGCTCTCCTGGGCTATATTTTATACTCTTAACTGAGGCGTTCTAGGATCAGACCCAAATTAAGAGTCTGGTGACAATGTGGGATGATGGATGAGCATCTTAAAGACAAGTGGGCTGGGGATGTGGCTCAAGCAGTAGTAGGCTTGCCTGGCACGCATACGGCCCAGGTACCATCCTCAGCACCACATACCAAGAAAGATGTTGTGTCCGCCGAGAACTAGAAAATGAATATTAAAAATTCTCTCTCTCTCTCTCTCTCTCTCTCTCTCTCTCTCTCTCTCTCTCTCTCTCTCTCTCTCTCCCCCCTCTCCTCTCCTCTCCTCTCCTCTCTCACTCTCTCTTAAAAAAAAAAAAAGACAACTGCCCAGGTAGACTCATCATAGATTCTTCAATTTAGGGAAAGCTAGTCTCCTCGGGGGAGGAGGGGCTGCTTATGACAGCAAAGAGGGTTAATGGAGATTTCAGGGTTCAAGGCTCTGAGATTTGCCTAATTCCACTGGTATTTTGCCATTCTAATTAACAGGGTCTCAATCATTCTCCCATTAATGTCCTAATTGACATAAGAGAGACCTGAAGAAATTGTGGATTTATAATTTTCTTTGTACTTCTGAAATTTGGAGAATTGGATGTTTTATTCTGATATTAACCTCTATCAGTTTCCAGAGAGAAAATATTTCTGATGATCTGAAACTGACTTGAAGGAGGAATATAATGCTTGAACCTATCATTTTCTTTCTGTAAGTCTCCCACTCCAGTCAGTAACAGCATTCTGTAGTCATGTTGTAATGTTCATTCCCACGCTGAAGGTCGATGGTGTTATTCCAAAGCTCAGTTTTCCATAAACATTTGATTTCAGGCTCCGATAACTTAAAGTCTCTGTTGGGTCATTGCACACCATGAATTATCAGGTCTCCTTTCCCATGGGCTGTGACATCATCAACATATTCAATACCCTCAGGTCAGAAATCCAACCTACCTTCTCAGATATGTTATCTAGAACCATCTCTGATGTAAACCACTATTGTGGTCAGTGCCACCATGGTCAGGTAGAGATGAAGGAAACGAGGTTTTCTTACTTTCTGTCCCTCTGTTGTGGGGAGAACACAGAAGGACAGAGATGGTGCTGAACACCCACACAAGGTGTCCGACACACTTGAACCTGAAAGCGGGAAAAGGGTGTTTGTGAAAAGAGAGGAGAGAAAGGAGTCTCAGAGATTTTAAAAGCGGGAGTTGGAGTTGAAGCTCCAGATACAGACTCTCTAACCAGGTGCCTACAAGTCCCTGGGAGGCATCTTTTTTCAGATGACTGTATACACCAGTTTGAAGATTGGTCTAGACTTTGATCGTGCAAAGGGATGCACACCCTCCAGCCAGCTTCCTCAGGGCACTCTGGACCTCGTTGCTTCTCAGGCTGTGAATGACGGGGCTAAACAGGGGGCTCACCACACAGAAGAGCACAGAGACCAGGGTGTCCATGTCCAGCCTTCTCTGGGCATGTCATAGTGGAAGTTTGCTGTTCCATTGAAGACCATCACGACAGTGAGGGGGGATGCAAAGGTGGAGAAGGCCTTCCTCCTGCCCTAGGAAGAGGGAATCCCCAGGATGGCTGCCATGATAAGTGCGTAGGAGCCTGCAGTTAAGAGGCAGGGTCTCAGGCCCATTGTGGCACTGACAAGGTGGAGCACAGACTCGTTGACAGAGGTGTCTGAGCAGGAGAGCTTCAGGAGCAATGGGGTGTCACAGAGAAAGTGGCTGACCTGCTGGGGCCCAAACAGAGTGAGTGTGATGGCCAGCACCGTGTGTGTCGCCAAATTCACCAGCCCACACAGCCAGGACCCAGTCACCAGGCCAACACAGACCTTCACACTCATGATGGCTGGGTACTGAGGAGGATGGCAGGTGGCCACACAGCAGTCATACTGGCCACACAGCCAGTAAGACGCCTTCTGTGCCAGCACTTGTCACCAAGAAGTAGATCTGGGAAAGGCAGCCCTCATAACAAATGGCCTTCTTCTCCCAGAAGAAGATCACCAGCAGTACTGGGAGGGTGGTGGATGTGTAGCAGACGTCCAAGAAGCTCAAATTGCTGAGGAAAAAGGACATTGGAGTGTGGAGAGCAGGACTGACCCTGGTGGCCACTATTATGAGCATGTTCCCCAGGAGAGTGGTCAGGTAAATGACCAGAAAGAGCAGAAAGAACCAGCCCTGTATGTTGGAGTGGTTGGAAAATCCCAAGATTATGAATTCAGTGAAAAATGATTGATTGCTCATTTCCAATGGTATCATAGCTACAAACAGAGAAAAAGAGACCATGAGGAGAATGGACTGAGAGCACCCCAAACAGGCTTGTTAATCTGCAGCAACATGGCAAATAATATTGTATACAGAGATGCCTGGACTTTGGAAAGAGACGTATAGGAGTGACTTTAGATAGAACATAACTTCTCACAGACTTTTGCATGAGTGCTCTTTTGTAAGAATAAATGGAGACTTTGTCAAAATGCACAACCAGCTATCAACCCCTGTGTCTCATTGAATCTGCAGTATCTCCCTCCTAACACTGTGCTTCACTGTGATAAATTCTTTTTTGTATGTCTGTTATTTCAAGTAATAAGTTTTCATTGTGGAAAAATGAAGAAAATGCAGAAAGTTATTCAGAAGAATAGAACAGTTAACAACATCAAAGCTCTCTTTGCATTCATCCCATTCTAACTCTATCTATCTTTAAAATATTCAAAGCAAAATTTCCCAATATTGTTGTACTCTATTTAGTTGTTTGCCTTGTAATCTTTATTTCCTAACATGAAATTAAGTTAATATCTCCTTTTTTATTGTACATAGAAACCTTCCATTCCATTTACTATCATAAATATTGGAATAGAAGCTTTCATACATATGTATCTGTGATCATCTCTGATTATTTCCTAAAAGTAAAATTATAAGTCACCTGCTTTTAAATACATTAATCTATTTTTTTCAGTAGAAACTTTTAATTTTTAAGTTTTATAAGATACAAGAAATTTTGACAAATTATATATACTTAGGTATTTTTCTTCTTTTGTATTATAAGATTTACCTCACCAAACATTACATTTCCTGAAAAAAAAAATGATTCATACAATTACTGATTTTCTATCATGTTACCCATGCTAATTGGTGATCCATTATTTTCAACTAAAATTTCTGTTCCTTTTTCAATCTTAAATAAAAAATATCATAGTAAAACAGTAGGCTCTTGGTCCAGATAGATGTGGATTGAGATAATATAAGCTATGTGTCTGGCACATTACATTTACTCAATGCCTTTTATCAAGTTAGAAAATGTCTATCCATTTTTTACTAGTAGTTTTTTTTTTTTGGTGTATGTGTGCTGGGTTTTGAATTCAGAGCCTTATGCATACTAAGCATGCACTCTACCACTGGACTTTACCCCTACTTTAGTTATAGTTTTTATCATAAATAGATATTGAATTTTTTTATTTTCTTTGCATCTATTGAAATGATATATATATTTTTTTCTTATTTAGTCTGTTACTATGGAAATTCGGTTGATTGACATTTTTAATATTGAACCAGCCTGGCATTCTGGCATTGATCTCAATTAACTGTAATGTTATTCTTATCCTATATGGATGAGTTCAGTTTGTTAATATTGTTCCCTGCTTGCTTTTTTGTATTCTATTTTCACTGTTCTCCAGAGATAATCTATTTCTTGAAGAATTCTCAGCTGTATTCTACTGTTATTTTTAGTCAATGCATGTTAGTGGACTAGTGGGAAACAGAGAAGGGATTTCTGATATTTCCAGGAAGCCCTGCCTTAGGTACTGTAAACTCAGTCACAGGGATATGGCCTTCACAGTGACCCACTTTCTAGCAATATGGCTGAGCCTAATTCTTATTCCTCCCGACGTTAGATATTTCGGCCTGTTCCTTTCCATAGCTGCAAAGGTTTTCCTTTGAGTGTCCTAATGTAACAGTTTCTGTAACTTTTGCCCCTAAAGATTACACCTTTGTTCTATGCAAAATATCAGGAAATGGGTCTGGGAGGAGTTTTGGCTTCTGTTTCTGCTCTTTGTCCCTCCACCTATCCAACAAATGATACTGTTAAAGACACTTTCACAGAATACTTCCCTATCTCCCTGGAAGCCTTTGGTGGAATCCATGGAGAAAAAGAAAAAATACAAACATCTTATGTCTATAGCCCTCTGGGTCTTTATGCTCTTAAACCAGTCTATACTTAGTCTTTAGCAATCCATTAACTATTTTTAATTTGAGTTTTTTTTTATAAATAAACTTCTATGTATCTAGTGGGTTCTCCCATAGTTAAAAAAAATGCCTGGATTAATTTGTTTGCTTATCTCTCCCCAGACTTCGGTTAATTGTTTTTTTTATAATTTTCATCCCTTATAAAGTCAAGGAAAGTCATTAATTTGCATTTTCTTCTGCTCTTTTTGGTTATTATAATGATGAAAACAACATGCTTTCTAGCTATTTCGATAGATACTCAAGGTGAAATTTGAGTCTATACACTTACTTTTCAAAAATATATAGTAATTTCTAATTTAGTTAAATATGTAGTTATTCTATTCAAAACAATCCCATTCCTAGCATATTTCCAAGGAAATTAATGCACAGTTCACAAAAATTCTTTTGTAAAAATTCATAATAACTCAAACAAATATTATGCCTTCAGCAGAAGGACAGAAGACAAATCACGGTTTACCATGCAGTGGAATAATTCAGTTATTTAGAAACACAAATACTGGAACATTAATAACATTGACAAATCTAAAAAAAATTTTCTGGGTGAACGAAGCCAGATACAAAATATATACTGTATGTTTCCTTTAAATAAAGTTCAAAAATTAGCAAAACAGCTATAATCGTCAAGTAATAATGGTGGTCTTTTTTTTTTTTTTTTGGCGCTCAGGGGTAATATCAGTTGAAGCATGAAGGAATTTTCTAAAGTGATGGAAATGTTTTATATCCTGATTTTTGGTAGTTCATATATATGTAAAATATTATAAACCTGTACACTTTAGATCTGTGCATTCTTTGAGTACAAATTATAGTTCAATTTTTAAAAATAGCCTTATTTTAAAAATAAGTAATTAATGGGGAAGAGTGGTACCTGTCTGTAATCCCAGGTACTTGGGAGACTAAAGCAGGAGGATCATAAATTTGAAACTCTGCAAGGCCCCCCACCCCAAATAATTGAAAGGGCTGGAGATATAGCTTCATGGTAGAGTGCCACTGGGTTCAATCCCCAGTACTGCAGTAAGTAAGTAAGTAAGTAAGTAAGTAAGTAAGTAAGTAAATTGATAAATAGAAGTGAAAGCATTTTTTCAAGATGATTTTTAACTCAGGATTGGTTGGAACCACATCTAAATATTTTTTTAGGTCTCTAAGAGGTTAAGTATTTTCTCCCATTTTTTGCATTTATCTACTTCTTTTTTACCACAGTGATAGTCCAGGACATATCACATTTTACAAGTGACATCAGTTGTTTCCTGATCACGATCTGTTTGAAGCAGTGAATGTGATTGGTGGGTGCATTCTGTCTGTATCACAAATACAAAGCGTTGCTCACCATGATGGAAGAGCGTGTGCGTGTGTGTGTGTGTGTGTGTGTGTGTGTGTGTGTGTGTGTGTGTTATTGATTGTGGGATTGAGAACACTGTCTTATAGTTAGTGGGATGGCATTTGGCATCTCAGGCAACATTGATGGCAGAAATCTCAAAGAATATAGCAGGAATCTGCCATCTAAGGCTCAGCAAGCTCAGAACACTTGGTTATCCTAATTGCTATAAATAAAAAGATCCTCACTATTGAACTTCTCTGGGAGCTGCATCACACTGGGGCGGGAGAAGGGAGCCCATTTCCATAGAGATGTACCCTGTTTCTATGGAGACTCCAGCTAGGCTTCAAGGAGCTGGTGGGATAGTACCAGTGGATGCTGCCAAGCCCTGGGTCAATCTGAGGAGTTTGCTACTTTAGGAGAGGTGGCAGGGTATCAGCCTATGTGGCCGGGACTAGGCTCTGTGAAGCTGTGTAAGGCCTGATTTCTAAGCAAGGTACTTGTCAATAGAAACCTCGGAAAACGTCCCACCCCCCACCATGCCATGGGCCACCAGAGAGCCCAGGTGTGTCTCTGGAAGCCAGGCTTGGGTATGAGCATGGACATCAATGATTGCAGAGTATTAACAATAAGGGACCATAAATCTCTTTCAGGTGAGTGCAGACTGAAAACAGGGACATCTGGAGGGAGAATAACTTGGTTTTAGATAATCATCAGATCTCTAGGTCTAGAACACGCAGATAGACCCACTCATGGAATTGTGCATGTGAGTCCAAGGAGCAGGGGTCGATAACTGTGAAACCTGGTTCCCCAGGTTTTAGACACACCTGTTTAGTTCAAAAGAGTGATCTGAGTGCTAAAACAAGATCAAAATGAAGTGGTCTGTATCGGAAGACCTGTTGTGTTGAAGGTGGGAGAAAATCTCTGAAGCCCTCATGGAGAAGGATATGGAGAACTTTAAAGTCCTAGTTGAAGAGGACACGGTAAAGACAACAAATCAGTTTGGGCAGGCTGGCTAGCTGGTGGGATCACTCAGGAAAACAGGAATATGTGAGGAATAGCAGATGTAGAGGAGGCTTTGTTGGATTTGATTTGAGTAATGTTGAATGTGAGTTATCTGTGGAATAATCACCTGAAAATTTACAAAGCAGAGTCATCATCTGCAGAAGCAGTCGATATTGCCTTCAGTGTTTTCCAATGTAGAGTTTTTCTCATTTTACATCAATCTTGATCTATGTGTTCGGAAAGGCAGAAGTTAACAATTCCTGTACAATGCTGAAATTATCAGAGCCAGAGGAAAATAGAGGAAAGAAGTTGATGAAGTGGGGTTGGACTGCCTATCTTAAGTATACAGGGAAAATCAGTGGAGTAGAAGGAGAATGAGAGGGCGTAGAGGTTTGTGAAGGGAGGGATTGTGAAAGGTCTTTACGCAGATCATGTTATGTGCACATGGAAGTCTACCACAGGGAACTGCACCTGTATGTATATGTAGAAAGCACCAGTCAGAAATTAACAGATAAATGACCCAAAGAAAGATCAGTAGAGAAAGGAGAATGGGAGCGGGAAGGGGAGGGATATGGGGGGTTGGGACTGAATGGACTAAATCAGATTCCATGCACGTAGGATCTTTTTCTAATAAACCCAACTTCTATGTATAACTATTATGCTCTAATTTAAGAAGATGACATGATCCTATCAGCAAAGAGTGAGATTTGAATTCTTCTTGACCTATTTGTATACCTTTAATTTTTTTCTTTTGTCCAATGGCTCTGTCAATTTCAAGGATGAAGTTGAATAGAAGTATTGAAAAAGGGGGCACCCTGTCTGCTTCCAGTTTTTCGAGTGAATGCTTTCAACCTTTCTCCACTTAGAATGATGCTGCCTTGGGTTTAGCATAGATAGCATTTACAATGCTTTTACAAAGTTCCTTCTGTCCCTAGTGTTTCTACTCATTTGACAGGTAGGGGTGCTATATTTTGTTAAATGCTTTTTCTGCATCTATTGAGATGATCAATAAACTTACATCTCTCTTAAATAAACTTAATCTCTCCCCTTTGGCTAAACATTCAGATAATATCAAATCCTATATATATTTAAATGAACATTTTCCTACATAAACATATAGACCGTTTTGAATTATCTCTTCAGAATAAAATTTAAATCTGACATAAAAAAATTTGTTGTGCAGTTTCTACTTAAAACTAGCTCATGGGAGACATTATATTAAGTGAAATAAGCCAGACACATAAAGAGAAATAGCAGTTTTTCACTTCTTTGTGGAAGCTAAAAAGTTGATCTCAGAGAAGCAGGGAGTAGAGCGGAGGTTATTGGAGCCTGGGAGAGAATCACAAAAATCATTGTGAGTCTGATTTCTCAAAGACGCATGTGAAGGACTGCCTGAAACATGCCCTCTGAGTGTGGTCTTTAAAAAAAAATAAGAGTGGACTTCTAACAGGGTCCTCAGAAAATCTCTCTTCTCTCCTCAGTGGGCAGCAGGAGGTCCATGGGTCTGGCTGCCTCGGAGCTAGCTGGGTGTGCAAACGGGCAGGACCTGGACGGCTGGAGAATCTCAATAATCACTAGTAGACCGCATTCTAGGTGAGGGCAGGCTGGAAACAGGCCATCAGAAGGAAATGGCTTGAGCTCTGAAAATGACAGAATCTGTGGATTTAGGAAACGGTTGTGGGTCCAATCCACTTATAACACCTACTCCCTGGGTCAGTCCACGGTTGCCACAGTTACCACAGGCCTGACCAGAAAAACCTGGAGGGGAAGATGCACTCTGGCCTCTTGGGTTGGAGGTTTGTTCTGGGGCCAGCTGACCCATTGCTGCCGGCCTGAGATGAGGTGGGACACCGAGGCGGAAGGAAACAAGGGGGGAAGCGTCCCTAGCTCATGGCAGCAAGAAGGTTGGGGCGGGGGAGGGGACAAAAGGAGACAGTTCGCAGGGGACTAGATGTGATTCCCCAAGGCATGTCCCAGGCCACACTCCACCTGCAGAAAATTTTCTCAGTACAGTGGGCCTTTCAGATAATTAACCCACAAAATGGATGGATCCACAGATTAGGTCACAAGTCTCACAGTCTAATCATTTCACATCTGACCCTGAGCTTTTGGTGGGGGGATACCTTATTTCTAAGCCATAATAATCTCTACAGTCTATGAGCTTTGGTTAGAATACCTTCATGTCGTCTGGGAGAGTAATCGGGTGCCAAAACAAGATTAAAAAGAAATATCTGGTAACTGAAGATGTGACATTTGGACCTTGGGGAAAAGCTCTGAAGAGGAGCCCTGGGTGGAGCACTGTAAAATCCTGGTGATGAGGACACAAGAGGGCATCTGGTCTGTGGGGTAGCTGAGTGGCAGTGGGATCACTCATTAAAACATAAAAAAATGAGAAGAAGCCTGTCTGGGGAGAGGGAAAAGATTGAAAGGAGGTTGGGCCTGGAGTCTGGGTAACTTCGGGGTCTCCCCAAGGAGATTCCAGGAGGCAATGGGGCAGGTTTCCAAAGGATAGGCCTGGGCGTCATGGCTTAGAGTTACTGTGGAAGTCACAGGTGCTCATAAAGCCAAAAGAGAGCAGGGTGAGGCGAGAGGGCCTGATGGACTGTGCGGAAAAGAAGGTGTCCAGAAGGAGGCTCACCATGTATCAGCAATCATTCTGCACAACAGTGTCAAAGATCTGCTCTCTGATCCAGGCCTTCTGCACCCCAGTCTAAAATCTCTGCTCTCTATAACAGTCCTTCTGCACCCAAGTCTACAACCTCTGCTGCCTGCCACAATCCTTCTCCATCCCAGTCTCCAAGTTCTTCTCTCTGGAGCACTCTTTCTGCACCCAACTCTCCAACCTCTGCTCTCTGCAACAGTCCATCTGCACCTCAGTCTGAAAACTCTGCTCTCAGCAACAATCATTCTGCAAAACAGTCTCCAACCTCTGCTCTCTGTAACAGTCCTTCTGCACCTCAGTCTCCAAACTCTGCTCTCTATAATATCCGTCTGCACACCAGTCTCCAAACTGTGATATCTGTAACATGCCTTCTGCACCCCAGTCTCCAACCTCTGCTTCCTGCAAGAATCTTTCTGCACCCCTGTCTCCAAGTTCTGCTCTCTGAAAGAGTCCTTCTGCACCCCACTCTCGAACATCTGCTCTCTGCAACAGTCTTTCTGCACCTTAGTCTGAAAACTCTGCTCTCTGCAACAATCATTCTGCAACCAAGTCTCCAAACTCTGCTCTCTGTAACAGTCCTTCTGCACCTCAGTCTCCAAACTCTGCTCTCTCTAATATCCTTCTGCACACCAGTCTTCAAACTGTGCTATCTGTAACAGTCCTTCTGCACCCCAGTCTCCAACCTCTGCTCTCTGTAACAGGCCTTCAGCACCCCAGTCTCCAACCTCTGCTATCTATAACAGGCCTTCTTCACCCCAGTCTCCAAACTCTTCTCTCTGTAACAGTCCTTTTGCACCCCAGTATCAAACCTCTGCTCTCTGTAAAAATCCTTCTGCACCTCAGTCTCAAAACTCTGCTCTCTACAACGGTTCTTCTGCACCCCAGTCTCCAACCTCTGTTCTCTGCAACAGTCCTTCTGCACCCAGTCTCCAACCTCTTGCTCTATGTAACAGTCCTTCTATACTTCAGTCTCTAAACTCTGCTCTCTGTAACGGTCCTTCCGCACCCCAGTCTCCAAACTCTGCTTTATGTATCAGTTGTTCTGCAACCCAGAATCCAACCTCTGCTCTCTATAACAGTCCTTCTGCACCTCAGTATCCAACCTCTGCTCTCTGTATCAGTCCTTCTGCACCCCAGTCTCAAATCTATGCTCCCTGCAACATTTCTTCTGCACCCCAGTATCCAACCTATGCTCTCTGCAACTGTCCTTCTTCACCCCCAGTATCCAACCTCTTCTCTCTGTAAGATCATTCTGCACCTCAGTCTCCAACCTCTGCTCTCTGTAACAGTTTTTCTGCACCTCAGTCTCTAACCTCTACTCTCTGTATAAATCTTCCTGCAACTCAATTTACAAACTCTGGTCTCTGTAACAGTCCTTCTTCACCTCAGTATCCAACCTCTGCTCTCTGTCACAGTCTATATGCACCCCAGTATCCAACCTCTGCTGTCTGTAACAATCTTAGGCACCTAAATCTCAAACTTCAGCTCTCTGCATCGGTCCTTCTGCACCCCTGTCTACAAACTCTGTTCTCTTCAACAGTCCTTCTGCACCACAGTCTCCAAAGTCTGCTCTCTGTATCAGTTCTTCTGTCTCCCAGTCTCCAACCTCTACTCTTTCTAACAGTCGTTCTGCACCTCAGTTTACAACCTCTGCTCTCTGTAACTGTCCTTCTGAAACCTAGTCTCCAACCTCTACTCTCTGCAACATTTATTCTGCACCCCAGTCTCTAACCTGTGCTCTCTGTAACTGTCCTTCTGCACCCCAGTCTACAACATCTGCTCTCTGTAAGTATCGTTCTCCACCATAGTCTCAAACCTCTGCTCTCTTCAACGATCATTCCGAACCTCAGTCTCCAACCTCTGCTCTCTGCAACGATCCTTCTGCACCCCAGTCATCAACCACTGGTCTCTGTAACAGTCCTTATGCAGCTCAGTCTACAACCTCTGCTCTCTGTAACAGTCCTTCTGCAACCTAGTCTTTAACCTCTACTCTCTGCAACATTTTTTCTGCACTCCAGTCTCCAACCTGTGCTCTCTTTAACTGTCCTTCTGCAGCCCAGTCTCAAAAATCTGCTCTCTGTAAGTATCATTCTCCACAATAGTCTCCAACCTCTGCTCTCCTCAACGATCATTCCGCACCTCAGTCTCAAACCTCTGCTCTCTGCAACGATCATTCTGCACCCCAGTCTTCAACCACTGGTCTCTGTAACAGTACTTATGCAGCTCAGTCTCCAACCTATGCTCTCTGTAAAATACTTCGTCACACCAGTCAACAACATCTGCTCTCTGCAATGATCCCTTAGAACCCCAGTCTCCAACCTCTGCTCCCTGTAACAGTCCTTCTGTACAGCAGTCTCCAAACTCTTCTCTCTGTAACGGTCCTTCTACACTCCAGTCTCCAACC